>NC_090655.1:198616768-198952268 GCF_040937935.1 Hyperolius riggenbachi
GGCAATATCAGAACGTGTTCCCACTAAGGAAGCATCAGAGCACGCTAACACCTTAGACACACTTGGGCATTCTGGCACACAAAGAACATCTGGGCACACCGGCACAAGAGAAACCTCTGGGCATGTCAAGGAACTGTGAGCCTCAGGGTCAGCCAAGACAGGACCAAAACCAGGACTGGCCAAAAAAAAATCATCATGACTAAACTTCGCAACTACTGGACTTTTACACGAGAATGCTGGATCAGACTTAGATGTCGCTGATTCCAGCAAAGTCAGTAACAAATCAGATTCAGGGGCACTAACAAGACAGGACAAATCTTCTGATGTATGCACTGAACCAGACAGGGACTCCACAACTACCTCTGGACTGGACAGAGACTCATTTAATACACTGGATTGGAGCTCATGAGGCGCTGCAGAACAAGTCAGTATTGCAGCAGCCCCCACTGGACTAGGCAAAACTGAGGAATTCCCTGGACAGGAAGGGAACTCTGGAACCTCTGCCACAGCGGCCAGAGAACCAGAATCTTTCAGGATACAGGGCTGGGTTTCAGGAACACTCATCAGACCGGACTGAAATTCTGAGATTTCTATTATTTTGACCAGAGAATCAGAATTATCCATGTTACAGGGCAAGACTTCTGAAACATTCAGAGGACAGGGCTGGAGTTCCTCGGCTGTTACAACACTGGAGAGGGACTCAACATTGGTTAAATCAGACTGTGTACAGGGCAAGGTATCTGACACACTTGCTGACGAGGACAATATTTCAATGGCTTCTGCTTTGCTGGGCAGAAATTCATCAAGTTTTATTAGAGCAGACTTTAATTCCAAAACAGCTGCTAGACAAGTGAATATTACTGCAACACCAACTGAGGTAAGCAGTGCTTCAGCCTCCTCTGCTAGAGGGTTTAAAGTATCCAAAGTACTGGGTGAAGCATAAGACTCTGCGACCACAGCTTCACTGGACAGGATCACTGAACAGTCCATATTGCAGGGCAAAACCATGGAAGCACCTGCTGGACAGCATAATGATTCTGTGACCTGAGTTTCATTGGAGAGATCTACTGCACAATTCATGGTACAGGGCAAATTTATTGGAAAATTTTCTGAACAAGGTAATAATTCTGCGATTTCAGGTTCACATAGCAGATGCTCTGAGCTATTCACGAAACTAGAGCGAGGTGTAGAAACAGGAAGATCAAGACACAATGTTTGCGCATCTGAATCACCATTCATTTGTAAAATTGGAAAATTCAGATGCTGGGGTTCTGAGTTTACTAGACAGGATTGCTGGGACTCGGAAACTGATGCAGTGCACCTACTGGCATCTGCTGGATCAGACAGGAGTTGAACTTTATTAACACAGGTAATTTCTGCAGAAGTGTTTGCAGAGACAGGCAAGATTTTTCTGGTGTCTGTTTCACTAAACAAAGAGTCATGAGTACTGGCTAGACTGGACTCGGAAGTCAGCAGGACCTCTGGATTCTCTGCTGAGAAATTTGCGCAGGGCAAGGTTAAGAATGTATCAGTGGCTTCTGTTTTACTGGGAAGTAACACTGAGTTATCCCTGGTACAGGGTGGAATTGCAGGAACTTCAATTTCACACAAAAAGAGCTCCGAATCACCTGCTGAATCAGCCAAAGGTGCTGAAGCAGGCGGGTCAGAACGCCAAATTTGCGAATTCGGAGTCACATAAAAATCATCCAAAATCAGTTCCCACACATCAATCAAGGGAGCCACACGGTCATACCTACACACACCAGCCTCTATTAGGTTATAGGCTGACTTAATGCATGCGTTCAATACCATTTCACTTTTTGCACTGTAAAATTGACAAAATGAACTTGAATCATTCTTCCATTCACAGACCAGGGCTTCCATCTCTCCCCTCTCGAATGGAGGATCCCATGCATACTTAACAGCGAAACATTTAGGCTGATCACAGTCTGCAGATATGATTGTGGCAGGCACATGTATAGGGTTAATTAGCAGGTGATTGGCAGATTCCTTATTCTTAAGAATTTCCAATACCTGTAGCAAGTGTTGAACTGTAGTGTATGCAAACTTCCCTTGGTTCACAAATAAGTTGATTTGTTCAATACTCTGTAATATCTCATCATAATCATACTCAGATAATTCTTTTAAACAAAAATCTTTATTTTCCCTAGCCAGGGAGGAAAGTTCATTAGTAGTTTCATAAGTCCATTTAACTCCCCTGAAAGACAATTGCATTTCATTATCTGTTAATGGCAGAATCTCATTATAGGTCTCAGTCGCTAAGGATAATGATTCTGCAGATTGGACACGTTTCTTAGAACGTTTGCGTTTTGCCTTTGACCTTGCGGTTTTTGGTGATTTATTCAAAGCTGCAGGAAAATTATCAGTAACACTTTCTGCTTGCTGCTCATTCTTGCAAGCAATTGAAGGAGCAGCTGATTGGCCTGCTGCTAGGAGTTCATTAAGAGGAAAAGGCAATGGATCTATGCGCAACCAGTTATGGATCACAAACGCTAGAAATTCCAGCGGTCTATCTTTCAAATCGGAATGATTGAGAACATCAAATGCCCACTGGAATAATTCCCCTTTAAACAAAATATAACTTAGTTGGAGTGCCCAGGTTGAAACAGGAGTCGCTTGGAGATCAGGATTGGTCAGGAACCTGGCACATTCAGAGAAAAACTCATTTTCTGTTTCAGAGCTAAGTTCTTCAAATTTTTTAAAGGAACAGGAACCATAATTAACAGTGTCATACTTTCTGGGAATCCCCCCCACAATGGGGATTGGTAATGGGGTTTTCATAATGTAAGGCTTGGTGGTGTATTCTCCACAGTCAGCATGCAACGCATGAGCTGGCGTGGAGGAGGTACACACACTAGCACCAGGAAACAGGCTATCCCTAGTATAGTGGAGGGGAGGACTGACTCCAAAAGGAGATTGTGGCGCACAGAGCCGGTGCAGATCTGACAGCCACAAACAATGCTTTCGTTATAACGTCTCAGCGCAAAGTAGCGCTGAGCGCACAAACCAGAACTGAGGAGATCAGGACAGGTAGACCGAATGAACGCTTGCTAGCTAGCGGCTACTTAGCGACAGCAAGCGTCCAAAACCAGACAGACTGGAATGAGGCAGCCAATGCGATGCGGCGATGGCGTGCCTCACAAAGACAGGACAGGATAGTCAGAAAATAGCAGGATTAAGATAGATGAACGTAACACAGATAAATATACAATAAGTATGTTTTCCTAGCATATTACAATTACAGCTATCAATGAAACTATTTGTAACTTCTGACTAACATATGTATATATCGGCAATGAACCGATATATGACATAAGCAGGAACGCTGACTAAGACTGGAGTAATACAGGGGACAGGACTCAGAAGGATTCGCTATCTCTTCGCAGAGATGAACGCAATCCACAAACGGTAACAGAACAGGATTCAGAAGGATTCGTTATCTCTTCGCAGAGATGAACGAAATCCACCAACAGTAACAGAACAGGATTCAGAAGGATTCGTTATCTCTTCGCAGAGATGAACGCAATCCACAAACGGTACCAGGAGCAGGGTAACTACCTCAGCACGGATGGTCACGGTACGCGCAACCTACCAAAACGTGCTGGAAAGCTGACTAACTGCACACAGGATATAAACAGTTCGTGTACGTATACATCAGCGACACTGATGTATTAACGTAACACAAATACAAGGAAAATAATAAACGTGCTGGTATGCATATATATGGGCAATGAACCAATATATGATGCAAAGACCAGCAAAGTATCTTTATAACAATAAACACGATCGGGGGCTAAAGCGACAGCAAGGCAGGCTTAAGCTGAAGCTATGAAAAACCCAAGGAAACCCTGCAGGAAGCAGATCTTTATACTGAGGTCATCCAATGGGAGCAGACATGCAGATTCCCACACAGGTGAATGATAATCAGTCACAAGCTGACAGCAGGGAAAGACAGACAAAGCTATGCAACTTGCATGGAAATAGATCAGAACTGCCTGAGCTGCAGCACTAATACTTCCAGTAATAGCTGCTGCAGCAGCGATCATTACACGCGCATTCATTCCACATGTATCATATGGGCATCTCGCCTCCAGCATCACCTCCCCTCCTTTCTTAAACGGCCATACATCTCTCAGAGGGGATATTTTCCGCGCAACAGAACCTCCCCACATATATATGTTAGCACACACAGTATCAAGGGGGTGTGTATATTCAAGCCTGAAGGCGTTAGTTATGCTAACATGTGGCTTAGCCATTTGGATTCAGATAAACTGAAAAATTGATCTCTGAGTTGAGACCATGTGGTGCCAGAGTCCCCAGCTTGTAAATCCACATGGTCTCAAGACGCAAGAGCTCACCCTCAACATCCATCTTTCTTGCCCCCTTCACTATTGATGACAGCACTTTGACCAAACTGCCCTTAAATTTTCCTCCGTGGACTTGTCGGTAGTGTTCTCTCAGGGGGCCCTTACAGTTCTCATTTTTATTACCTACATTGGATATGTGTTCCAAAATTCTGGTTTTAAATGTCCGAGTTGTCATACCAATATAGTGTAGGCCACAGGGGCAGGTCACCATGTACACAACCCCCGTGGTCTCACAATTCACAAAAGTCCCAATTTTATATTCTCTTCTGTGTCTGGCATCCCAAAATGTTTTAGTTTTATGTACAAAAGGGCACACCTTACACCTCCCACATCTGTGCATGCCACTCGGAGGTGGAGTTGCTGCTAGCCAAGTTTTTCTATCTTCACTTTGCTTTATATTTTTAAATTCAGAGGACACAAGTTGGTCTTTTAAGTTTCTGGCTCTTCGTGCTGTCATTGTGGGGGTAGGCCCCACAATTTCTGCGATATCAGGGGATGCCATAAGGATAGGCCAAGCCTTTTGAAGGGAGTCTCGCACTATCTCCCAATGTGATCCATACTGGGTAATGATCCTTTCCCTGTTTTGAGTTTTTGATCCATCTCTCCTACCAGACACAAGGAGAGTCTCTCGATCTCTTTCTCTTGCCTTTTTCAGGCTTTTTCTAAGTACTCTATGAGGGTATCCCCGTTCTCGCAGACGTAAGTACAGTTCACGTGATTCTTTGCCAAATTCTTCCTCACACGAACAGTTCCTCCTTAAACGGAGGAACTGGCCGTATGGGATGTTCCTCACCAGGTGGCTGGGATGGTGGCTGGTGGCGTGGAGAATGGTGTTGCCCGCAGTTGGCTTCCTATATGTTGAGCTAATGAGAGCCCCATCTCTGACCGCAATTTTCAGGTCCAGAAAGGGGATCTCATGCTCGTCACAAACATATGTCAGCCTGATATTCCTATCATTGCTATTAAGTGTTCTAACAAAGTCATCTAGCTCATCTCTGGTACCTTTCCACACCACCAGCACATCATCTATGAATCTAATCCATAGCGCGGCGTGTCGCCGGAATGCATCAAGTACATACACGTCACGCCTTTCCCATAATCCCAGGTGGAGACATGCGTACGCTGGCGCACACGCCGCTCCCATCGATGTTCCAGCCACCTGGTGATAGAACCTGCCCCCAAATAGGAAGTAATTCTCAGTTAGTACCATTCGCAGCATATCCACTACAAAGCGGTTATGATCAACCATCATTGGATGGGCCTCTTCAAGATAGAATGTGGCAGCCTCCAACCCCACCTGGTGGGGAATCGACGTGTATAGAGACTCCACATCGATCCCCACCAGGAGGGCCCCATAGGGCATCTTAACTCCACCAATAACCTTCAGGACGTCGCGGGTATCTTGGACGTATGAAGGGAGACTTTGGACCAAGTTTTTCAATTTTTGGTCCACATATTGTCCGATCCGTTCTGTTGGTCCCCCGATTCCTGATAGGATCGGGCGACCAGGGGGTTGCTCTTTATTTTTGTGCAGTTTCGGAATTAGATAGAGGGTAGGTCTAATATATTCATCCACTTTCAAAAATTCCAGTTCAGCCTTAGACAGTAGGCCCTCTCCAAAAGCTCCTTGCAATCTGTCATTGATCTTGTCAACCAAAGGGGGGAATGGGTCACATGTCATGCTTTCATATGTCCTCTCATCGCTTAAATGGCGATGCATTTCTTTTAGATAGTCCTCTTCACGCCATAGGACCACATTCCCCCCTTTGTCGCTCGGCTTTATAACAAACCCCCTTGCATCTTTTAATTCCTGTAGTGCCATTTTTTCCTCTTTGGTGTGAGGCTTGGTGGTGTATTCTCCACAGTCAGCATGCAACGCATGAGCTGGCGTGGAGGAGGTACACACACTAGCACCAGGAAACAGGCTATCCCTAGTATAGTGGAGGGGAGGACTGACTCCAATAGGAGATTGTGGCGCACAGAGCCGGTGCAGATCTGACAGCCACAAACAATGCTTTCGTTATAACGTCTCAGCGCAAAGTAGCGCTGAGCGCATAAACCAGAACTGAGGAGATCAGGACAGGTAGACAGAATGAACGCTTGCTAGCTAGCGGCTACTTAGCGACAGCAAGCGTCCAAAACCAGACAGACTGGAATGAGGCAGCCAATGCGATGCGGCGATGGCGTGCCTCACAAAGACAGGACAGGATAGTCAGAAAATAGCAGGATTAACCACTTGAGGACCTAGGGCTTTCTACCCCTTAAGGACCGGCCACTTTTTTTCCATTCAGACCACTGCAGCTTTCACGGTTTATTGCTCGCTCATACAACCTACCACCTAAATGAATTTTGGCTCCTTTTCTTGTCACTAATAAAGCTTTCTTTTGATGCTATTTGATTGCTCCTGCGATTTTTACTTTTTATTATATTCATCAAAAAAGACATGAATTTTGGCAAAAAAATGATTTTTTTAACTTTCTGTGCTGACATTTTTCAAATAAAGTAAAATTTCTGTATACATGCAGCGCGAAAAATGTGGACAAACATGTTTTTGATAAAAAAAAACCCATTCAGTGTATATTTATTGGTTTGGGTAAAAGTTATAGCGTTTACAAACTATGGTGCCAAAAGTGAATTTTCCCATTTTCAAGCATCTCTGACTTTTCTGACCCCCTGTCATGTTTCATGAGGGGCTAGAATTCCAGGATAGTATAAATACCCCCCAAATGACCCCATTTTGGAAAGAAGACATCCCAAAGTATTCACTGAGAGGCATAGTGAGTTCATAGAAGATATTATTTTTTGTCACAAGTAAGCGGAAAATGACACTTTGTGAGGAAAAAAAAAAAAAAAAAAAAGTTTCCATTTCTTCTAACTTGCGACAAAAAAAAAAATGAAATCTGCCACGGACTCACCATGCCCCTCTCTGAATACCTTGAAGGGTCTACTTTCCAAAATGGGATCATTTGTGGGGTGTGTTTACTGTCCTGACATTTTGGGGGGTGCTAAATTGTAAGCACCCCTGTAAAGCCTAAAGGTGCTCATTGGACTTTGGACCCCTTAGCGCAGTTAGGCTGCAAAAAAGTGCCACACATGTGGTATTGCCGTACTCAGGAGAAGTAGTATAATGTGTTTTGAGGTGTATTTTTACACATACCCATGCTGGGTGGGAGAAATATCTCTGTAAATGACAATTTGTTAATTTTTTTTACACACAATTGTCCATTTACAGAGATATTTCTCCCACTCAGCATGGGTATGTGTAAAAATACACCACAAAACACATTATACTACTTCTCCTGAGTACGGCGATACCACATGTGTGGCACTTTTTTGCACCCTAACTGCGCTAAAGGGCCCAAAGTCCAATGAGTACCTTTAGGATTTCACAGGTCATTTTGAGAAATTTCGTTTCAAGACTACTCCTCACGGTTTAGGGCCCCTAAAATGCCAGGGCAGTATAGGAACCCCACAAATGACCCCATTTTAGAAAGAAGACACCCCAAGGTATTCCGTTAGTAGTATGGCGAGTTCATAGAAGATTTTATTTTTTGTCACAAGTTAGCGGAAAATGACACTTTGTGAAAAAACACAATTAAAATCAATTTCCGCTAACTTTTGACAAAAAATAAAATCTTCTATGAACTCACCATACTCCTAACGGAATACCTTGGGGTGTCTTCTTTCTAAAATGGGGTCATTTGTGGGGTTCCTATACTGCCCTGGCATTTTAGGGGCCCTAAACCGTGAGGAGTAGTCTTGAAACGAAATTTCTCAAAATGACCTGTGAAATCCTAAAGGTACTCATTGGACTTTGGGCCCTTTAGCGCACTTAGGGTGCAAAAAAGTGCCACACATGTGGTATCGCCATACTCGGGAGAAGTAGTACAATGTGTTTTGGGGTGTATTTTTACACATACCCATGCTGGGTGGGAGAAATTTCTATGTAAATGGACAATTGTGTGTAAAAAAAATCAAACAATTGTCATTTACAGAGATATTTCTCCCACTTAGCATGGGTATGTGTAAAAATACACCCCAAAACGCATTATACTACTTCTCCTGAGTACGGCGGTACCACATGTGTGGCACTTTTTTACACCCTAAGTACGCTAAGGGGCCCAAAGTCCAATGAGTACCTTTAGGATTTCACAGGTCATTTTTGTTTCAAGACTACTCCTCACGGTTTAGGGCCCCTAAAATGCCAGGGCAGTATAGGAACCCCACTAATGACCCCATTTTAGAAAGAAGACACCCCAAGGTATTCCGTTAGGAGTATGGTGAGTTCATAGAAGTTTTTATTTTTTTGTCACAAGTTAGCGGAAATTGATTTTAATAGTTTTTTTTCACAAAGTGTCATTTTCCGCTAACTTGTGACAAAAAATAAAATCTTCTATGAACTCACCATACTCCGTACGGAATACCTTTGGGTGTCTTCTTTCTAGAATGGGGTCATTTGTGGGGTTCCTATACTGCCCTGGCATTTTAGGGGCCCTAAACCGTGAGGAGTAGTCTTGAAACCAAATGTCGCAAAATGACCTGTGAAATCCTAAAGGTACTCATTGGACTTTGGGCCCCTTAGCGTACTTAGGGTGTAAAAAAGTGCCACACATGTGGTACCACTGTACTCAGGAGAAGTAGTATAATGCGTTTTGGGGTGTATTTTTACACATACCCATGCTAAGTGGGAGAAATATCTCTGTAAATGACAATTGTTTGATTTTTTTACACACAATTGTCCATTTACATAGAAATTTCTCCCACCCAGCATGGGTATGTGTAAAAATACACCCCAAAACACATTATACTACTTTTCCTGAGTACGGCGGTACCACATGTGTGACACTTTTTTGCAGCCTAGGTGCGCTAAGGGGCCCAACGTCCTATTCACAGGTCATTTTGAAGCATTTGTTTTCTAGACTACTCCTCGCGGTTTAGGGCCCCTAAAATGCCAGGGCAGTATAGGAACCCCACAAGTGACCCCATTTTAGAAAGAAGACACCCCAAGGTATTCCGTTAGGTGTATGGCAAGTTCATAGAAGATTTTATTTTTTGTCACAAGTTAGTGAAAAATGACACTTTGTGAAAAAAAACTAATAAAAATTAATTTCCGCTAACTTTTGACAAAAAATTAAATCTTCTATGAACTCGTCATACACCTAACATAATACCTTGGGGTGTCTTTTTTTTCTAAAATGGGGTCACTTGTGGGGTTCCTATACCGCCCTGGCATTTTACAGGCCCAAAACCGTGAGTAGTCTGGAAACCAAATGTCTCAAAATGACTGTTCAGGGGTATAAGCATCTGCAAATTTTGATGACAGGTGGTCTATGAGGGGGCGAATTTTGTGGAACCGGTCATAAGCAGGGTGGGCTTTTAGATGACAGGTTGTATTGGGCCTGATCTGATGGATAGGAGTGCTAGGGGGGTGACAGGAGGTGATTGATGGGTGTCTCAGGGGGTGGTTAGAGGGGAAAATAGATGCAATCCATGCACTGGGGAGGTGATCGGAAGGGGGTCTGAGGGTTTGGCCGAGTGATCAGGAACCCACACAGGGCAAATTGGGGCCTGATCTGATGGGTAGGTGTGCTAGGGGGTGACAGGAGGTGATTGATGGGTGTCTCAAGGTGTGATTAGAGGGGGGAATGGATGCAAGCAATGCACTGGCGAGGTGATCAGGGCTGGGGTCTGAGGGCATTCTGAGGGTGTGGGCGGGTGATTGAGTGCCCTAGGGGCAGATAGGGGTCTAATCTGATAGGTAGCAGTGACAGGGGGTGATTGATGGGTAATTAGTGGGTGTTTAGGGTAGAGAATAGATGGAAACACTGCGCTTGGGTGGTGATCTGATGTCGGATCTGCGGGCGATCTATTGGTGTGGGTGGGTGATCAGTTTGCCCGCAAGGGGCAGGTTAGGGGCTGATTGATGGGTGGCAGTGACAGCGGGTGATTGATGGGTGGCAGTGACAGGGGGTGATTGATGGGTGGCAGTGACAGGGGGTGATTGATGGGTGATTGATAGGTGATTGACAGGTAATCAGTGGGTTATTACAGGGGAGAACAGATGTAAATATTGCACTGGCGAATTGATAAGGGGGGGTCTGAGGGCAATCTGAGCGTGTAGGCGGTCGATTGGGTGCCCGCAAGGGGCAGATTAGGGTCTGATCTGATAGGTAACAGTGACAGGTGGTGATAGGGAGTGATTGATGGGTGATTGATGGGTAATTAGTGGGTGTTTAGAGGAGAGAATAGATGGAAACACTGCGCTTGGGTGGTGATCTGATGTCGGATCTGCGGGCGATCTATTGGTGTGGGTGGGTGATCAGATTGCCCGCAAGGGGCAGGTTAGGGGCTGATTGTTGGGTGGCAGTGACAGGGGGTGATTGATGGGTGATAGGTGATTGGCAGGTGATTGACAGGTGATCAGTGGGTTATTACAGGGAAGGACAGATGTAATTAATGCACTGGCGAATTGATAAGGGGGGGGGGGGGGGTCTGAGGGCAATCTGAGCGTGTGGGCGGGTGATTGGGTGCCCGCAAGGGGCAGATTAGGGTCTGATCTGATAGGTAACAGTGACAGGTGGTGATAGGGGGTGATTGATGGGTAATTAGTGGGTGTTTAGAGAAGATAACAGATGTAAACGATACATTTGGGAGGTAATCTGACGGCGGGTTTGCGGGCGATCTAATGGTGTGGGTGGGTGATCAGATTGCCCGCAAGGGGCAGGTTAGGGGCTGATTGATGGGTGGCAGTGACAGGGGGTGATTGATGGGTGATAGGTGATTGGCAGGTGATTGACAGGTGATCAGTGGGTTATTACAGGGAAGAACAGATGTAATTAATGCACTGGTGAATTGATAAGGGGGGGTCAGAGGGCAATCTGAGCGTGTGGGCGGGTGATTGGGTGCCCGCAAGGGGCAGATTAGGGTCTGATCTGATAGGTAACAGTGACAGGTGGTGATAGGGGGTGATTGATGGGTAATTAGTGGGTGTTTAGAGAAGATAACAGATGTAAACGATACATTTGGGAGGTAATCTGACGGCGGGTTTGCGGGCGATCTAATGGTGTGGGTGGGTGATCAGATTGCCCGCAAGGGGCAGGTTAGGGGCTGATTGATGGGTGGCAGTGACAGGGGGTGATTGATGGGTGATAGGTGATTGGCAGGTGATTGACAGGTGATCAGTGGGTTATTACAGGGAAGAACAGATGTAATTAATGCACTGGTGAATTGATAAGGGGGGGTCAGAGGGCAATCTGAGCGTGTGGGCGGGTGATTGGGTGCCCGCAAGGGGCAGATTAGGGTCTGATCTGATAGGTAAAAGTGACAAGTGGTGATAGGGGGTGATTGATGGGTGATTGATGGGTAATTAGTGGGTGTTTAGAGGAGAGAATAGATGTAAACAATGGATTTGGGAGGTGATCTGATGTCGGATCTGTGGGCGATCTATTGGTGTGGGTGGGTGATCAGATTGCCCGCAAGGGGCAGGTTAGGGGCTGATTGATGGGTGGCAGTGACAGGGGGTGATTGACGGGTGATTGATGGGTGATTGACGGGTGATTGACAGGTGATTGACAGGTGATTGACAGGTGATCAGGGGGATAGATGCATACAGTAAACAGGGGGGGGGGTGGTCTGGGGGGGGGGTCTGGGGAGAATCTGAGGGGTGGGGGGTGATCAGGAGGGGGCAGGGAGCAGGGGGGGGGATAAAAAAAAAAATAGCGTTGACAGATAGTGACAGGGAGTGATTGATGGGTGATTAGGGGGGTGATTGGGTGCAAACAGGGGTCTGGGGGGTGGGCAGGGGGGGGGTCTGATGGGTGCTGTGGGCGATCTGGGGCGGGGGGGGGAGAAAATCAGTGTGCTTGGTGCAGACTAGGGTGGCTGCAGCCTGCCCTGGTGGTCCCTCGGACACTGGGACCACCAGGGCAGGAGGCAGCCTGTATAATACACTTTGTAAACATTACAAAGTGTATTATACACTTTGTATGCGGCGATCGCGGGGTTAACATCCCGCCGGCGCTTCCGTATAGCCGGCGGGATGTTGCGGCGAGCGAGCGGTGACAGGCGCCGGCAGAGGATCGCGTCACGGATGACGCCATCGCTCCGCCCATGCCCTTAAATGGACTGCCGCCTCTGTGGGTGAGGCCGTCCTGCAGGGCTCCACTTCCCCGCCGCCCCTGTGTAGTGGGCGGTCGGGAAGTGGTTAAGATAGATGAACGTAACACAGATAAATATACAATAAGCATGTTTTCCTAGCGTATTACAATTACAGCTATCAATGAAACTATTTGTAACGTCTGACTAACATATGTATATATCGGCAATGAACCGATATATGACATAAGCAGGAACGCTGACTAGGAATGGAGTAATACAGGGAACAGGACTCAGAAGGATTCGCTATCTCTTCGCAGAGATGAACGCAATCCACAAACGGCAACAGAACAGGATTCAGAAGGATTCGTTATCTCTTCGTAGAGATGAACGCAATCCACAAACAGTAACAGAACAGGATTCAGAAGGATTCGTTATCTCTTCGCAGAGATGAACGCAATCCACAAACGGTAACCAGGAGCAGGGTAACTACCTCAGCACGGGTGGTCACGGTACGCGCAACCTACCAAAACGTGCTGGAAAGCTGACTAACTGCACACAGGATATAAACAGTTCGTGTACGTATACATCAGCAACACTGATGTATCAACGTAACACAAATACAAGGAAAATAATAAACGTGCTGGTATGCATATATATGGGCAATGAACCAATATATGATGCAAAACCAGCAAAGTATCATTATAACAAGAAACACGATCGGGGGCTAAAGCGACAGCAAGACAGGCTTAACTGAAGCTATGCAAACCCAAGGAAACCCTGCAGGAAGCAGATCTTTATACTGAGGTCATCCAATGGGAGCAGACATGCAGATTCCCACACAGGTGAATGATAATCAGTCACAAGCTGACAGCAGGGAAAGACAGACAAAGCTATGCAGTTTGCATGGAAATAGATCAGAACTGCCTGAGCTGCAGCACTACTACTTCCAGCAACAGCTGCTGCAGCAGCGATCATCACATTTGGTCAGATTTTGTTTGATTCTAGGGTTCAGGTTTAGTGTCTCCAGATCTTTACTGAAGGTCTCTAGGAAAACAGACAGATATTTATTTGAGCTGAGGGAGGGCATGAAGTCAGATTTTTTTCGGAGTTTGGTTTTGGCTATTGATTCCTCAACAGTCTCTGTTATCAATGCCAAGTTGTTGTCTACATGTCCTTCATCCCATAAACTCTCCAATGCCATCAGAGCCTCTCTTTCTCCCAAACTCAAACATTCATATTGGGCTTCCTCCCCCTCCATGACCGTTTTTTTGTCTTTAAACATTAATTTCAACAGGACCCGCCTTAAAAAAAGGAGAACATCCTTATAGACAGTAAATTCATCCCCTCTTTGGACTGGGGCAAACGTAAGCCCCTTTGAGAGAAGGGAGATATGATGAGGCTCTAGTGGGAAATCGGAAAGGTTTACCACATCAACTCCCAATTGTCCTGATGTTATTTGTTCTGACTCCGCCCCCTCCTCAGTTCTTCCTTCTGTACTACTGTTTTTGCTTTCCCTCCCCTCCCTTTCTGACTTATCTCTTTGTTCCTGTTTCCTGAACCTTTGCCTCTGTCCTGGTCGTCGCTTTCCACACTCCCTTCTTCTTCTTCCTCTTCTACTTCCTGATCTAAAAAAGCCACCTGTCTGTCATTGCCCTCATCCTCGGTCTCTTCTTCATAGTCATGTATGATATCTTTAGGGGGGTTGTTTTTAGGGGTTGGATTTGGGCGTCTAGGTCGACTACCACTCCCCCTTCTTCTTGATTTTGACCGTCCCCGTTTAGGTCTGAGAGATGGATCAAATACAGTTGTCAAGTCCCACTCCAAAACATCTCTCTGAAATTTGGACTGTTTCATTTTTTGGACCGTAAATTGTGTCTTTTCTATGTACACTTTTAGATTATTATTCAGTTTTTCAAACTCTGGGTCATCTTTATATTTGTCAAGTTGGGCACCGCTTATTTCAACCAAATCTGACAGCTCCTCTAACTGCATCTTTTCCTCCTCTATAAACAGCTGTAGTATGTGTAGACCTCTCTGTAAGCAGTCCTCTCTCCAGATTTTCTTAAATCTTTCAGTTAATAAATTGTTAGCTGGTGCTATTCGCTCACGTATCCCGTGAGGAATGACCTTAGCTTTATGATAGGACTGCAAAAAAGAGACGTTCCACCTTCTTTTTAGCTGTTTTTCCACTAGATGACGATGCCCCTTGAACAGCTGCCAGAGAGGTTCCCTATTTTTACCTTTTTCTTTTTCATCGGTGACCCCTGTTCTAAAAAATGCTGAATCAATTTCCTCCTGCAAAACTTCTGGTAACCGATATGCCATTGTTCTTATTTCATGTGGGTACCACCCCCTCCCATGCATAAAATGTACAACAGTTGGATCTGTGCACACTCAGTGATTGCAATTCACAATAGATATAATAGCCCCAGAAATCTGGGATATCGTTGTATGGGACCACACTTACATGGGTTTCATAAACCCCCCTATTTGTAGTACAAGAAAAAAACTGGGTCTCCTAGTGGCAGTAGCTGAGAGGTAAAGGCCTCACTGTGTGCAATTTGCACCTTTCAGGTGGCCTTTTCAGCTATATGTGGGCCTTAAACTTAATTATTCAACCTCTATGCCCACAACAAAAAGTTCAAACAGGCCTCACTTGCCAATATCAAAAAGTTACTTTATTGTGAATAGGCAATCAAAAAGATTGTGAAACAGTTCCACTACATTTAAAACCATTTAAAACACTCAAAGAGCTCCAGAGAGTGCACAGCATTTCCCCACCTCATTCGCTCCATACATGCACTCACACCATTCATCCCACAGGAATTATTGCATGCATTGTGATAGTTGTCATGACTCAAAGAAAAAGTTGCACGTGCTAATCAAAAATCACTGTTGAACAGGTTCCAGACCTTCAGAGTCCAGTAAAAAACATGCTGTCTCCAAGTTGGAAAATGTCACTGATAGAGTTATATCTGCGATCCTTTAGCCAGCAGCAAGCACTATTGTGCACAAAGATGCAATCCAAGCGCAGCCTTCCACGTTAGTAAGCATTGATAAGCAGTAGTTAGTTGTTAACAGCAGTTTTGTAGTTTCAGCATAGCGTTAAACATGCATGTCATGCACAGCTAGAGTCAGAGAGTCAGAGAGTCCGCTTTATTCAACAGCCTTGTTAGGGGGTCACTATGACTCTATTGTATCAATCCCCCAAGGGTATACGATACCTCTCTTTTAGCGTTTCTCAGCGCTGCATAATCCTGTGGATAGTTGCCAGGTGGTTGGTGTAGTAGATCTACTCGCGCGTGCCCACGTGACAGCGCAACAGCGGGGATCACACTCGCAACGGTATGGAACGAGGTGGTGGATGAGGCCGGCCTCAGGTAGCTCCTCCCACCGACATGTTTCGGCCAATGGCCTTCCTCAGGGTGTGGCTTAAGGTGGGGAGGGGTGGTTTCTCCCTTTATACTTTGAGGCTCTGGTCACATGACTTTTCTACAGGCGCCATCTTTGTTTCTGGAATCTTTGCCCAAACTTCAAAGGTCAGGTTTATTCCACATATTTTATCCAGCATTTCACCGTATAGTTAGTTCAACAGTTAATATCGGGACATTCTGCATTTTTCTAAAGAGGATTTTAATATTTTATAGCTTTGGACAAGACTAGGTTGAGAAAAGGTTTGAAAATATTAAGATAGGGGGCTTGCTGGTATATGAACACATACATAGGCAGGATAATCTAGGTTATCTTACATCCAGCTGATCTTTTTAGCACCAGTAGTTTCTGAGTCCCGCACCTGAAACATGTGGCTAATCTAGTCCAACTGTAGTCAGAAAATCTGATCTGCATGTTTGATCAGGGTCTATGGCTAGAAGTATTGGAAGGCAGAGGATTAGCAGGACAGGCAGGCACCGTGCATTGTTTAGAAGGAAAAAATCGTTCAACCTGCATAAGCTTTTGCTTTAGGTTCGGGAAAGTGTGGCACATGATAGCTACACCTGCAAGAGATAAGACTTTGGAAATGTTATCAAGTGGAAATGCATTTCCTTGCTTCTTTTGACTGAAGACATATAAAAGTGCTATCCTGCGCTAGCCGGGACTTGAACCCGGGTCGCAAGAATGGGAATCTTGCATGATACCCCTACACTACTAGCGCTTGTGGGCATTTTATCTTATGGCTCAAGCCTCAGCCACTGCTTTCCGACATTTTTCATCATCATCAAGCAAAAATGCACTGTTTTTCTACCAATCTGTCTAAGCATGCTGGCCAAGGTGAAATTCTCAAAAAACTTTCTGAAGACATCTTTTGGAGTATATCACTTAAAGGAAAGGCAATGCAAGCTTATTTTAATTCAATTTTCACAATTGCTACACTTTAGCTGCTAACATTTTCACTACTTTGAATCTGCTCTAGGTAGCTATCTCTACAGATCAAGCTATTTCTAAGAGCCTTACATAAATGTAGCCTATTCAGCTCATTTAGAAAATTGTGCAGTAAGAAAAACAGTAGTTTGCTGTGTACATTCAGTGTAGATGTCACATAGAAGCTCCTGGCTCTGTTTGGTTTAATGGAAACCTAAATTGAGAGGGATACGGAGGCTAACATATTGATTTTTTACAAAAAATAATGTAGGTTATCTTACATCCAGCTGATCTTTTTAGCACCAGTAGTTTCTGAGTCCCGCACCTGAAACATGTGGCTAATCTAGTCCAACTGTAGTCAGAAAATCTGATCTGCATGTTTGATCAGGGTCTATGGCTAAAAGTATTGGAAGGCAGAGGATTAGCAGGACAGGCAGGCACCGTGCATTGTTTCGAAGGAAAAAATCGTTCAACCTGCATAAGCTTTTGCTTTAGGTTCGGGAAAGTGTGGCACATGATAGCTACACCTGCAAGAGATAAGACTTTGGAAATGTTATCAAGTGGAAATGCATTTCCTTGCTTCTTTTGACTAAAGACGTATAAAAGTGCTATCCTGCGCTAGCCGGGACTCGAACCCGGGTCGCAAGAATGGGAATCTTGCATGATACCCCTACACTACTAGCGCTTGTGGGCATTTTATCTTATGGCTCAAGCCTCAGGCACTGCTTTCCGACATCTTTCATCATCATCAAGCAAAAATGCACTGTTTTTCTACCAATCTTTCTAAGCATGCTGGCCAAGGTGAAATTCTCAAAAAACTTTCTGAAGACATCTTTTGGAGTATATCACTTAAAAGAAAGGCAATGCAAGCTTATTTTAATTTAATTTTCACAATTGCTACACTTTAGCTGCTAACATTTTCACCACGTTGAATCGCTCTAGGTAGCTATCTCTACAGATCAAGCTATTTGTAAGAGCCTTACATAAATGTAGCCTATCCAGCTCATTTAGAAAATTGTGCAGTAAGAAAAACAGTAGTTTGCTGTGTACATTCAGTGTAGATGTCACATAGAAGCTCCTGGCTCTGTTTGGTTTAATGGAAACCCAAATTGAGAGGGATACGGAGGCTAACATATTGATTTTTTACAAAAAATAATGTAGGTTATCTTACATCCAGCTGATCTTTTTAGCACCAGTAGTTTCTGAGTTCCACACCTGAAACATGTGGCTAATCTAGTCCAACTGTAGTCAGAAAATCTGATCTGCATGTTTGATCAGGGTCTATGGCTAAAAGTATTGGAAGGCAGAGGATTAGCAGGACAGGCAGGCACCGTGCATTGTTTAGAAGGAAAAAATCGTTCAACCTGCATAAGCTTTTGCTTTAGGTTCGGGAATTAGTGGCACATGATAGCTACACCTGCAAGAGATAAGACTTTGGAAATGTTATCAAGTGGAAATGCATTTCCTTGCTTCTTTTGACTGAAGACGTATAAAAGTGCTATCCTGCGCTAGCCGGGACTCGAACCCGGGTCGCAAGAATGGGAATCTTGCATGATACCCCTACACTACTAGCGCTTGTGAGCATTTTGTCTTATGGCTCAAGCCTCAGCCACTGCTTTCCAACATCTTTCATCATCATCAAGCAAAAATCAAGCTATTTGTAAGAGCCTTACATAAATGTAGCCTATCCAGCTCATTTAGAAAATTGTGCAGTAAGAAAAACAGTAGTTTGCTGTGTACATTCAGTGTAGATGTCACATAGAAGCTCCTGGCTCTGTTTGGTTTAATGGAAACCTAAATTGAGAGGGATACGGAGGCTAACATATTGATTTTTTACAAAAAATAATCTAGGTTATCTTACATCCAGCTGATCTTTTTAGCACCAGTAGTTTCTGAGTCCCGCACCTGAAACATGTGGCTAATCTAGTCCAACTGTAGTCAGAAAATCTGATCTGCATGTTTGATCAGGGTCTATGGCTAGAAGTATTGGAAGGCAGAGGATTAGCAGGACAGGCAGGCACCGTGCATTGTTTAGAAGGAAAAAATCGTTCAACCTGCATAAGCTTTTGCTTTAGGTTCGGGAAAGTGTGGCACATGATAGCTACACCTGCAAGAGATAAGACTTTGAAAATGTTATCAAGTGGAAATGCATTTCCTTGCTTCTTTTGACTGAAGACGTATAAAAGTGCTATCCTGCGCTAGCCGGGACTTGAACCCAGGTCGCAAGAATGGGAATCTTGCATGATACCCCTACACTACTAGCGCTTGTGAGCATTTTATCTTATGGCTCAAACCTCAGCCACTGCTTTCTGACATTTTTCATCATCATCAAGCAAAAATGCACTGTTTTTCTACCAATCTGTCTAAGCATGCTGGCCAAGGTGAAATTCTCAAAAAACTTTCTGAAGACATCTTTTGGAGTATATCACTTAAAGGGAAGGCAATGCAAGCTTATTTTAATTCAATTTTCACAATTGCTACACTTTAGCTGCTAACATTTTCACTACTTTGAATCTGCTCTAGGTAGCTATCTCTACAGATCAAGCTATTTGTAAGAGCCTTACATAAATGTAGCCTATCCAGCTCATTTAGAAAATTGTGCAGTAAGAAAAACAGTAGTTTGCTGTGTACATTCAGTGTAGATGTCACATAGAAGCTCCTGGCTCTGTTTGGTTTAATGGAAACCTAAATTGAGAGGGATACGGAGGCTAACATATTGATTATTTACAAAAAATAATCTAGGTTATCTTACATCCAGCTGATCTTTTTAGCACCAGTAGTTTCTGAGTCCCGCACCTGAAACATGTGGCTAATCTAGTCCAACTGTAGTCAGAAAATCTGATCTGCATGTTTGATCAGGGTCTACGGCTCAAAGTATTGGAAGGCAGAGGATTAGCAGGACAGGCAGGCACCGTGCATTGTTTAGAAGGAAAAAATTGTTCAACCTGCATAAGCTTTTGCTTTAGGTTCGGGAAAGTGTGGCACATGATAGCTACACCTGCAAGAGATAAGACTTTGGAAATGTTATCAAGTGGAAATGCATTTCCTTGCTTCTTTTGACTGAAGACGTATAAAAGTGCTATCCGGCGTTAGCAGGGACTCAAACCCGGGTCGCAAGAATGGGAATCTTGCATGATACCCCTACACTACTAGCGCTTGTGAGCATTTTGTCTTAAGGCTCAAGCCTCAGCCACTGCTTTCCGACATCTTTCATCATCATCAAGCAAAAATGCACTGTTTTTCTACCAATCTTTCTAAGCATGCTGGCCAAGGTGAAATTCTCAAAAAACTTTCTGAAGACATCTTTTGGAGTATATCACTTAAAGGAAAGGCAATGCAAGCTTATTTTAATTTAATTTTCACAATTGCTACACTTTAGCTGCTAACATTTTCACCACGTTGAATCGCTCTAGGTAGCTATCTCTACAGATCAAGCTATTTGTAAGAGCCTTACATAAATGTAGCCTATCCAGCTCATTTAGAAAATTGTGCAGTAAGAAAAACAGTAGTTTGCTGTGTACATTCAGTGTAGATGTCACATAGAAGCTCCTGGCTCTGTTTGGTTTAATGGAAACCTAAATTGAGAGGGATACGGAGGCTAACATATTGATTTTTTACAAAAAATAATGTAGGTTATCTTACATCCAGCTGATCTTTTTAGCACCAGTAGTTTCTGAGTCCCGCACCTGAAACATGTGGCTAATCTAGTCCAACTGTAGTCAGAAAATCTGATCTGCATGTTTGATCAGGGTCTATGGCTAAAAGTATTGGAAGGCAGAGGATTAGCAGGACAGGCAGGCACCGTGCATTGTTTAGAAGGAAAAAATTGTTCAACCTGCATAAGCTTTTGCTTTAGGTTCGGGAAAGTGTGGCACATGATAGCTACACCTGCAAGAGATAACACTTTGGAAATGTTATCAAGTGGAAATGCATTTCCTTGCTTCTTTTGACTGAAGACGTATAAAAGTGCTATCCTGCGCTAGCCGGGACTCGAACCCGGGTCGCAAGAATAGGAATCTTGCATGATACCCCTACACTACTAGCGCTTGTGAGCATTTTGTCTTATGGCTCAAGCCTCAGCCACTGCTTTCCGACATCTTTCATCATCATCAAGCAAAAATCAAGCTATTTGTAAGAGCCTTACATAAATGTAGCCTATCCAGCTCATTTAGAAAATTGTGCAGTAAGAAAAACAGTAGTTTGCTGTGTACATTCAGTGTAGATGTCACATAGAAGCTCCTGGCTCTGTTTGGTTTAATGGAAACCTAAATTGAGAGGGATACGGAGGTTAACATATTGATTTTTTACAAAAAATAATCTAGGTTATCTTACATCCAGCTGATCTTTTTAGCACCAGTAGTTTCTGAGTCCCGCACCTGAAACATGTGGCTAATCTAGTCCAACTGTAGTCAGAAAATCTGATCTGCATGTTTGATCAGGGTCTATGGCTAAAAGTATTGGAAGGCAGAGGATTAGCAGGACAGGCAGGCACCGTGCATTGTTTAGAAGGAAAAAATAGTTCAACCTGCATAAGCTTTTGCTTTAGGTTCGGGAAAGTGTGGCACATGATAGCTACACCTGCAAGAGATAAGACTTTGGAAATGTTATCAAGTGGAAATGCATTTCCTTGCTTCTTTTGACTGAAGACGTATAAAAGTGCTATCCTGCGCTAGCCGAGACTCAAACCCGGGTCGCAAGAATGGGAATCTTGCATGATACCCCTACACTACTAGCGCTTGTGGGCATTTTATCTTATGGCTCAAGCCTCAGGCACTGCTTTCCGACATCTTTCATCATCATCAAGCAAAAATGCACTGTTTTTCTACCAATCTTTCTAAGCATGCTGGCCAAGGTGAAATTCTCAAAAAACTTTCTGAAGACATCTTTTGGAGTATATCACTTAAAGGAAAGGCAATGCAAGCTTATTTTAATTTAATTTTCACAATTGCTACACTTTAGTAGTGTTGGGCGAACAGTGTTCGCCACTGTTCGGGTTCTGCAGAACATCACCCTGTTCGGGTGATGTTCGAGTTCGGCCGAACACCTGACGGTGCTCGGCCAAACCGTTCGGCCACATGGCCGAACTAAGAGCGCATGACCGAACGTTCCCCGAACGTTCGGCTAGCGCTGTGATTGGCCGAACGGGTCACGTGGTTCGGACCCGAACGCGCTCTGATTGGCCGAACGGTCACGTGGTTCGGGTAAATAAATACCCGAACCACGTCATATCTCCGCCATTTGTCTGTGGGTTTAGCTTTGGGTAGGCAGGCAGGGTAGTTCGCGCTCCAGCCACGCTAGCCAGGGTCCCCCCTGTCATTGTGTCACTGCTGGGAACAGTAGTACACCGCTTGCTCAGCCACACTATATAGCATTCTGTTTACTGCCACTCTGTGTACCTCGCTCAGCCACACTATATAGCATTCTGTTTACTGCCACTCTGTGTCTGCTGGGAATAGTAGTACACCGCTTGCTCAGCCACACTATATAGCATTCTGTTTACTGCCACTCTG
This sequence comes from Hyperolius riggenbachi, assembly GCF_040937935.1. Classification (NCBI taxonomy): domain Eukaryota; kingdom Metazoa; phylum Chordata; class Amphibia; order Anura; family Hyperoliidae; genus Hyperolius; species Hyperolius riggenbachi. The sequence continues at coordinate 198,639,123 of NC_090655.1, forward strand.
TGTACCTCGCTCAGCCACACTATATAGCATTCTGTTTACTGCCACTCTGTGTCTGCTGGGAATAGTGGTACACCGCTCGCTCAGCCACACTATATAGCATTCTGTTCACTGTTCTGTGTCTGTTTGGAATAGTGGTACACCGCTCGCTCAGCCACACTATATAGCATTCTGTTTACTGTTCTGTGTCTGCTGGGAATAGTGGTACACCGCTCGCTCAGCCACACTATATAGCATTCTGTTTACTGTTCTGTGTCTGCTGGGAATAGTGGTACACCGCTCGCTCAGCCACACTATATAGCATTCTGTTTACTGTTCTGTGTCTGCTGGGAACAGTAGTACACCGCTCGCTCAGCCAGAGTATATAGCATTGTGTTTACTGCCACTCTGTGTACACCGCTCAGCCAGACTATATACCATTGTTTACTGACACTCTGTGTACACCGCTCAGCCAGACTATATACCATTGTTTACTGACACTCTGTGTACACCGCTCAGCCAGACTATATACCATTGTTTACTGCCACTCTGATTCTGCTGGGAACAGTAGTACACCGCTCGCTCAGCCAGACTATATAGCATTGTGTTTACTGCCACTCTGTGTACACCGCTCAGCCAGACTATATACCATTGTTTACTGACACTCTGTGTACACCGCTCAGCCAGACTATATACCATTGTTTACTGCCACTCTGATTCTGCTGGGAACAGTAGTACACCGCTCGCTCAGCCAGACTATATAGCATTGTGTTTACTGCCACTCTGTGTACACCGCTCAGCCACACTATATAGCATTGCGTACTCTGCCAGTCAGTGTGTATATTGCTGGGATCAGTAATACTCCACTCACCGTCAACCACTATATGAGCTCAACATGAGTTCCCCAGAGACCTCCGCTGTGAGCAGCACTCCCAACAACAGCAACAGCCAACGCCCCACGCAAGCTATAACATCCACCCCAGCAGCCAGTGGTCAGCAGCAGCCCTCCCCGGAGGAGAACGTTGTGTCCATCAGTCCGTCGCCAGAGCGATTAATGAGGGCTGCCATTGAGGAGATGATGGGGCCTGATGTGGAGGAGGAGGTCTGGCTCAGGCCAGCATCCCAAGTTAATGTTGAGGACGATGAGGGGTCTGTGTCTGGGGATGTTGGGGTGGCAGAGGTGGTGGGTGGGTCAGACTCAGGAGAAGAGTTGTATGATGAGGATGATGATCGGGACCATCTGTATGTGCCTCAGAGTCCGACCCCGGAAAACATGTTGTATCGTGTGTTTAGGTACTAAAATCTGCGTTCCCTCCCAGTAGTGTTGGGCGAACAGTGTTTGCCACTGTTTGGGTTCTGCAGAACATCACCCTGTTCGGGGTGACTATATAGCAGACTATATAGCATTGTGTTTAATGCCACTCTGTGTACACGGCTCAGCCACACTATATAGCATTGTGTTTACTTCCACTCTGTGTCTGCTGGGAACAGTAGTACACCGCTCACCCGCCACTGTATAGCATTGTGCTCTGTGTCACTGCTGACAATAGTGGTACACCGCTCACCCACCACTGTATAGCATTTCTGTACTGCCACTGTACTGCTGCCAGTCAGCGTGTACTTTAAGGATAAGTGAAATGAGGAAGAAATCCGGTGAAAGAGGGAGGGGCAAGGGAAGAGGTGTTTCCCCTGACGGTTCACGTACAGGCCACAGGGGAGCACCCAAGAAAACCCACTCAATACTGCCCATGTTGTCCAGGACAACAACCCTCACAGATCCAAAAGAACAGGACCAGATAATTACTTGGATGACCTCTCAAGCGTCCAGCAGTGGGTTAAGCAGCACCAGCACATCACGCACGAGGTCCGAGTCCTCAGCCAGTTAAAGTCTGGGCTTTCTTTGAAGACTGCACTGAGGATGTTACCATGGCGATTTGCAAGGTGTGCAAGACCCGCCTGAGCAGGGGGAAAAGTATTAACAACCTCTCCACCACCAGCATGAGCCGCCACATTCTATCCAAACATCCCACTCTGTGGGCAAACGCGGCAGGACAGGGTACCACCAGCAACACTGCCTCCCTTGGGTTCACCAGACTCACCACCAGACCCGCCTCAGCAGCAGCAGTAGCCCAGCCATTGCGTGGTTCACAACATTCACAAACATCAGACGATGCTGACACTGTCACTTTCCGGACTAGTGCTCTTGAGGTCTCCCAGTGTTCATCAAACACAACAACCAACAGCCCTTCGGTGTGCAGCACTACGGTTGAGTTGTCTGTCTCTGAGATGTTTGAGCACAAGAGGAAATTGCCAGCAAATGACCCCCGGGCCGTGGCAGTAACAGCCAGCCAGCATAGCCAAGCTTCTGGCCTGCGAAATGCTGCCATATCGAGTGGTGGAGACAAACAGCTTCAAGGGCATGATGTCAGTGGCCATCCCACGTTACGTGGTTCCCAGCCGCTACCACTTTGCGCGCTCTGCAGTGCCTGAGTTGCATGAGCACGTGGTCAGCTAAATAACCCGAAGCTTGAAGAATGCCGTTGCCTGCAAGGTTCACCTCACCACTGACACCTGGACGAGTGCGTTCGGCCAGGGTCGATACATCTCCCTTACCGCGCACTGGGTGAACCTTGTGGAGCCTGGCAGCGATTCCTCACCTGCTACGGCGCGGGTGTTGCCCACGCCGCAAACAGCTGGATAACAACAGCAGCACCTACCTCTCTGACTCCTTCTCCTCCAACGCATCTCAAAGCTGTACCTCATCCGGAAATGCTAACCCAGCACCAGCAGCAGTAGGATCGTGGAAGCAGTGCAGCACAGCTGTTGGCATGCGTCAGCAAGCGTTGCTGAAGCTGATCTGCCTTGGGGATAAGCAGCACACAGGGGAGGAAATTTGGAGGGGAATAAAGGAACAGACGGATTTGTGGCTGGCACCGCTGGACCTGAAACCGGGCATGAAGCTAGACACCTGGCACGAACTGGCAATGTACGCAATAGAGGTGCTGGCTTGCCCGGCAGCCAGCGTTATGTCGGAACGCTGTTTCAGTGCTGCCGGAGGCATCATCACAGATCGGCGTATCCGCCTCTCCACAGAAAATGCAGACCGTCTGACTCAAATTAAAATGAATCAATCCTGGATTGGAAACGACTACGCAACACTCCTGGACCCCAACCAAGTAACATGACCGATGAACATCTGGGATGGTTTAGCGTTTCCGGTCCCTGTTTATTGAACCTCTCATCTGTATTACATTTATGACTGCATGGCGGCAAAAAGCATTGCTGCTATATCCGCACGCTTTTTGTCCTCATGCAAGGCCTGGGTTGTTGTGTCTCACAAAGCGTGGCCTTCTCCTCCTGCGCCTCCTCCTGTTCCATCACGTGTGCTGCTGCTGCTGCTGCTGCTGCTGCTGGGTTACCGTTGCCGGTCCCTGTTTATGGAACCTCTTATCTTTATTACATTTATGACTACATGGCGGTACAAAGCATGCTATCCGCACGCTTTTTGTCCTCATGCAAGGCCTGGGTTGTTGTGTCTCACAAAGCGTGGCCTTCTCCTCCTGCGCCTCCTCCTGTTCCATCACGTGTGCTGCTGCTGCTGCTGCTGCTGCTGGGTTACCGTTGCCGGTCCCTGTTTATGGAACCTCTTATCTTTATTACATTTATGACTACATGGCGGTACAAAGCATGCTATCCGCACGCTTTTTGTCCTCATGCAAGGCCTGGGTTGTTGTGTCTCACAAAGCGTGGCCTTCTCCTCCTGCGCCACCCTCCTCCTGTTCCATCACGTGTGCTGCTGCTGGGTTAGCATTACCGGTCCCTTTTCCTGGAACCTCTTATATGTATTACATTTATGACTGCATGCCGACAAAAAGCATGTTACCTGTGCAAAGAAAACAGACATTTCCCGCATTTAAAAGACAGTTTTCCCTTTGAAACTTTAAAATCGATTTTCTCAAAAACTATAAGCTCTTTTTGCTAAATTTTTTTTCCTCTTGTACCCACTCCCAAGGTGCACATACCCTGTAAATTTGGGGTATGTAGCATGTAAGGAGGCTTTACAAACCACAAAAGTTCGGGTCCCCATTGACTTCCATTATGTTCGGAGTTCGGGTCGAACACCCGAACATCGCGGCCATGTTTGGCCTGTTCGGCCCGAACCCGAACATCTAGATGTTCGCCCAACACTACACTTTAGCTGCTAACATTTTCACCACGTTGAATCGCTCTAGGTAGCTATCTCTACAGATCAAGCTATTTGTAAGAGCCTTACATAAATGTAGCCTATCCAGCTCATTTAGAAAATTGTGCAGTAAGAAAAACAGTAGTTTGCTGTGTACATTCAGTGTAGATGTCACATAGAAGCTCCTGGCTCTGTTTGGTTTAATGGAAACCTAAATTGAGAGGGATACGGAGGCTAACATATTGATTTGTTACAAAAAATAATCTAGGTTATCTTACATCCAGCTGATCTTTTTAGCACCAGTAGTTTCTGAGTCCCGCACCTGAAACATGTGGCTAATCTAGTCCAACTGTAGTCAGAAAATCTGATCTGCATGTTTGATCAGGGTCTATGGCTAGAAGTATTGGAAGGCAGAGGATTAGCAGGACAGGCAGGCACCGTGCATTGTTTAGAAGGAAAAAATCGTTCAACCTGCATAAGCTTTTGCTTTAGGTTCGGGAAAGTGTGGCACATGATAGCTACACCTGCAAGAGATAAGACTTTGAAAATGTTATCAAGTGGAAATGCATTTCCTTGCTTCTTTTGACTGAAGACGTATAAAAGTGCTATCCTGCGCTAGCCGGGACTTGAACCCAGGTCACAAGAATGGGAATCTTGCATGATACCCCTACACTACTAGCGCTTGTGGGCATTTTATCTTATGGCTCAAGCCTCAGCCACTGCTTTCCGACATTTTTCATCATCATCAAGCAAAAATGCACTGTTTTTCTACCAATCTGTCTAAGCATGCTGGCCAAGGTGAAATTCTCAAAAAACTTTCTGAAGACATCTTTTGGAGTATATCACTTAAAGGAAAGGCAATGCAAGCTTATTTTAATTTAATTTTCACAATTGCTACACTTTAGCTGCTAACATTTTCACTACTTTGAATCTGCTCTAGGTAGCTATCTCTACAGATCAAGCTATTTCTAAGAGCCTTACATAAATGTAGCCTATTGTGGAAAGAATTTTATAATTAATCTGTTAATCTTTATGTATATCCTTTATACCCTTTATATCTTCATGTGACTATAAGGACCACATGCACAGAATCAGATTAGTGTGTTAGAGTGACACTTTAAAGTAATAGTATTATTGTTAACCAGAGAATTATCACGATATCATATATATGTTATGTATTCTTCCTGAACTATTCACTGTGCGCAGTCTCATGTTTTTCCACAGCACCTTCCAAACCTCCCCCCAGTGTCATTCTGTACCAAGCACGGGGCAGTGAGTTGGAAAGAACAGCCTAAAACCAGTTCTCTGAAAGTGTGGGTGATTTTGAAGGACATGAGACAAGGAACTGATGTCAGAGGATTTCTCTTTCTTGTTGACTTTCTATTCATTTATGAAGGACACAGAGGAGGACCGGACCCACCCAAAAGAAAATACTGGACATTGCTCATTGGACTCATAGGATTACAGACTGTTTGGAGGGAGGAATATATTAGCATGTTAACTGGGGTATAAAGATCGACAGGTGGAGGAAGTCTCCACCCTTTTGTGACTAGCCAGGCTGCAGCTAGCCTGTTTCTGCTCTAATAAAAAGCTGGTATATAAAAGGGTCCTCAGCTGAGTGAATAAAGATTTCTAACATTTTGGCAACTGAATGAAGAGTGTCTCATGAGTAAATAATTTTCCTTTAACATCTGGTCCTAATTCGAACCGGAAAACCTATAGTCACAGAGATTTGAGGCCTAGGAGCGCGTTTGCGACTGGCGAATCTGATAGCAAGCCGGTGTAAGTCCACTGAGGCTACGTTCCTTTCAAAAAAGGTGGCCAAACGCAACTAGATCTCACGTCCTTGTGACATACGGTTTATTTCGAACCGTGAGACTTCTTCAGCCAAGGTCGGTGAAATCGCCTGCTTAGGATTCAAAAACAAACTTCTCGGGTGTCCTGAAAGCTTCTTAATTGTAAGTACTACCTTTTGTTTCTGTAACTTCTCATACACAGGGCTGCGCAAAATTAGAGTATAAGTTTTGATGTGTTGTTATATTGTTTTGTATGACGCAATCTGTGGTCAGTTTCCTAAGCTACCGTGTGCCTCAGCGGAATTGTACGTTTTTGTAATAGAACACAGCCGCGTAACAGGCAGTAATATCGGAGTGGATCTAGATCACAGATTGTTTCTGTACTTCAGTCGAGATTAGCCCACACAGAGGTTCATCACGTTGAGTGTTGTCCAGGTCTCAGCTGCAGCCCTCGAGGTGCCTTGGCAGGAATGTTTCCATCTTAGTGCAGGCACTCTGCCTCAGCGGGAATTGTAAGATCTTTGCGCTGTAATTGCAGGAATTGTTACATCTTTGTGCATAGAAGGCAGTATATTCCGGGAGGGGACCGCGGGACATTGTAAATCCAACAATAAGTGAGTGAACGGGATTGAAACAGCAGGAAGTGTTACATCATAGTGCTGTATATAGATCAATGGGGCAAGGTGCAAGCAAAGTTATGGCCATTAATGATGTATGTGTTATGCGCAGGAAAAAGTAAAAACAAATTGGGTAAAATATCGCAGCCTGTGGGGAATAAATATAGGGTTTTAGGGTATCTGCATTTTGACAGTTGTAAAGAAACTTGTTTTTCAAATTAAATGTGATGTTCAGGGTAGTGTGGTTTTAGAGAAGCAATATGGTTTACCAGAAGCTCAAAGATGGCTACTAGAAGCATGTACAAGGAGGGGCCAAGTCTTAGCACATTGGTTAAGGATAGAGAACAAAGACTTGGAGGAGATACCATCTACTGTATGCCAAGTTCCCCGGGGCCTTCCCCAAAACCAAACTCAGCCCCTCCCACAAAAGGTGAATGGGACCTCCCAGACATATGAGGCGGAATATGGTATTAATGCATCAGACATAGATGAGCTACTGGGTAAAGTGATGAAGGTTTTTAGCAAATATAGAGGTATAGCTCCCCCTGCTGCTGAAACAACAGATTCCCCTTATGAACGGTGTAGGATTGCTGTACGTGAGGTTTTGACTGAAGGATTGTGCAAGTGTGTCACACAATATGTTGTGGATCATAGAATCTGCGGACCGAGTGATTTTCTAAAAGATGCCCGGCATCCTGTATGTGTGATTAAGAAGGAAAAGAAAGTTAAGAAAGTTGCTACAAATGTCTATGGTTGCAGTGACAAGAATGGTTGTTATGTGAATGACCGTGGGCGCATCGCACGCCCACAAAAGCGCAGATTCAAGGATCATGAAGGTCGCAAGCAACGCGGAGAATGTTTTGAATGTGGGTTGAAAGATCACCAGGCCCGGAATTGCCCCCAGAGGGCCAGAGGGGCCACAGTGACAAAGTGTAGTTAAGGGTACTAATTTGTGCCCTAAGTTGAAGGTAAATGTGTAAGTGTATTACTGAAAAGCGAATGTCAAGATGGAATGTTACGTTGTGGTGTGTAAGATGTGAAGCTGGGAATTCTGAGCTCTGAAATCTAAATCACCAGAGCTCCCTGGGGAGTGTGCAGCAGAGGGGGAGGAGGGGGGCCTATAGGAGAAATCCACAAGTTATGAGCTGCTGTTTGTCTGTCTGTTTGTTGTTTGGGTAGTTTGTACAGTATACAGATGTCTGTACAAGTTTTATACTCTGTCTGTTTGATGTTTGTCTGAAGATTGAAAATTTAAAAGTGATTCTTACTGTTTGTCTGTGAATGTCGGTTATTTGAAATGTGTTTGTACTGTTGAATTCTGTGAAATTTGAGTGGAGTTTCTGTCTGGAATCTGTGAGAAGGTATGAGTTACGCCCACATTTCTGAGGAGGGGGCAAGAGGCTTCATGGACTACTAGTCCCAGCCTAGATGTGTGTATGTGTGTTGAAGCGGAACAGGGTGATTTAAGAGAATGCATGTCGCAAGATGAAAGGTTTGTTTGAAAAGAAGTTAATATATATATTTGTTTTGAAACCCAGAATGCGGGATATTAAAAAAAAAAAAAAAGAGAAACCCCGCAGATATTACTTTCAATTATAAGAGTAAATATGATGATTTTTGTTTTTTGCTTCTGGGAACAATTGATTGCTGCATTGCTGTAGTATGTGGGTCATTGTCATCGATTGATTGGCCGTTTTGATTGACACCTGATTAAATTTTTATAGTTCATGGATATGTTAGAAGGAGTTCAGTAAAATGACTTTGATAAAAATATTTTGACTACAATGCCTTGTCTAATGGCGGACTGCAGAGAGGGATGCATGATCGTAGTTCTCTGCCAAGAGCCCAACCCCACCCCCACCAGCCCCACCCCCCCCCCAGCCCCACCGCACCCCCACCAGCCCAATCCCACCAGCTCCATCCATCCATTCATCCCCCCCCCCCCGCCTATGCTGCACAGCCAGTTTGCTTGGGCATTTACGTCTTCATTGTCCAAAAAAGCTGCACCACCCTAGCCCCTGTACTTTTGTTTTCTGTGTTGTTTATTGACCAGAGGATGTTTTTTCCCATCCGCATCTGCGCGCAGTGACTTGTCCGCAGGGCAATTAACAAATCCCTGTGGATCAGTTTTATGTGCACAGGAGGGAATACACCAACAGGTCTTACAGTAGTGAGCTGAAGAACATCGTAGAATAGATAAGCTTCTATCTGCGTCTTTGCTCAAGCTGTGTGTTTATCACTTACCCTACGCCACCCTGTTATATGGGATCCCGTCCCCCACTGTTTTCACTACCAGCCTGTATGCTTTCCCATCATGCATACGTCTGCGGCTTAGTGGCGTCCGCAGGGTTAGGTGTCAGCAACTGAGGAGCCCACCCGTCCCACAGACCATGGATGTTCTCCGGGCTCCCACAACACTGGCCATTCACATGTGTGCAACATCCCAATCCCCTCATCTCCCGTGGCAACGACTTGGCAGTCCTGACATATGCAACTACAACTCCCTCTGCTGACTTGCAGTCTAAGACTTTACCTACAGGTCGCTCTGTACATTGCTGACCTACTAACCTTCCTTTGACTGATTTTGTCCAATTTATTTGTGGTGATGACACATGAGTCTTACATGTGTCAACAGGAGGGATAGTGGCTAAATTAGAATAAAACCACATGGGAACATTTAAGCCATTGCAAGAGGGCGCACATGGGCCCTCCGAATCCAGATTAATTAAAAGATCCAGAGCCACAGCTTGCTACGAACACTCACATGAAGCTTCGGTGGCTTTTGAAACAAAAGAAATGTTGTTTGAATCTTGCTCAAGAAGAACGCTTAGCGGTCATTTCCTTTTAAAACAGTAGCCAGATACAATCTGTTCTTGATAGTTAGCACCACGGGGTAAAGAGGGGCGGAAATTTGAGATCCTGAGGCGACGGGAACATTTGCTTGAACCTCAGTGCGACCACGATCTCAAAGGCTGTGGGAAGATATTAGAGGATTCTTCCTAAGGCACAGGTGTAGTTCTTTATCTTGAACCATGGTGAAAAGGAGATAAAAAAGGGGGAACAGATACCTAAAAAAGGCTACATAGGGGAAGTTGGGTTAGAGCCATAGCATCATTAAAGAAGAAGAAGAGTCCTGGAATGACAATGACTAAACGACCTCCATTGAACAGCAATGACAGGATAGACAAAGAGACTACTGACCCATCCCCACCGGACATTACTAACAAGATGAACGTGATTAGTAATATAGTTCTAGTGATCGGTGGAATTTTTAATTTTTTGGATTACTTTGGCAATTTTTACTGCAGACCGAGTGAATGTACCGAGTGAATGTGTTTGATTGTATTGTGTGTGCAGCAGCTAGACCGCAGATTGCTCTGGTACCAGTAGTGGCGAGTGGGTCTGAATTAGAATGTATGATACAAAGTATGATAAGTGTGAATCAACCACGGAACTGTACTACAGAGAGAGTCCGTATGAAGGTACCAGGCACGCCACAGCGTGCATTTGCTACAGCCAGCAATCTTACGTGCTATAATAGAACTGCCCCCAGTAACCATCCAATGATCAAGTATTGTGGAGAAATAGTGGAGATAACCGATGATAAAGGGTTAAGCCTAGGAACAAAATGGCAGTTAGAAGATACTTGGTGGACTTGTGAACCCAACAAAGCAGAATCATCATTGCCACCAGAATGGAAAGGGTTGTGTGCCCCTGTCTGGATGATAGAACATGTCACTATATTGCCCTATGAGTCCTTTAAAATTTTGGTGGATAAAAAGGTACACCGGAGTAGAAGAGAGGCACCAAAAGGGAGTTTGGACCCATATGTATATATTGATGCAATAGGGGTCCCCAGAGGGGTGCCAGACGAGTTCAAGGCTAGGAACCAAATTGCTGCAGGGTTTGAGTCAATTTTCTTATGGCCAACAGTTAACAAAAATGTGGATTGGATTAATTACATTTACTACAATCAGCAGAGATTTGTTAATTATACTAGAGATGCTATCGAAGGTTTGGCAGAGCAACTGAAAGCAACATCATTAACAGCATTGCAGAATAGAATTGCATTAGATATGCTGTTGGCAGAGAAAGGGGGTGTATGTGAATTTTTTGGGGAACAATGTTGTACCTACATTCCAGATAATACATCCCCTGATGGAAAAGTGACAGTGGCTCTTCAGCAGTTAAAAGACCTATCCGAAGAGCTGAAACGAAACTCAGGTGTTTCAAACCCAATAACAGACTGGTTACAGAACTGGTTTGGAAGCTGGACTTCATTTTTTCAGAGTTTTGGTATCGCATTCCTAACTGTTCTTATGGTTCTATTCCTGCTAGCCTGCTGTATTTTTCCAATGCTGAGAACATTTTTTGCAAGGTTGATAGATAAGCATATGAGTATTACTATGTATGCAGCCTTAGCACAGCATGATGAAGAAGCATACGGTGATTTGGGAGGAGATTATGATGGTATGCTGGAGGGAGATGGCCAGGCCAACGTGTGAGGCAATAATTCCAGCTCACGGCCAGAGCCTGATTTTTGTTTTTTTGATCATTTCACTTCTATGCCCTGACTTGCTGTAGTGCATACCCATTTGCAGCAAAGGGGAATAGAAGGCTGTGTTTGCTTGAATTTCTAACCCCTGTAGTGGAGACACATTTGCAGATACCTGAGGTTTAAGTAAGCATAAGCACAGAAATGTGAATGTAAATATTTCTTTTTATACACATATATGATCAAGCCACAACCCACAGTATTAATTATAAACAGGAGGGAAATGTGGAAAGAATTTTATAATTAATCTGTTAATCTTTATGTATATCCTTTATACCCTTTATATCTTCATGTGATTATAAGGACCACATGCACAGAATCAGATTAGTGTGTTAGAGTGACACTTTAAAGTAATAGTATTATTGTTAACCAGAGAATTATCACGATATCATATATATGTTATGTATTCTTCCTGAACTATTCACTGTGCGCAGTCTCATGTTTTTCCACAGCACCTTCCAAACCTCCCCCCAGTGTCATTCTGTACCAAGCACGGGGCAGTGAGTTGGAAAGAACAGCCTAAAACCAGTTCTCTGAAAGTGTGGGTGATTTTGAAGGACATGAGACAAGGAACTGATGTCAGAGGATTTCTCTTTCTTGTTGACTTTCTATTCATTTATGAAGGACACAGAGGAGGACCGGACCCACCCAAAAGAAAATACTGGACATTGCTCATTGGACTCATAGGATTACAGACTGTTTGGAGGGAGGAATATATTAGCATGTTAACTGGGGTATAAAGATCGACAGGTGGAGGAAGTCTCCACCCTTTTGTGACTAGCCAGGCTGCAGCTAGCCTGTTTCTGCTCTAATAAAAAGCTGGTATATAAAAGGGTCCTCAGCTGAGTGAATAAAGATTTCTAACTGTAATGAGGCAGCAGCAGGCTGAACGCGGACGTTTGTTCGCGTCCGCATCAGCAGCGCAACCGCCCGCATGGTCGCATGCGGAACGCGGAGAAACGTCCACGTCCGCAGCGGTAGCACGATCCACCGTTCAGTCGCAGACCTCTCGGCATACTCCACGTCGAGGCTGCACTCCTGGAACACCTTCACAGGCCTCATGGCATGCTGCTCGCCGAGACACCTCTCATGACAGTCTGGACCCCGTAGGGGCCGCGCGCGTGTGCAGTAGAGCCTTTTATACTCTTAGAAAGAGAGTCAGCTGACCAGCTGGTCAGCTGACCTCAGCAAGGTCCTTGAGCTGTGCTGCAAGGTCCTTGAGCCACGTTGTGATTGGTTGAATGGCTGGGCGGGCTGTTTGAGTCCAGCACAGTATAAAAGCAGGCATTCTGTCAGTTGCAAGTTGTCTGCAGTCAGCGAATACTTGTGTGTTAGCACTCAGACCCTAGTCAGATCCCAAAGTGTGCTAGAACCAGCTGGAGCTGGGGATCCACACTTAGCCAGATTCTGTTGATAGCCTAAAGTACTAATTGCATTGTATATTGTGTATGACCTTTTGCCTGTTACCTCATTATTCTCTTGTCTCCTGATTTTGTACCTCGCCAGCCCGTACCGTTACCGACTATTGGCTTGGCTTCTGACTTCCCTTGTGTTTCTCGATTCTGTACCTCTGCTCATCTGATTTCCCGTTGCTGACCTTGGCTTGACCTCTGATCTTGATTTCTGTCTGACGATTCGGTACTTCTCTGCCAGTTCTGATACCGAACCGTTTTCCGTTTGACTTCGCCCCCTTTAGTGGGTTTCCACTAAAGGGTTTACTTTGCTGAGTTCTTCTTGCGGGGAACTCAGTAACTCCTCAGCATATCATTACTGTTGAGGAACGCAATTCTGCGTTCTTATCCTAGTCGCAGAATCGCACACACTGCCCTTCCTTCCAGAGGTCACCTTCCCTCTGAGTTAACGTCAGTGTGGTGGGTTTTCCACAAGTTATCTGTTCCTTGTGTTTTCCAGAGTACGCATAAATATTTGTATTATTGGTGATGCCGCAGATCACCATATAATCAAATATATCTGTATTACTAGTGATACTGCGGATCACTAATAATCAGAAAACTCTGAAGTGTATGCACCAATCACCACATTACAGTACTGCAGACCAGTAAAAGTAACATGGAGGGAGTTGCCGAGCAGTTGCAGACTTTAACTGCAGCAGTCGATGAGCTTAGAAACACCGTTGCTGCTCAGCAGGTCCAGATCAACCAGCTGACTGAGGCCTTTCAGAAACTACCGGCACCACTTAATATTCTACCCTCCCCAGCCAGTAGCGAGCCTAAGATGGCTCTTCCTGAAAGATTTTCTGGTTCTCGGTCCGACTTCAGTAATTTCAAAAATCGTTGTTTAGCCTATTTTCAGATGAGGCCCATGTCATCTGGTTCTGAGGTACAGAGAGTAACTTTAATTAAAACTTTGTTACAAGGGGATTCTCAGACATGGGCTTTCAGCTTACCTGAGGGTCACACTGCCTTATCTTCTGTGTCCGAGTTTTTCAAGAACATGGCCATCATATATGAGGATCCTGATTTAGCCGGCACTGCCGAGCGTAAACTCCGAAGCCTAAAGCAAGGCAATCGTATGGTTGAGGAGTACGCTGCCGAGTTTAGAAGGTGGGCGGTCTCAGCGAGGTGGGATCAGTTCACTCTTCTAGACACATACATGACCGGTCTCTCTGAGTCTATTATTGATGTCATGATAAGCCACCCTGAGCCCAAAGACGTAGATGCAGCTATTGCCTTATCGGTTAAAATCGATAGACGCATTCGTTATCATAAAAAGGGCAGGTCATCTGTGCTAGTTAGAGCGCCCTCTACTGTTGGTTCCCCTGAGGTTCCAGAGGAGGAGCCAATGCAGTTGGGGCACGGACGACTCTCAGTCGCTGAGAAAGCTAGGAGAAGGAAGGAGGGTCTGTGTCTATATTGTGGGGAAAGGGGTCATCGAGTGCAGAACTGCAGTAAGAAGGCGGAAAACTTGTCCGCTTAGGGATGGTTGGAGGTACCACCCTAAGCGAGCCAGTTCTACCTCCATGTCAGAATAAAATCTTGCTGCCCTGTTCTCTTCATTGGGAGAACAGTGACTTCCTTACCTCTGCATTTGTTGACTCTGGGTCAGCTGCCAACTTCATTGACAGAGACCTTGCTTTAAACTTTAACATTCCCATTCTTCCCATACAAAGACACATCTATGTTACAGCAATCGATGACTCTCCTTTACAGAACAAGACACCTCTTTGTCAAACTCCGCCGCTCACACTTCAGGTTGGAGTATTGCACACTGAGGTCATCCAGTTCTATGTTCTAAAGATGGCCACCTCATCCGTCATACTGGGGCTACCATGGTTGAAGAAGCATTCCCCTCAAATAGACTGGAAAGAGGGTCAATTATCTGCCTGGTCCCCCTATTGTCAGGAGAATTGTCTGAAATCTATTTCTGTGTGTGCTTCAGAGGTCCAGGTCCAGGGGGTCCCATCTCAGTACACTGATTTTTCCGATGTATTTTGTCCTCGATCTGCTGACAGGTTGCCTCCACATAGACCCTATGACTGCCCCATTGAATTGAGACCGGGTACACTGCCTCCTAGGGGTCGTTTGTACAACCTCTCCAGCCCTGAAAAGGTTGCAATGAAAGATTACATCAAGGAGAACTTGGAGAAGGGATTTATCCGCGCCTCCAAGTCTCCTGCGGGTGCAGGTTTCTTTTTTGTTAAAAAAAAGGATGGTGGTCTTCGCCCCTGCATAGACTACAGGCAGCTAAACAAAATCACCATAAAAAATCGATACCCTCTTCCACTCATTGATGACCTGTTTACTCAGATTACTGAGGCCTGTGTTTTTTCAAAATTAGACTTGAGGGGGGCATACAATCTTATTCGGATTAGAGAGGGCGACGAGTGGAAGACCGCATTTAACACTCCTGACGGTCACTATGAGTATTTAGTTATGCCCTTTGGATTGTGCAATGCCCCAGCTGTCTTTCAGGAGTTTGTAAATGATATTTTCAGAGATGTGTCTGGCAGGTTCACAGTGGTCTATCTGGATGATATTCTAATTTTTTCAAAAAATTTACAGGAACACAGGCAGCATGTAAAATTTGTGTTACAGAAGCTCAGGGAGAACCAGTTATATGCTAAACTGGAGAAATGCCTCTTCGAGGTGAAAGAGGTGGCATTTTTAGGGTATATCATTTCCACCTCTGGACTGGCAATGGATCCAAGCAAAGTCTCAGCAGTTTTGGATTGGCCGCAACCTTCAGGCCTCAAAGCCCTGCAGAGATTTTTAGGCTTTGCTAACTATTATAGGCGGTTTATTAAGGGGTACTCTTCAGTTGTCGCCCCCATGACCCAGTTGACCAAGAAAGGCGCTGATGCGACTAACTGGTCACCAGAGGCCATTGAGGCCTTTCAATCATTAAAAAGATCTTTTTGTTCCGCCCCCATATTGCGTCATGTTGACGTCACCCGCCCCTTCATAGTAGAGGTAGATGCATCGGAGGTTGGGGTTGGGGCAGTCCTCTCGCAAGCTTTTGGACCCGATAATAAGGTTCATCCTTGTGCATTTTTTTCAAGAAAGTTTGCACCGGCAGAGAGGAATTATGATGTGGGGAACCGGGAATTGTTGGCTGTTAAGTTAGCTCTAGAGGAGTGGCGTCATTGGTTGGAGGGGGCAGAATTTCCCTTTACTGTTTATACTGACCATAAGAACCTTGAATACATTGAGAAGGCCAAAAGATTAACACCCAGGCAGGCGAGATGGGCACTTTTTTTTTCCCGGTTTGATTTTATCATAACCTATAAGCCTGGGGATAAGAATGTTAAGGCTGACGCCTTATCCAGGTGTTTTGAATCTGAATCTGCCCTACCAGCCACCCCTGTCAATATTCTACCTGAAAGGTATTTTCTGTCAGCCACGGAGATCTCCGAAGACTTGTCAAAATCGCTTATTGCATGCCAGTCCAATGTTCCCAATGGAAAACCTGAGGGACTTCTGTACGTCCCTATTCGTTTTCGGGAACGGGTGCTCCAGATGTTTCATGAACATAAGAATGTGGGACATCCAGGTATTGCCAGAACCCAGGAACTCTTGAATAGGGCAGTCTGGTGGCCTTCTTACATGTCTGATTGTGAGGAATTTGTTAAGTCCTGCTCTGTCTGTGCCAGGAGTAAGTCCTCCAGGAAAGCTCCAGCAGGCTCTCTTCAGCCCCTGCCTTCTCCACAGGTTCCATGGTCTCACATTTCCATGGATTTTGTGGGTGAGCTGCCTGAATCTGAAGGTAACACTGTCATCTGGGTTGTTACGGACAGATTTAGTAAAATGGCACATTTCGTTGCTCTGTCTGGGTTTCCATCTGCCCAAAAATTGGCAGATTTGTTTATTAATAACATCTTTAAGTTACATGGAATTCCGGTGGATATTGTATCTGATAGGGGGGTACAATTTGTGTCAAAATTCTGGAGGGCCTTTTGTAAGGATCTGGGGATTTCTTTATCATTTTCTTCAGGTTACCATCCCCAGACTAATGGGCAGACGGAGAGGATCAATCAGTCCATGGAGCAATTTCTTAGATGTTACATAGCAGATGCACAACATCTCTGGACAAGATTCCTTCCATTTGCCGAATTTGCCCACAATAACCTGAAAAACGCATCCTCTGGTTATTCTCCCTTTCAGATTGTCAATGGGAAGTGTCCCAAGTTTACGTCACTTCCAGTCAAGGAGTCACCTCTTCCAGCTCTCCAGGAATGGCAGGGGACTTTCAGAGAGATCTGGGGGAAGGTCAGAGATAATTTGGACAAAGCTTTTTCTGTTCAAAAGAAATTTGCTGATAGAAAACGTTCCACTGAGTGGAACTTTATTCCAGGAGATTATGTTTGGGTCTCTACTAGACACATTCCTCTCAGGCAACCATCAGCAAAATTAGGTCCTCGCTTTATCGGGCCTTTTCCTATAGAGAGTAGGATCAATGAGGTCACCTACAGGGTAAAATTACCAACTAATATGAGATGTGGCAGGACTTATCATGTTTCTTTATTGAAGCCTGCGGTAAGGGTAGATTCTACTCCCCCTGCTCCTGTGGTAGTGGATGGGGAATTGGAATATGAAGTCCAGGACATTTTAGATTCCCGTTTTTCACGCAACAAGCTCCAGTATCTGGTGCACTGGAAGGGGTACGGGCCAGAGGAGAGGTCATGGGTTCCCCTTCGAGATCTTCATGCTGAGGAGAAAAGGAGGAGATTTCATGAGTTGTATCCTGGGAAACCGGGTGAGGCACGCCCGGAGGTCATGCCTGAAAGGGGGGGTACTGTAATGAGGCAGCAGCAGGCTGAACGCGGACGTTTGTTCGCGTCCGCATCAGCAGCGCAACCGCCCGCATGGTCGCATGCGGAACGCGGAGAAACGTCCACGTCCGCAGCGGTAGCACGATCCACCGTTCAGTCGCAGACCTCTCGGCATACTCCACGTCGAGGCTGCACTCCTGGAACACCTTCACAGGCCTCATGGCATGCTGCTCGCCGAGACACCTCTCATGACAGTCTGGACCCCGTAGGGGCCGCGCGCGTGTGCAGTAGAGCCTTTTATACTCTTAGAAAGAGAGTCAGCTGACCAGCTGGTCAGCTGACCTCAGCAAGGTCCTTGAGCTGTGCTGCAAGGTCCTTGAGCCACGTTGTGATTGGTTGAATGGCTGGGCGGGCTGTTTGAGTCCAGCACAGTATAAAAGCAGGCATTCTGTCAGTTGCAAGTTGTCTGCAGTCAGCGAATACTTGTGTGTTAGCACTCAGACCCTAGTCAGATCCCAAAGTGTGCTAGAACCAGCTGGAGCTGGGGATCCACACTTAGCCAGATTCTGTTGATAGCCTAAAGTACTAATTGCATTGTATATTGTGTATGACCTTTTGCCTGTTACCTCATTATTCTCTTGTCTCCTGATTTTGTACCTCGCCAGCCCGTACCGTTACCGACTATTGGCTTGGCTTCTGACTTCCCTTGTGTTTCTCGATTCTGTACCTCTGCTCATCTGATTTCCCGTTGCTGACCTTGGCTTGACCTCTGATCTTGATTTCTGTCTGACGATTCGGTACTTCTCTGCCAGTTCTGATACCGAACCGTTTTCCGTTTGACTTCGCCCCCTTTAGTGGGTTTCCACTAAAGGGTTTACTTTGCTGAGTTCTTCTTGCGGGGAACTCAGTAACTCCTCAGCATATCATTACTGTTGAGGAACGCAATTCTGCGTTCTTATCCTAGTCGCAGAATCGCACACACTGCCCTTCCTTCCAGAGGTCACCTTCCCTCTGAGTTAACGTCAGTGTGGTGGGTTTTCCACAAGTTATCTGTTCCTTGTGTTTTCCAGAGTACGCATAAATATTTGTATTATTGGTGATGCCGCAGATCACCATATAATCAAATATATCTGTATTACTAGTGATACTGCGGATCACTAATAATCAGAAAACTCTGAAGTGTATGCACCAATCACCACATTACACTAACATTTTGGCAACTGAATGAAGAGTGTCTCATGAGTAAATAATTTTCCTTTAACACTATCCAGCTCATTTAGAAAATTGTGCAGTAAGAAAAACAGTAGTTTGCTGTGTACATTCAGTGTAGATGTCACATAGAAGCTCCTGGCTCTGTTTGGTTTAATGGAAACCTAAATTGAGAGGGATACGGAGGTT
The DNA here is from genome assembly GCF_040937935.1 of Hyperolius riggenbachi. Classification (NCBI taxonomy): domain Eukaryota; kingdom Metazoa; phylum Chordata; class Amphibia; order Anura; family Hyperoliidae; genus Hyperolius; species Hyperolius riggenbachi. The sequence continues at coordinate 198,657,877 of NC_090655.1, forward strand.
AACATATTGATTTTTTACAAAAAATAATCTAGGTTATCTTACATCCAGCTGATCTTTTTAGCACCAGTAGTTTCTGAGTCCCGCACCTGAAACATGTGGCTAATCTAGTCCAACTGTAGTCAGAAAATCTGATCTGCATGTTTGATCAGGGTCAATGGCTAAAAGTATTGGAAGGCAGAGGATTAGCAGGACAGGCAGGCACCGTGCATTGTTTAGAAGGAAAAAATAGTTCAACCTGCATAAGCTTTTGCTTTAGGTTCGGGAAAGTGTGGCACATGATAGCTACACCTGCACGAGATAAGACTTTGGAAATGTTATCAAGTGGAAATGCATTTCCTTGCTTCTTTTGACTGAAGACGTATAAAAGTGCTATCCTGTGCTAGCCGAGACTCAAACCCGGGTCGCAAGAATGGGAATCTTGCATGATACCCCTACACTACTAGCGCTTGTGGGCATTTTATCTTATGGCTCAAGCCTCAGGCACTGCTTTATGACATCTTTCATCATCATCAAGCAAAAATGCACTGTTTTTTTACCAATCTTTCTAAGCATGCTGGCCAAGGTGAAATTCTCAAAAAACTTTCTGAAGACATCTTTTGGAGTATATCACTTAAAGGAAAGGCAATGCAAGCTTATTTTAATTTAATTTTCACAATTGCTACACTTTAGCTGCTAACATTTTCACCACGTTGAATCGCTCTAGGTAGCTATCTCTACAGATCAAGCTATTTGTAAGAGCCTTACATAAATGTAGCCTATCCAGCTCATTTAGAAAATTGTGCAGTAAGAAAAACAGTAGTTTGCTGTGTACATTCAGTGTAGATGTCATATAGAAGCTCCTGGCTCTGTTTGGTTTAATGGAAACCCAAATTGAGAGGGATACGGAGGCTAACATATTGATTTTTTACAAAAAATAATGTAGGTTATCTTACATCCAGCTGATCTTTTTAGCACCAGTAGTTTCTGAGTTCCGCACCTGAAACATGTGGCTAATCTAGTCCAACTGTAGTCAGAAAATCTGATCTGCATGTTTGATCAGGGTCTATGGCTAAAAGTATTGGAAGGCAGAGGATTAGCAGGACAGGCAGGCACCGTGCATTGTTTAGAAGGAAAAAATCGTTCAACCTGCATAAGCTTTTGCTTTAGGTTCGGGAAAGTGTGGCACATGATAGCTACACCTGCAAGAGATAAGACTTTGGAAATGTTATCAAGTGGAAATGCATTTCCTTGCTTCTTTTGACTGAAGACGTATAAAAGTGCTATCCTGCGCTAGCCGGGACTCGAACAAGGGTCGCAAGAATGGGAATCTTGCATGATACCCCTACACTACTAGCGCTTATGGGCATTTTATCTTATGGCTCAAGCCTCAGCCACTGCTTTCCGACATCTTTCATCATCATCAAGCAAAAATGCACTGTTTTTCTACCAATCTTTCTAAGCATGCTGGCCAAGGTGAAATTCTCAAAAAACTTTCTGAAGACATCTTTTGGAGTATATCACTTAAAGGAAAGGCAATGCAAGCTTATTTTAATTTAATTTTCACAATTGCTACACTTTAGCTGCTAACATTTTCACCACGTTGAATCGCTCTAGGTAGCTATCTCTACAGATCAAGCTATTTGTAAGAGCCTTACATAAATGTAGCCTATCCAGCTCATTTAGAAAATTGTGCAGTAAGAAAAACAGTAGTTTGCTGTGTACATTCAGTGTAGATGTCACATAGAAGCTCCTGGCTCTGTTTGGTTTAATGGAAACCCAAATTGAGAGGGATACGGAGGCTAACATATTGATTTTTTACAAAAAATAATGTAGGTTATCTTACATCCAGCTGATCTTTTTAGCACCAGTAGTTTCTGAGTCCCGCACCTGAAACATGTGGCTAATCTAGTCCAACTGTAGTCCGAAAATCTGATCTGCATGTTTGATCAGGGTCTATGGCTAAAAGTATTGGAAGGCAGAGGATTAGCAGGACAGGCAGGCACCGTGCATTGTTTAGAAGGAAAAAATTGTTCAACCTGCATAAGCTTTTGCTTTAGGTTCGGGAAAGTGTGGCACATGATAGCTACACCTGCAAGAGATAAGACTTTGGAAATGTTATCAAGTGGAAATGCATGTCCTTGCTTCTTTTGACTGAAGACGTATAAAAGTGCTATCCTGCGCTAGCCGGGACTCGAACCCAGGTCGCAAGAATGGGAATCTTGCATGATACCCCTACACTACTAGCGCTTGTGAGCATTTTATCTTATGGCTCAAGCCTCAGCCACTGCTTTCCGACATCTTTCATCATCATCAAGCAAAAATCAAGCTATTTCTAAGAGCCTTACATAAATGTAGCCTATCCAGCTCATTTAGAAAATTGTGCAGTAAGAAAAACAGTAGTTTGCTGTGTACATTCAGTGTAGATGTCACATAGAAGCTCCTGGCTCTGTTTGGTTTAATGGAAACCTAAATTGAGAGGGATACGGAGGCTAACATATTGATTTTTTACAAAAAATAATGTAGGTTATCTTACATCCAGCTGATCTTTTTAGCACCAGTAGTTTCTGAGTCCCGCACCTGAAACATGTGGCTAATCTAGTCCAACTGTAGTCAGAAAATCTGATCTGCATGTTTGATCAGGGTCTATGGCTAAAAGTATTGGAAGGCAGAGGATTAGCAGGACAGGCAGGCACCGTGCATTGTTTAGAAGGAAAAAATTGTTCAACCTGCATAAGCTTTTGCTTTAGGTTCGGGAAAGTGTGGCACATGATAGCTACACCTGCAAGAGATAAGACTTTGGAAATGTTATCAAGTGGAAATGCATGTCCTTGCTTCTTTTGACTGAAGACGTATAAAAGTGCTATCCTGCGCTTGCCGGGACTCGAACCCAGGTCGCAAGAATGGGAATCTTGCATGATACCCCTACACTACTAGCGCTTGTGAGCATTTTATCTTATGGCTCAAGCCTCAGCCACTGCTTTCCGACATCTTTCATCATCATCAAGCAAAAATCAAGCTATTTCTAAGAGCCTTACATAAATGTAGCCTATCCAGCTCATTTAGAAAATTGTGCAGTAAGAAAAACAGTAGTTTGCTGTGTACATTCAGTGTAGATGTCACATAGAAGCTCCTGGCTCTGTTTGGTTTAATGGAAACCTAAATTGAGAGGGATACGGAGGCTAACATATTGATTTTTTACAAAAAATAATCTAGGTTATCTTACATCCAGCTGATCTTTTTAGCACCAGTAGTTTCTGAGTCCCGCACCTGAAACATGTGGCTAATCTAGTCCAACTGTAGTCAGAAAATCTGATCTGCATGTTTGATCAGGGTCTATGGCTAAAAGTATTGGAAGGCAGAGGATTAGCAGGACAGGCAGGCACCGTGCATTGTTTAGAAGGAAAAAATCGTTCAACCTGCATAAGCTTTTGCTTTAGGTTCGGTAAAGTGTGGCACATGATAGCTACACCTGCAAGAGATAAGACTTTGGAAATGTTATCAAGTGGAAATGCATTTCCTTGCTTTTTTTGACTGAAGACGTATAAAAGTGCTATCCTGCGCTAGCCGGGACTCGAACCCGGGTCGCAAGAATGGGAATCTTGCATGATACCCCTACACTACTAGCGCTTGTGGGCATTTTATCTTATGGCTCAAGCCTCAGCCACTGCTTTCCGACATCTTTCATCATCATCAAGCAAAAATCAAGCTATTTCTAAGAGCCTTACATAAATGTAGCCTATCCAGCTCATTTAGAAAATTGTGCAGTAAGAAAAACAGTAGTTTGCTGTGTACATTCAGTGTAGATGTCACATAGAAGCTCCTGGCTCTGTTTGGTTTAATGGAAACCTAAATTGAGAGGGATACGGAGGCTAACATATTGATTTTTTACAAAAAATAATCTAGGTTATCTTACATCCAGCTGATCTTTTTAGCACCAGTAGTTTCTGAGTCCCGCACCTGAAACATGTGGCTAATCTAGTCCAACTGTAGTCAGAAAATCTGATCTGCATGTTTGATCAGGGTCTATGGCTAAAAGTATTGGAAGGCAGAGGATTAGCAGGACAGGCAGGCACCGTGCATTGTTTAGAAGGAAAAAATCGTTCAACCTGCATAAGCTTTTGCTTTAGGTTCGGGAAAGTGTGGCACATGATAGCTACACCTGCAAGAGATAAGACTTTGGAAATGTTATCAAGTGGAAATGCATTTCCTTGCTTCTTTTGACTGAAGACGTATAAAAGTGCTATTCTGCGCTAGCCGGGACTTGAACCCGGGTCGCAAGAATGGGAATCTTGCATGATACCCCTACACTACTAGCGCTTGTGGGCATTTGATCTTATGGCTCAAGCCTCAGCCACTGCTTTCTGACATTTTTCATCATCATCAAGCAAGAATGCACTGTTTTTTTACTAATCTTTCTAAGCATGCTGGCCAAGGTGAAATTCTCAAAAAACTTTCTGAAGACATCTTTTGGAGTATATCACTTAAAGGAAAGGCAATGCAAGCTTATTTTAATTTAATTTTCACAATTGCTACACTTTAGCTGCTAACATTTTCACCACGTTGAATCGCTCTAGGTAGCTATCTCTACAGATCAAGCTATTTGTAAGAGCCTTACATAAATGTAGCCTATCCAGCTCATTTAGAAAATTGTGCAGTAAGAAAAACAGTAGTTTGCTGTGTACATTCAGTGTAGATGTCACATAGAAGCTCCTGGCTCTGTTTGGTTTAATGGAAACCTAAATTGAGAGGGATACGGAGGCTAACATATTGATTTTTTACAAAAAATAATGTAGGTTATCTTACATCCAGCTGATCTTTTTAGCACCAGTAGTTTCTGAGTCCCGCACCTGAAACATGTGGCTAATCTAGTCCAACTGTAGTCAGAAAATCTGATCTGCATGTTTGATCAGGGTCTATGGCTAAAAGTATTGGAAGACAGAGGATTAGCAGGACAGGCAGGCACCGTGCATTGTTTAGAAGGAAAAAATTGTTCAACCTGCATAAGCTTTTGCTTTAGGTTCGGGAAAGTGTGGCACATGATAGCTACACCTGCAAGAGATAAGACTTTGGAAATGTTATCAAGTGGAAATGCATGTCCTTGCTGCTTTTGACTGAAGACGTATAAAAGTGCTATCCTGCGCTAGCCGGGACTCGAACCCAGGTCGCAAGAATGGGAATCTTGCATGATACCCCTACACTACTAGCGCTTGTGAGCATTTTATCTTATGGCTCAAGCCTCAGCCACTGCTTTCCGACATCTTTCATCATCATCAAGCAAAAATCAAGCTATTTCTAAGAGCCTTACATAAATGTAGCCTATCCAGCTCATTTAGAAAATTGTGCAGTAAGAAAAACAGTAGTTTGCTGTGTACATTCAGTGTAGATGTCACATAGAAGCTCCTGGCTCTGTTTGGTTTAATGGAAACCTAAATTGAGAGGGATACGGAGGCTAACATATTGATTTTTTACAAAAAATAATCTAGGTTATCTTACATCCAGCTGATCTTTTTAGCACCAGTAGTTTCTGAGTCCCGCACCTGAAACATGTGGCTAATCTAGTCCAACTGTAGTCAGAAAATCTGATCTGCATGTTTGATCAGGGTCTATGGCTAAAAGTATTGGAAGGCAGAGGATTAGCAGGACAGGCAGGCACCGTGCATTGTTTAGAAGGAAAAAATTGTTCAACCTGCATAAGCTTTTGCTTTAGGTTCGGGAAAGTGTGGCACATGATAGCTACACCTGCAAGAGATAAGACTTTGGAAATGTTATCAAGTGGAAATGCATTTCCTTGCTTCTTTTGACTGAAGACGTATAAAAGTGCTATCCTGCGCTAGCCGGGACTCGAACAAGGGTCGCAAGAATGGGAATCTTGCATGATACCCCTACACTACTAGCGCTTATGGGCATTTTATCTTATGGCTCAAGCCTCAGCCACTGCTTTCCGACATCTTTCATCATCATCAAGCAAAAATGCACTGTTTTTCTACCAATCTTTCTAAGCATGCTGGCCAAGGTGAAATTCTCAAAAAACTTTCTGAAGACATCTTTTGGAGTATATCACTTAAAGGAAAGGCAATGCAAGCTTATTTTAATTTAATTTTCACAATTGCTACACTTTACCTGCTAACATTTTCACCACGTTGAATCGCTCTAGGTAGCTATCTCTACAGATCAAGCTATTTGTAAGAGCCTTACATAAATGTAGCCTATCCAGCTCATTTAGAAAATTGTGCAGTAAGAAAAACAGTAGTTTGCTGTGTACATTCAGTGTAGATGTCACATAGAAGCTCCTGGCTCTGTTTGGTTTAATGGAAACCTAAATTGAGAGGGATACGGAGGCTAACATATTGATTTTTTACAAAAAATAATCTAGGTTATCTTACATCCAGCTGATCTTTTTAGCACCAGTAGTTTCTGAGTCCCGCACCTGAAACATGTGGCTAATCTAGTCCAACTGTAGTCAGAAAATCTGATCTGCATGTTTGATCAGGGTCTATGGCTAAAAGTATTGGAAGGCAGAGGATTAGCAGGACAGGCAGGCACCGTGCATTGTTTAGAAGGAAAAAATTGTTCAACCTGCATAAGCTTTTGCTTTAGGTTCGGGAAAGTGTGGCACATGATAGCTACACCTGCAAGAGATAAGACTTTGGAAATGTTATCAAGTGGAAATGCATGTCCTTGCTTCTTTTGACTGAAGACGTATAAAAGTGCTATCCTGCGCTAGCCGGGACTCGAACCCAGGTCGCAAGAATGGGAATCTTGCATGATACCCCTACACTACTAGCGCTTGTGAGCATTTTATCTTATGGCTCAAGCCTCAGCCACTGCTTTCCGACATCTTTCATCATCATCAAGCAAAAATCAAGCTATTTCTAAGAGCCTTACATAAATGTAGCCTATCCAGCTCATTTAGAAAATTGTGCAGTAAGAAAAACAGTAGTTTGCTGTGTACATTCAGTGTAGATGTCACATAGAAGCTCCTGGCTCTGTTTGGTTTAATGGAAACCTAAATTGAGAGGGATACGGAGGCTAACATATTGATTTTTTACAAAAAATAATCTAGGTTATCTTACATCCAGCTGATCTTTTTAGCACCAGTAGTTTCTGAGTCCCGCACCTGAAACATGTGGCTAATCTAGTCCAACTGTAGTCAGAAAATCTGATCTGCATGTTTGATCAGGGTCTATGGCTAAAAGTATTGGAAGGCAGAGGATTAGCAGGACAGGCAGGCACCGTGCATTGTTTAGAAGGAAAAAATCGTTCAACCTGCATAAGCTTTTGCTTTAGGTTCGGGAAAGTGTGGCACATGATAGCTACACCTGCAAGAGATAAGACTTTGGAAATGTTATCAAGTGGAAATGCATTTCCTTGCTTCTTTTGACTGAAGACGTATAAAAGTGCTATTCTGCGCTAGCCGGGACTTGAACCCGGGTCGCAAGAATGGGAATCTTGCATGATACCCCTACACTACTAGCGCTTGTGGGCATTTTATCTTATGGCTCAAGCCTCAGCCACTGCTTTCTGACATTTTTCATCATCATCAAGCAAAAATGCACTGTTTTTTTACCAATCTTTCTAAGCATGCTGGCCAAGGTGAAATTCTCAAAAAACTTTCTGAAGACATCTTTTGGAGTATATCACTTAAAGGAAAGGCAATGCAAGCTTATTTTAATTTAATTTTCACAATTGCTACACTTTAGCTGCTAACATTTTCACCACGTTGAATCGCTCTAGGTAGCTATCTCTACAGATCAAGCTATTTGTAAGAGCCTTACATAAATGTAGCCTAACCAGCTCATTTAGAAAATTGTGCAGTAAGAAAAACAGTAGTTTGCTGTGTACATTCAGTGTAGATGTCACATAGAAGCTCCTGGCTCTGTTTGGTTTAATGGAAACCTAAATTGAGAGGGATACGGAGGCTAACATATTGATTTTTTACAAAAAATAATGTAGGTTATCTTACATCCAGCTGATCTTTTTAGCACCAGTAGTTTCTGAGTCCCGCACCTGAAACATGTGGCTAATCTAGTCCAACTGTAGTCAGAAAATCTGATCTGCATGTTTGATCAGGGTCTATGGCTAAAAGTATTGGAAGGCAGAGGATTAGCAGGACAGGCAGGCACCGTGCATTGTTTAGAAGGAAAAAATTGTTCAACCTGCATAAGCTTTTGCTTTAGGTTCGGGAAAGTGTGGCACATGATAGCTACACCTGCAAGAGATAAGACTTTGGAAATGTTATCAAGTGGAAATGCATGTCCTTGCTTCTTTTGACTGAAGACGTATAAAAGTGCTATCCTGCGCTAGCCGGGACTCGAACCCAGGTTGCAAGAATGGGAATCTTGCATGATACCCCTACACTACTAGCGCTTGTGAGCATTTTATCTTATGGCTCAAGCCTCAGCCACTGCTTTCCGACATCTTTCATCATCATCAAGCAAAAATCAAGCTATTTCTAAGAGCCTTACATAAATGTAGCCTATCCAGCTCATTTAGAAAATTGTGCAGTAAGAAAAACAGTAGTTTGCTGTGTACATTCAGTGTAGATGTCACATAGAAGCTCCTGGCTCTGTTTGGTTTAATGGAAACCTAAATTGAGAGGGATACGGAGGCTAACATATTGATTTTTTACAAAAAATAATCTAGGTTATCTTACATCCAGCTGATCTTTTTAGCACCAGTAGTTTCTGAGTCCCGCACCTGAAACATGTGGCTAATCTAGTCCAACTGTAGTCAGAAAATCTGATCTGCATGTTTGATCAGGGTCTATGGCTAAAAGTATTGGAAGGCAGAGGATTAGCAGGACAGGCAGGCACCGTGCATTGTTTAGAAGGAAAAAATCGTTCAACCTGCATAAGCTTTTGCTTTAGGTTCGGGAAAGTGTGGCACATGATAGCTACACCTGCAAGAGATAAGACTTTGGAAATGTTATCAAGTGGAAATGCATTTCCTTGCTTCTTTTGACTGAAGACGTATAAAAGTGCTATCCTGCGCTAGCCGAGACTCAAACCCGGGTCGCAAGAATGGGAATCTTGCATGATACCCCTACACTACTAGCGCTTGTGGGCATTTTATCTTATGGCTCAAGCCTCAGGCACTGCTTTCCGACATCTTTCATCATCATCAAGCAAAAATGCACTGTTTTTCTACCAATCTTTCTAAGCATGCTGGCCAAGGTGAAATTCTCAAAAAACTTTCTGAAGACATCTTTTGGAGTATATCACTTAAAGGAAAGGCAATGCAAGCTTATTTTAATTTAATTTTCACAATTGCTACACTTTAGTAGTGTTGGGCGAACAGTGTTCGCCACTGTTCGGGTTCTGCAGAACATCACCCTGTTCGGGTGATGTTCGAGTTCGGCCGAACACCTGACGGTGCTCGGCCAAACCGTTCGGCCACATGGCCGAACTAAGAGCGCATGACCGAACGTTCCCCGAACGTTCGGCTAGCGCTGTGATTGGCCGAACGGGTCACGTGGTTCGGACCCGAACGCGCTCTGATTGGCCGAACGGTCACGTGGTTCGGGTAAATAAATACCCGAACCACGTCATATCTCCGCCATTTGTCTGTGGGTTTAGCTTTGGGTAGGCAGGCAGGGTAGTTCGCGCTCCAGCCACGCTAGCCAGGGTCCCCCCTGTCATTGTGTCACTGCTGGGAACAGTAGTACACCGCTTGCTCAGCCACACTATATAGCATTCTGTTTACTGCCACTCTGTGTACCTCGCTCAGCCACACTATATAGCATTCTGTTTACTGCCACTCTGTGTCTGCTGGGAATAGTAGTACACCGCTTGCTCAGCCACACTATATAGCATTCTGTTTACTGCCACTCTGTGTACCTCGCTCAGCCACACTATATAGCATTCTGTTTACTGCCACTCTGTGTCTGCTGGGAATAGTGGTACACCGCTCGCTCAGCCACACTATATAGCATTCTGTTCACTGTTCTGTGTCTGTTTGGAATAGTGGTACACCGCTCGCTCAGCCACACTATATAGCATTCTGTTTACTGTTCTGTGTCTGCTGGGAATAGTGGTACACCGCTCGCTCAGCCACACTATATAGCATTCTGTTTACTGTTCTGTGTCTGCTGGGAATAGTGGTACACCGCTCGCTCAGCCACACTATATAGCATTCTGTTTACTGTTCTGTGTCTGCTGGGAACAGTAGTACACCGCTCGCTCAGCCAGAGTATATAGCATTGTGTTTACTGCCACTCTGTGTACACCGCTCAGCCAGACTATATACCATTGTTTACTGACACTCTGTGTACACCGCTCAGCCAGACTATATACCATTGTTTACTGACACTCTGTGTACACCGCTCAGCCAGACTATATACCATTGTTTACTGCCACTCTGATTCTGCTGGGAACAGTAGTACACCGCTCGCTCAGCCAGACTATATAGCATTGTGTTTACTGCCACTCTGTGTACACCGCTCAGCCAGACTATATACCATTGTTTACTGACACTCTGTGTACACCGCTCAGCCAGACTATATACCATTGTTTACTGCCACTCTGATTCTGCTGGGAACAGTAGTACACCGCTCGCTCAGCCAGACTATATAGCATTGTGTTTACTGCCACTCTGTGTACACCGCTCAGCCACACTATATAGCATTGCGTACTCTGCCAGTCAGTGTGTATATTGCTGGGATCAGTAATACTCCACTCACCGTCAACCACTATATGAGCTCAACATGAGTTCCCCAGAGACCTCCGCTGTGAGCAGCACTCCCAACAACAGCAACAGCCAACGCCCCACGCAAGCTATAACATCCACCCCAGCAGCCAGTGGTCAGCAGCAGCCCTCCCCGGAGGAGAACGTTGTGTCCATCAGTCCGTCGCCAGAGCGATTAATGAGGGCTGCCATTGAGGAGATGATGGGGCCTGATGTGGAGGAGGAGGTCTGGCTCAGGCCAGCATCCCAAGTTAATGTTGAGGACGATGAGGGGTCTGTGTCTGGGGATGTTGGGGTGGCAGAGGTGGTGGGTGGGTCAGACTCAGGAGAAGAGTTGTATGATGAGGATGATGATCGGGACCATCTGTATGTGCCTCAGAGTCCGACCCCGGAAAACATGTTGTATCGTGTGTTTAGGTACTAAAATCTGCGTTCCCTCCCAGTAGTGTTGGGCGAACAGTGTTTGCCACTGTTTGGGTTCTGCAGAACATCACCCTGTTCGGGGTGACTATATAGCAGACTATATAGCATTGTGTTTAATGCCACTCTGTGTACACGGCTCAGCCACACTATATAGCATTGTGTTTACTTCCACTCTGTGTCTGCTGGGAACAGTAGTACACCGCTCACCCGCCACTGTATAGCATTGTGCTCTGTGTCACTGCTGACAATAGTGGTACACCGCTCACCCACCACTGTATAGCATTTCTGTACTGCCACTGTACTGCTGCCAGTCAGCGTGTACTTTAAGGATAAGTGAAATGAGGAAGAAATCCGGTGAAAGAGGGAGGGGCAAGGGAAGAGGTGTTTCCCCTGACGGTTCACGTACAGGCCACAGGGGAGCACCCAAGAAAACCCACTCAATACTGCCCATGTTGTCCAGGACAACAACCCTCACAGATCCAAAAGAACAGGACCAGATAATTACTTGGATGACCTCTCAAGCGTCCAGCAGTGGGTTAAGCAGCACCAGCACATCACGCACGAGGTCCGAGTCCTCAGCCAGTTAAAGTCTGGGCTTTCTTTGAAGACTGCACTGAGGATGTTACCATGGCGATTTGCAAGGTGTGCAAGACCCGCCTGAGCAGGGGGAAAAGTATTAACAACCTCTCCACCACCAGCATGAGCCGCCACATTCTATCCAAACATCCCACTCTGTGGGCAAACGCGGCAGGACAGGGTACCACCAGCAACACTGCCTCCCTTGGGTTCACCAGACTCACCACCAGACCCGCCTCAGCAGCAGCAGTAGCCCAGCCATTGCGTGGTTCACAACATTCACAAACATCAGACGATGCTGACACTGTCACTTTCCGGACTAGTGCTCTTGAGGTCTCCCAGTGTTCATCAAACACAACAACCAACAGCCCTTCGGTGTGCAGCACTACGGTTGAGTTGTCTGTCTCTGAGATGTTTGAGCACAAGAGGAAATTGCCAGCAAATGACCCCCGGGCCGTGGCAGTAACAGCCAGCCAGCATAGCCAAGCTTCTGGCCTGCGAAATGCTGCCATATCGAGTGGTGGAGACAAACAGCTTCAAGGGCATGATGTCAGTGGCCATCCCACGTTACGTGGTTCCCAGCCGCTACCACTTTGCGCGCTCTGCAGTGCCTGAGTTGCATGAGCACGTGGTCAGCTAAATAACCCGAAGCTTGAAGAATGCCGTTGCCTGCAAGGTTCACCTCACCACTGACACCTGGACGAGTGCGTTCGGCCAGGGTCGATACATCTCCCTTACCGCGCACTGGGTGAACCTTGTGGAGCCTGGCAGCGATTCCTCACCTGCTACGGCGCGGGTGTTGCCCACGCCGCAAACAGCTGGATAACAACAGCAGCACCTACCTCTCTGACTCCTTCTCCTCCAACGCATCTCAAAGCTGTACCTCATCCGGAAATGCTAACCCAGCACCAGCAGCAGTAGGATCGTGGAAGCAGTGCAGCACAGCTGTTGGCATGCGTCAGCAAGCGTTGCTGAAGCTGATCTGCCTTGGGGATAAGCAGCACACAGGGGAGGAAATTTGGAGGGGAATAAAGGAACAGACGGATTTGTGGCTGGCACCGCTGGACCTGAAACCGGGCATGAAGCTAGACACCTGGCACGAACTGGCAATGTACGCAATAGAGGTGCTGGCTTGCCCGGCAGCCAGCGTTATGTCGGAACGCTGTTTCAGTGCTGCCGGAGGCATCATCACAGATCGGCGTATCCGCCTCTCCACAGAAAATGCAGACCGTCTGACTCAAATTAAAATGAATCAATCCTGGATTGGAAACGACTACGCAACACTCCTGGACCCCAACCAAGTAACATGACCGATGAACATCTGGGATGGTTTAGCGTTTCCGGTCCCTGTTTATTGAACCTCTCATCTGTATTACATTTATGACTGCATGGCGGCAAAAAGCATTGCTGCTATATCCGCACGCTTTTTGTCCTCATGCAAGGCCTGGGTTGTTGTGTCTCACAAAGCGTGGCCTTCTCCTCCTGCGCCTCCTCCTGTTCCATCACGTGTGCTGCTGCTGCTGCTGCTGCTGCTGCTGGGTTACCGTTGCCGGTCCCTGTTTATGGAACCTCTTATCTTTATTACATTTATGACTACATGGCGGTACAAAGCATGCTATCCGCACGCTTTTTGTCCTCATGCAAGGCCTGGGTTGTTGTGTCTCACAAAGCGTGGCCTTCTCCTCCTGCGCCTCCTCCTGTTCCATCACGTGTGCTGCTGCTGCTGCTGCTGCTGCTGGGTTACCGTTGCCGGTCCCTGTTTATGGAACCTCTTATCTTTATTACATTTATGACTACATGGCGGTACAAAGCATGCTATCCGCACGCTTTTTGTCCTCATGCAAGGCCTGGGTTGTTGTGTCTCACAAAGCGTGGCCTTCTCCTCCTGCGCCACCCTCCTCCTGTTCCATCACGTGTGCTGCTGCTGGGTTAGCATTACCGGTCCCTTTTCCTGGAACCTCTTATATGTATTACATTTATGACTGCATGCCGACAAAAAGCATGTTACCTGTGCAAAGAAAACAGACATTTCCCGCATTTAAAAGACAGTTTTCCCTTTGAAACTTTAAAATCGATTTTCTCAAAAACTATAAGCTCTTTTTGCTAAATTTTTTTTCCTCTTGTACCCACTCCCAAGGTGCACATACCCTGTAAATTTGGGGTATGTAGCATGTAAGGAGGCTTTACAAACCACAAAAGTTCGGGTCCCCATTGACTTCCATTATGTTCGGAGTTCGGGTCGAACACCCGAACATCGCGGCCATGTTTGGCCTGTTCGGCCCGAACCCGAACATCTAGATGTTCGCCCAACACTACACTTTAGCTGCTAACATTTTCACCACGTTGAATCGCTCTAGGTAGCTATCTCTACAGATCAAGCTATTTGTAAGAGCCTTACATAAATGTAGCCTATCCAGCTCATTTAGAAAATTGTGCAGTAAGAAAAACAGTAGTTTGCTGTGTACATTCAGTGTAGATGTCACATAGAAGCTCCTGGCTCTGTTTGGTTTAATGGAAACCTAAATTGAGAGGGATACGGAGGCTAACATATTGATTTGTTACAAAAAATAATCTAGGTTATCTTACATCCAGCTGATCTTTTTAGCACCAGTAGTTTCTGAGTCCCGCACCTGAAACATGTGGCTAATCTAGTCCAACTGTAGTCAGAAAATCTGATCTGCATGTTTGATCAGGGTCTATGGCTAGAAGTATTGGAAGGCAGAGGATTAGCAGGACAGGCAGGCACCGTGCATTGTTTAGAAGGAAAAAATCGTTCAACCTGCATAAGCTTTTGCTTTAGGTTCGGGAAAGTGTGGCACATGATAGCTACACCTGCAAGAGATAAGACTTTGAAAATGTTATCAAGTGGAAATGCATTTCCTTGCTTCTTTTGACTGAAGACGTATAAAAGTGCTATCCTGCGCTAGCCGGGACTTGAACCCAGGTCACAAGAATGGGAATCTTGCATGATACCCCTACACTACTAGCGCTTGTGGGCATTTTATCTTATGGCTCAAGCCTCAGCCACTGCTTTCCGACATTTTTCATCATCATCAAGCAAAAATGCACTGTTTTTCTACCAATCTGTCTAAGCATGCTGGCCAAGGTGAAATTCTCAAAAAACTTTCTGAAGACATCTTTTGGAGTATATCACTTAAAGGAAAGGCAATGCAAGCTTATTTTAATTTAATTTTCACAATTGCTACACTTTAGCTGCTAACATTTTCACTACTTTGAATCTGCTCTAGGTAGCTATCTCTACAGATCAAGCTATTTCTAAGAGCCTTACATAAATGTAGCCTATTGTGGAAAGAATTTTATAATTAATCTGTTAATCTTTATGTATATCCTTTATACCCTTTATATCTTCATGTGACTATAAGGACCACATGCACAGAATCAGATTAGTGTGTTAGAGTGACACTTTAAAGTAATAGTATTATTGTTAACCAGAGAATTATCACGATATCATATATATGTTATGTATTCTTCCTGAACTATTCACTGTGCGCAGTCTCATGTTTTTCCACAGCACCTTCCAAACCTCCCCCCAGTGTCATTCTGTACCAAGCACGGGGCAGTGAGTTGGAAAGAACAGCCTAAAACCAGTTCTCTGAAAGTGTGGGTGATTTTGAAGGACATGAGACAAGGAACTGATGTCAGAGGATTTCTCTTTCTTGTTGACTTTCTATTCATTTATGAAGGACACAGAGGAGGACCGGACCCACCCAAAAGAAAATACTGGACATTGCTCATTGGACTCATAGGATTACAGACTGTTTGGAGGGAGGAATATATTAGCATGTTAACTGGGGTATAAAGATCGACAGGTGGAGGAAGTCTCCACCCTTTTGTGACTAGCCAGGCTGCAGCTAGCCTGTTTCTGCTCTAATAAAAAGCTGGTATATAAAAGGGTCCTCAGCTGAGTGAATAAAGATTTCTAACATTTTGGCAACTGAATGAAGAGTGTCTCATGAGTAAATAATTTTCCTTTAACATCTGGTCCTAATTCGAACCGGAAAACCTATAGTCACAGAGATTTGAGGCCTAGGAGCGCGTTTGCGACTGGCGAATCTGATAGCAAGCCGGTGTAAGTCCACTGAGGCTACGTTCCTTTCAAAAAAGGTGGCCAAACGCAACTAGATCTCACGTCCTTGTGACATACGGTTTATTTCGAACCGTGAGACTTCTTCAGCCAAGGTCGGTGAAATCGCCTGCTTAGGATTCAAAAACAAACTTCTCGGGTGTCCTGAAAGCTTCTTAATTGTAAGTACTACCTTTTGTTTCTGTAACTTCTCATACACAGGGCTGCGCAAAATTAGAGTATAAGTTTTGATGTGTTGTTATATTGTTTTGTATGACGCAATCTGTGGTCAGTTTCCTAAGCTACCGTGTGCCTCAGCGGAATTGTACGTTTTTGTAATAGAACACAGCCGCGTAACAGGCAGTAATATCGGAGTGGATCTAGATCACAGATTGTTTCTGTACTTCAGTCGAGATTAGCCCACACAGAGGTTCATCACGTTGAGTGTTGTCCAGGTCTCAGCTGCAGCCCTCGAGGTGCCTTGGCAGGAATGTTTCCATCTTAGTGCAGGCACTCTGCCTCAGCGGGAATTGTAAGATCTTTGCGCTGTAATTGCAGGAATTGTTACATCTTTGTGCATAGAAGGCAGTATATTCCGGGAGGGGACCGCGGGACATTGTAAATCCAACAATAAGTGAGTGAACGGGATTGAAACAGCAGGAAGTGTTACATCATAGTGCTGTATATAGATCAATGGGGCAAGGTGCAAGCAAAGTTATGGCCATTAATGATGTATGTGTTATGCGCAGGAAAAAGTAAAAACAAATTGGGTAAAATATCGCAGCCTGTGGGGAATAAATATAGGGTTTTAGGGTATCTGCATTTTGACAGTTGTAAAGAAACTTGTTTTTCAAATTAAATGTGATGTTCAGGGTAGTGTGGTTTTAGAGAAGCAATATGGTTTACCAGAAGCTCAAAGATGGCTACTAGAAGCATGTACAAGGAGGGGCCAAGTCTTAGCACATTGGTTAAGGATAGAGAACAAAGACTTGGAGGAGATACCATCTACTGTATGCCAAGTTCCCCGGGGCCTTCCCCAAAACCAAACTCAGCCCCTCCCACAAAAGGTGAATGGGACCTCCCAGACATATGAGGCGGAATATGGTATTAATGCATCAGACATAGATGAGCTACTGGGTAAAGTGATGAAGGTTTTTAGCAAATATAGAGGTATAGCTCCCCCTGCTGCTGAAACAACAGATTCCCCTTATGAACGGTGTAGGATTGCTGTACGTGAGGTTTTGACTGAAGGATTGTGCAAGTGTGTCACACAATATGTTGTGGATCATAGAATCTGCGGACCGAGTGATTTTCTAAAAGATGCCCGGCATCCTGTATGTGTGATTAAGAAGGAAAAGAAAGTTAAGAAAGTTGCTACAAATGTCTATGGTTGCAGTGACAAGAATGGTTGTTATGTGAATGACCGTGGGCGCATCGCACGCCCACAAAAGCGCAGATTCAAGGATCATGAAGGTCGCAAGCAACGCGGAGAATGTTTTGAATGTGGGTTGAAAGATCACCAGGCCCGGAATTGCCCCCAGAGGGCCAGAGGGGCCACAGTGACAAAGTGTAGTTAAGGGTACTAATTTGTGCCCTAAGTTGAAGGTAAATGTGTAAGTGTATTACTGAAAAGCGAATGTCAAGATGGAATGTTACGTTGTGGTGTGTAAGATGTGAAGCTGGGAATTCTGAGCTCTGAAATCTAAATCACCAGAGCTCCCTGGGGAGTGTGCAGCAGAGGGGGAGGAGGGGGGCCTATAGGAGAAATCCACAAGTTATGAGCTGCTGTTTGTCTGTCTGTTTGTTGTTTGGGTAGTTTGTACAGTATACAGATGTCTGTACAAGTTTTATACTCTGTCTGTTTGATGTTTGTCTGAAGATTGAAAATTTAAAAGTGATTCTTACTGTTTGTCTGTGAATGTCGGTTATTTGAAATGTGTTTGTACTGTTGAATTCTGTGAAATTTGAGTGGAGTTTCTGTCTGGAATCTGTGAGAAGGTATGAGTTACGCCCACATTTCTGAGGAGGGGGCAAGAGGCTTCATGGACTACTAGTCCCAGCCTAGATGTGTGTATGTGTGTTGAAGCGGAACAGGGTGATTTAAGAGAATGCATGTCGCAAGATGAAAGGTTTGTTTGAAAAGAAGTTAATATATATATTTGTTTTGAAACCCAGAATGCGGGATATTAAAAAAAAAAAAAAAGAGAAACCCCGCAGATATTACTTTCAATTATAAGAGTAAATATGATGATTTTTGTTTTTTGCTTCTGGGAACAATTGATTGCTGCATTGCTGTAGTATGTGGGTCATTGTCATCGATTGATTGGCCGTTTTGATTGACACCTGATTAAATTTTTATAGTTCATGGATATGTTAGAAGGAGTTCAGTAAAATGACTTTGATAAAAATATTTTGACTACAATGCCTTGTCTAATGGCGGACTGCAGAGAGGGATGCATGATCGTAGTTCTCTGCCAAGAGCCCAACCCCACCCCCACCAGCCCCACCCCCCCCCCAGCCCCACCGCACCCCCACCAGCCCAATCCCACCAGCTCCATCCATCCATTCATCCCCCCCCCCCCGCCTATGCTGCACAGCCAGTTTGCTTGGGCATTTACGTCTTCATTGTCCAAAAAAGCTGCACCACCCTAGCCCCTGTACTTTTGTTTTCTGTGTTGTTTATTGACCAGAGGATGTTTTTTCCCATCCGCATCTGCGCGCAGTGACTTGTCCGCAGGGCAATTAACAAATCCCTGTGGATCAGTTTTATGTGCACAGGAGGGAATACACCAACAGGTCTTACAGTAGTGAGCTGAAGAACATCGTAGAATAGATAAGCTTCTATCTGCGTCTTTGCTCAAGCTGTGTGTTTATCACTTACCCTACGCCACCCTGTTATATGGGATCCCGTCCCCCACTGTTTTCACTACCAGCCTGTATGCTTTCCCATCATGCATACGTCTGCGGCTTAGTGGCGTCCGCAGGGTTAGGTGTCAGCAACTGAGGAGCCCACCCGTCCCACAGACCATGGATGTTCTCCGGGCTCCCACAACACTGGCCATTCACATGTGTGCAACATCCCAATCCCCTCATCTCCCGTGGCAACGACTTGGCAGTCCTGACATATGCAACTACAACTCCCTCTGCTGACTTGCAGTCTAAGACTTTACCTACAGGTCGCTCTGTACATTGCTGACCTACTAACCTTCCTTTGACTGATTTTGTCCAATTTATTTGTGGTGATGACACATGAGTCTTACATGTGTCAACAGGAGGGATAGTGGCTAAATTAGAATAAAACCACATGGGAACATTTAAGCCATTGCAAGAGGGCGCACATGGGCCCTCCGAATCCAGATTAATTAAAAGATCCAGAGCCACAGCTTGCTACGAACACTCACATGAAGCTTCGGTGGCTTTTGAAACAAAAGAAATGTTGTTTGAATCTTGCTCAAGAAGAACGCTTAGCGGTCATTTCCTTTTAAAACAGTAGCCAGATACAATCTGTTCTTGATAGTTAGCACCACGGGGTAAAGAGGGGCGGAAATTTGAGATCCTGAGGCGACGGGAACATTTGCTTGAACCTCAGTGCGACCACGATCTCAAAGGCTGTGGGAAGATATTAGAGGATTCTTCCTAAGGCACAGGTGTAGTTCTTTATCTTGAACCATGGTGAAAAGGAGATAAAAAAGGGGGAACAGATACCTAAAAAAGGCTACATAGGGGAAGTTGGGTTAGAGCCATAGCATCATTAAAGAAGAAGAAGAGTCCTGGAATGACAATGACTAAACGACCTCCATTGAACAGCAATGACAGGATAGACAAAGAGACTACTGACCCATCCCCACCGGACATTACTAACAAGATGAACGTGATTAGTAATATAGTTCTAGTGATCGGTGGAATTTTTAATTTTTTGGATTACTTTGGCAATTTTTACTGCAGACCGAGTGAATGTACCGAGTGAATGTGTTTGATTGTATTGTGTGTGCAGCAGCTAGACCGCAGATTGCTCTGGTACCAGTAGTGGCGAGTGGGTCTGAATTAGAATGTATGATACAAAGTATGATAAGTGTGAATCAACCACGGAACTGTACTACAGAGAGAGTCCGTATGAAGGTACCAGGCACGCCACAGCGTGCATTTGCTACAGCCAGCAATCTTACGTGCTATAATAGAACTGCCCCCAGTAACCATCCAATGATCAAGTATTGTGGAGAAATAGTGGAGATAACCGATGATAAAGGGTTAAGCCTAGGAACAAAATGGCAGTTAGAAGATACTTGGTGGACTTGTGAACCCAACAAAGCAGAATCATCATTGCCACCAGAATGGAAAGGGTTGTGTGCCCCTGTCTGGATGATAGAACATGTCACTATATTGCCCTATGAGTCCTTTAAAATTTTGGTGGATAAAAAGGTACACCGGAGTAGAAGAGAGGCACCAAAAGGGAGTTTGGACCCATATGTATATATTGATGCAATAGGGGTCCCCAGAGGGGTGCCAGACGAGTTCAAGGCTAGGAACCAAATTGCTGCAGGGTTTGAGTCAATTTTCTTATGGCCAACAGTTAACAAAAATGTGGATTGGATTAATTACATTTACTACAATCAGCAGAGATTTGTTAATTATACTAGAGATGCTATCGAAGGTTTGGCAGAGCAACTGAAAGCAACATCATTAACAGCATTGCAGAATAGAATTGCATTAGATATGCTGTTGGCAGAGAAAGGGGGTGTATGTGAATTTTTTGGGGAACAATGTTGTACCTACATTCCAGATAATACATCCCCTGATGGAAAAGTGACAGTGGCTCTTCAGCAGTTAAAAGACCTATCCGAAGAGCTGAAACGAAACTCAGGTGTTTCAAACCCAATAACAGACTGGTTACAGAACTGGTTTGGAAGCTGGACTTCATTTTTTCAGAGTTTTGGTATCGCATTCCTAACTGTTCTTATGGTTCTATTCCTGCTAGCCTGCTGTATTTTTCCAATGCTGAGAACATTTTTTGCAAGGTTGATAGATAAGCATATGAGTATTACTATGTATGCAGCCTTAGCACAGCATGATGAAGAAGCATACGGTGATTTGGGAGGAGATTATGATGGTATGCTGGAGGGAGATGGCCAGGCCAACGTGTGAGGCAATAATTCCAGCTCACGGCCAGAGCCTGATTTTTGTTTTTTTGATCATTTCACTTCTATGCCCTGACTTGCTGTAGTGCATACCCATTTGCAGCAAAGGGGAATAGAAGGCTGTGTTTGCTTGAATTTCTAACCCCTGTAGTGGAGACACATTTGCAGATACCTGAGGTTTAAGTAAGCATAAGCACAGAAATGTGAATGTAAATATTTCTTTTTATACACATATATGATCAAGCCACAACCCACAGTATTAATTATAAACAGGAGGGAAATGTGGAAAGAATTTTATAATTAATCTGTTAATCTTTATGTATATCCTTTATACCCTTTATATCTTCATGTGATTATAAGGACCACATGCACAGAATCAGATTAGTGTGTTAGAGTGACACTTTAAAGTAATAGTATTATTGTTAACCAGAGAATTATCACGATATCATATATATGTTATGTATTCTTCCTGAACTATTCACTGTGCGCAGTCTCATGTTTTTCCACAGCACCTTCCAAACCTCCCCCCAGTGTCATTCTGTACCAAGCACGGGGCAGTGAGTTGGAAAGAACAGCCTAAAACCAGTTCTCTGAAAGTGTGGGTGATTTTGAAGGACATGAGACAAGGAACTGATGTCAGAGGATTTCTCTTTCTTGTTGACTTTCTATTCATTTATGAAGGACACAGAGGAGGACCGGACCCACCCAAAAGAAAATACTGGACATTGCTCATTGGACTCATAGGATTACAGACTGTTTGGAGGGAGGAATATATTAGCATGTTAACTGGGGTATAAAGATCGACAGGTGGAGGAAGTCTCCACCCTTTTGTGACTAGCCAGGCTGCAGCTAGCCTGTTTCTGCTCTAATAAAAAGCTGGTATATAAAAGGGTCCTCAGCTGAGTGAATAAAGATTTCTAACTGTAATGAGGCAGCAGCAGGCTGAACGCGGACGTTTGTTCGCGTCCGCATCAGCAGCGCAACCGCCCGCATGGTCGCATGCGGAACGCGGAGAAACGTCCACGTCCGCAGCGGTAGCACGATCCACCGTTCAGTCGCAGACCTCTCGGCATACTCCACGTCGAGGCTGCACTCCTGGAACACCTTCACAGGCCTCATGGCATGCTGCTCGCCGAGACACCTCTCATGACAGTCTGGACCCCGTAGGGGCCGCGCGCGTGTGCAGTAGAGCCTTTTATACTCTTAGAAAGAGAGTCAGCTGACCAGCTGGTCAGCTGACCTCAGCAAGGTCCTTGAGCTGTGCTGCAAGGTCCTTGAGCCACGTTGTGATTGGTTGAATGGCTGGGCGGGCTGTTTGAGTCCAGCACAGTATAAAAGCAGGCATTCTGTCAGTTGCAAGTTGTCTGCAGTCAGCGAATACTTGTGTGTTAGCACTCAGACCCTAGTCAGATCCCAAAGTGTGCTAGAACCAGCTGGAGCTGGGGATCCACACTTAGCCAGATTCTGTTGATAGCCTAAAGTACTAATTGCATTGTATATTGTGTATGACCTTTTGCCTGTTACCTCATTATTCTCTTGTCTCCTGATTTTGTACCTCGCCAGCCCGTACCGTTACCGACTATTGGCTTGGCTTCTGACTTCCCTTGTGTTTCTCGATTCTGTACCTCTGCTCATCTGATTTCCCGTTGCTGACCTTGGCTTGACCTCTGATCTTGATTTCTGTCTGACGATTCGGTACTTCTCTGCCAGTTCTGATACCGAACCGTTTTCCGTTTGACTTCGCCCCCTTTAGTGGGTTTCCACTAAAGGGTTTACTTTGCTGAGTTCTTCTTGCGGGGAACTCAGTAACTCCTCAGCATATCATTACTGTTGAGGAACGCAATTCTGCGTTCTTATCCTAGTCGCAGAATCGCACACACTGCCCTTCCTTCCAGAGGTCACCTTCCCTCTGAGTTAACGTCAGTGTGGTGGGTTTTCCACAAGTTATCTGTTCCTTGTGTTTTCCAGAGTACGCATAAATATTTGTATTATTGGTGATGCCGCAGATCACCATATAATCAAATATATCTGTATTACTAGTGATACTGCGGATCACTAATAATCAGAAAACTCTGAAGTGTATGCACCAATCACCACATTACAGTACTGCAGACCAGTAAAAGTAACATGGAGGGAGTTGCCGAGCAGTTGCAGACTTTAACTGCAGCAGTCGATGAGCTTAGAAACACCGTTGCTGCTCAGCAGGTCCAGATCAACCAGCTGACTGAGGCCTTTCAGAAACTACCGGCACCACTTAATATTCTACCCTCCCCAGCCAGTAGCGAGCCTAAGATGGCTCTTCCTGAAAGATTTTCTGGTTCTCGGTCCGACTTCAGTAATTTCAAAAATCGTTGTTTAGCCTATTTTCAGATGAGGCCCATGTCATCTGGTTCTGAGGTACAGAGAGTAACTTTAATTAAAACTTTGTTACAAGGGGATTCTCAGACATGGGCTTTCAGCTTACCTGAGGGTCACACTGCCTTATCTTCTGTGTCCGAGTTTTTCAAGAACATGGCCATCATATATGAGGATCCTGATTTAGCCGGCACTGCCGAGCGTAAACTCCGAAGCCTAAAGCAAGGCAATCGTATGGTTGAGGAGTACGCTGCCGAGTTTAGAAGGTGGGCGGTCTCAGCGAGGTGGGATCAGTTCACTCTTCTAGACACATACATGACCGGTCTCTCTGAGTCTATTATTGATGTCATGATAAGCCACCCTGAGCCCAAAGACGTAGATGCAGCTATTGCCTTATCGGTTAAAATCGATAGACGCATTCGTTATCATAAAAAGGGCAGGTCATCTGTGCTAGTTAGAGCGCCCTCTACTGTTGGTTCCCCTGAGGTTCCAGAGGAGGAGCCAATGCAGTTGGGGCACGGACGACTCTCAGTCGCTGAGAAAGCTAGGAGAAGGAAGGAGGGTCTGTGTCTATATTGTGGGGAAAGGGGTCATCGAGTGCAGAACTGCAGTAAGAAGGCGGAAAACTTGTCCGCTTAGGGATGGTTGGAGGTACCACCCTAAGCGAGCCAGTTCTACCTCCATGTCAGAATAAAATCTTGCTGCCCTGTTCTCTTCATTGGGAGAACAGTGACTTCCTTACCTCTGCATTTGTTGACTCTGGGTCAGCTGCCAACTTCATTGACAGAGACCTTGCTTTAAACTTTAACATTCCCATTCTTCCCATACAAAGACACATCTATGTTACAGCAATCGATGACTCTCCTTTACAGAACAAGACACCTCTTTGTCAAACTCCGCCGCTCACACTTCAGGTTGGAGTATTGCACACTGAGGTCATCCAGTTCTATGTTCTAAAGATGGCCACCTCATCCGTCATACTGGGGCTACCATGGTTGAAGAAGCATTCCCCTCAAATAGACTGGAAAGAGGGTCAATTATCTGCCTGGTCCCCCTATTGTCAGGAGAATTGTCTGAAATCTATTTCTGTGTGTGCTTCAGAGGTCCAGGTCCAGGGGGTCCCATCTCAGTACACTGATTTTTCCGATGTATTTTGTCCTCGATCTGCTGACAGGTTGCCTCCACATAGACCCTATGACTGCCCCATTGAATTGAGACCGGGTACACTGCCTCCTAGGGGTCGTTTGTACAACCTCTCCAGCCCTGAAAAGGTTGCAATGAAAGATTACATCAAGGAGAACTTGGAGAAGGGATTTATCCGCGCCTCCAAGTCTCCTGCGGGTGCAGGTTTCTTTTTTGTTAAAAAAAAGGATGGTGGTCTTCGCCCCTGCATAGACTACAGGCAGCTAAACAAAATCACCATAAAAAATCGATACCCTCTTCCACTCATTGATGACCTGTTTACTCAGATTACTGAGGCCTGTGTTTTTTCAAAATTAGACTTGAGGGGGGCATACAATCTTATTCGGATTAGAGAGGGCGACGAGTGGAAGACCGCATTTAACACTCCTGACGGTCACTATGAGTATTTAGTTATGCCCTTTGGATTGTGCAATGCCCCAGCTGTCTTTCAGGAGTTTGTAAATGATATTTTCAGAGATGTGTCTGGCAGGTTCACAGTGGTCTATCTGGATGATATTCTAATTTTTTCAAAAAATTTACAGGAACACAGGCAGCATGTAAAATTTGTGTTACAGAAGCTCAGGGAGAACCAGTTATATGCTAAACTGGAGAAATGCCTCTTCGAGGTGAAAGAGGTGGCATTTTTAGGGTATATCATTTCCACCTCTGGACTGGCAATGGATCCAAGCAAAGTCTCAGCAGTTTTGGATTGGCCGCAACCTTCAGGCCTCAAAGCCCTGCAGAGATTTTTAGGCTTTGCTAACTATTATAGGCGGTTTATTAAGGGGTACTCTTCAGTTGTCGCCCCCATGACCCAGTTGACCAAGAAAGGCGCTGATGCGACTAACTGGTCACCAGAGGCCATTGAGGCCTTTCAATCATTAAAAAGATCTTTTTGTTCCGCCCCCATATTGCGTCATGTTGACGTCACCCGCCCCTTCATAGTAGAGGTAGATGCATCGGAGGTTGGGGTTGGGGCAGTCCTCTCGCAAGCTTTTGGACCCGATAATAAGGTTCATCCTTGTGCATTTTTTTCAAGAAAGTTTGCACCGGCAGAGAGGAATTATGATGTGGGGAACCGGGAATTGTTGGCTGTTAAGTTAGCTCTAGAGGAGTGGCGTCATTGGTTGGAGGGGGCAGAATTTCCCTTTACTGTTTATACTGACCATAAGAACCTTGAATACATTGAGAAGGCCAAAAGATTAACACCCAGGCAGGCGAGATGGGCACTTTTTTTTTCCCGGTTTGATTTTATCATAACCTATAAGCCTGGGGATAAGAATGTTAAGGCTGACGCCTTATCCAGGTGTTTTGAATCTGAATCTGCCCTACCAGCCACCCCTGTCAATATTCTACCTGAAAGGTATTTTCTGTCAGCCACGGAGATCTCCGAAGACTTGTCAAAATCGCTTATTGCATGCCAGTCCAATGTTCCCAATGGAAAACCTGAGGGACTTCTGTACGTCCCTATTCGTTTTCGGGAACGGGTGCTCCAGATGTTTCATGAACATAAGAATGTGGGACATCCAGGTATTGCCAGAACCCAGGAACTCTTGAATAGGGCAGTCTGGTGGCCTTCTTACATGTCTGATTGTGAGGAATTTGTTAAGTCCTGCTCTGTCTGTGCCAGGAGTAAGTCC
Source organism: Hyperolius riggenbachi (assembly GCF_040937935.1). Classification (NCBI taxonomy): domain Eukaryota; kingdom Metazoa; phylum Chordata; class Amphibia; order Anura; family Hyperoliidae; genus Hyperolius; species Hyperolius riggenbachi. The sequence goes on from NC_090655.1 coordinate 198,683,934, forward strand.
TCCAGGAAAGCTCCAGCAGGCTCTCTTCAGCCCCTGCCTTCTCCACAGGTTCCATGGTCTCACATTTCCATGGATTTTGTGGGTGAGCTGCCTGAATCTGAAGGTAACACTGTCATCTGGGTTGTTACGGACAGATTTAGTAAAATGGCACATTTCGTTGCTCTGTCTGGGTTTCCATCTGCCCAAAAATTGGCAGATTTGTTTATTAATAACATCTTTAAGTTACATGGAATTCCGGTGGATATTGTATCTGATAGGGGGGTACAATTTGTGTCAAAATTCTGGAGGGCCTTTTGTAAGGATCTGGGGATTTCTTTATCATTTTCTTCAGGTTACCATCCCCAGACTAATGGGCAGACGGAGAGGATCAATCAGTCCATGGAGCAATTTCTTAGATGTTACATAGCAGATGCACAACATCTCTGGACAAGATTCCTTCCATTTGCCGAATTTGCCCACAATAACCTGAAAAACGCATCCTCTGGTTATTCTCCCTTTCAGATTGTCAATGGGAAGTGTCCCAAGTTTACGTCACTTCCAGTCAAGGAGTCACCTCTTCCAGCTCTCCAGGAATGGCAGGGGACTTTCAGAGAGATCTGGGGGAAGGTCAGAGATAATTTGGACAAAGCTTTTTCTGTTCAAAAGAAATTTGCTGATAGAAAACGTTCCACTGAGTGGAACTTTATTCCAGGAGATTATGTTTGGGTCTCTACTAGACACATTCCTCTCAGGCAACCATCAGCAAAATTAGGTCCTCGCTTTATCGGGCCTTTTCCTATAGAGAGTAGGATCAATGAGGTCACCTACAGGGTAAAATTACCAACTAATATGAGATGTGGCAGGACTTATCATGTTTCTTTATTGAAGCCTGCGGTAAGGGTAGATTCTACTCCCCCTGCTCCTGTGGTAGTGGATGGGGAATTGGAATATGAAGTCCAGGACATTTTAGATTCCCGTTTTTCACGCAACAAGCTCCAGTATCTGGTGCACTGGAAGGGGTACGGGCCAGAGGAGAGGTCATGGGTTCCCCTTCGAGATCTTCATGCTGAGGAGAAAAGGAGGAGATTTCATGAGTTGTATCCTGGGAAACCGGGTGAGGCACGCCCGGAGGTCATGCCTGAAAGGGGGGGTACTGTAATGAGGCAGCAGCAGGCTGAACGCGGACGTTTGTTCGCGTCCGCATCAGCAGCGCAACCGCCCGCATGGTCGCATGCGGAACGCGGAGAAACGTCCACGTCCGCAGCGGTAGCACGATCCACCGTTCAGTCGCAGACCTCTCGGCATACTCCACGTCGAGGCTGCACTCCTGGAACACCTTCACAGGCCTCATGGCATGCTGCTCGCCGAGACACCTCTCATGACAGTCTGGACCCCGTAGGGGCCGCGCGCGTGTGCAGTAGAGCCTTTTATACTCTTAGAAAGAGAGTCAGCTGACCAGCTGGTCAGCTGACCTCAGCAAGGTCCTTGAGCTGTGCTGCAAGGTCCTTGAGCCACGTTGTGATTGGTTGAATGGCTGGGCGGGCTGTTTGAGTCCAGCACAGTATAAAAGCAGGCATTCTGTCAGTTGCAAGTTGTCTGCAGTCAGCGAATACTTGTGTGTTAGCACTCAGACCCTAGTCAGATCCCAAAGTGTGCTAGAACCAGCTGGAGCTGGGGATCCACACTTAGCCAGATTCTGTTGATAGCCTAAAGTACTAATTGCATTGTATATTGTGTATGACCTTTTGCCTGTTACCTCATTATTCTCTTGTCTCCTGATTTTGTACCTCGCCAGCCCGTACCGTTACCGACTATTGGCTTGGCTTCTGACTTCCCTTGTGTTTCTCGATTCTGTACCTCTGCTCATCTGATTTCCCGTTGCTGACCTTGGCTTGACCTCTGATCTTGATTTCTGTCTGACGATTCGGTACTTCTCTGCCAGTTCTGATACCGAACCGTTTTCCGTTTGACTTCGCCCCCTTTAGTGGGTTTCCACTAAAGGGTTTACTTTGCTGAGTTCTTCTTGCGGGGAACTCAGTAACTCCTCAGCATATCATTACTGTTGAGGAACGCAATTCTGCGTTCTTATCCTAGTCGCAGAATCGCACACACTGCCCTTCCTTCCAGAGGTCACCTTCCCTCTGAGTTAACGTCAGTGTGGTGGGTTTTCCACAAGTTATCTGTTCCTTGTGTTTTCCAGAGTACGCATAAATATTTGTATTATTGGTGATGCCGCAGATCACCATATAATCAAATATATCTGTATTACTAGTGATACTGCGGATCACTAATAATCAGAAAACTCTGAAGTGTATGCACCAATCACCACATTACACTAACATTTTGGCAACTGAATGAAGAGTGTCTCATGAGTAAATAATTTTCCTTTAACACTATCCAGCTCATTTAGAAAATTGTGCAGTAAGAAAAACAGTAGTTTGCTGTGTACATTCAGTGTAGATGTCACATAGAAGCTCCTGGCTCTGTTTGGTTTAATGGAAACCTAAATTGAGAGGGATACGGAGGTTAACATATTGATTTTTTACAAAAAATAATCTAGGTTATCTTACATCCAGCTGATCTTTTTAGCACCAGTAGTTTCTGAGTCCCGCACCTGAAACATGTGGCTAATCTAGTCCAACTGTAGTCAGAAAATCTGATCTGCATGTTTGATCAGGGTCAATGGCTAAAAGTATTGGAAGGCAGAGGATTAGCAGGACAGGCAGGCACCGTGCATTGTTTAGAAGGAAAAAATAGTTCAACCTGCATAAGCTTTTGCTTTAGGTTCGGGAAAGTGTGGCACATGATAGCTACACCTGCACGAGATAAGACTTTGGAAATGTTATCAAGTGGAAATGCATTTCCTTGCTTCTTTTGACTGAAGACGTATAAAAGTGCTATCCTGTGCTAGCCGAGACTCAAACCCGGGTCGCAAGAATGGGAATCTTGCATGATACCCCTACACTACTAGCGCTTGTGGGCATTTTATCTTATGGCTCAAGCCTCAGGCACTGCTTTATGACATCTTTCATCATCATCAAGCAAAAATGCACTGTTTTTTTACCAATCTTTCTAAGCATGCTGGCCAAGGTGAAATTCTCAAAAAACTTTCTGAAGACATCTTTTGGAGTATATCACTTAAAGGAAAGGCAATGCAAGCTTATTTTAATTTAATTTTCACAATTGCTACACTTTAGCTGCTAACATTTTCACCACGTTGAATCGCTCTAGGTAGCTATCTCTACAGATCAAGCTATTTGTAAGAGCCTTACATAAATGTAGCCTATCCAGCTCATTTAGAAAATTGTGCAGTAAGAAAAACAGTAGTTTGCTGTGTACATTCAGTGTAGATGTCATATAGAAGCTCCTGGCTCTGTTTGGTTTAATGGAAACCCAAATTGAGAGGGATACGGAGGCTAACATATTGATTTTTTACAAAAAATAATGTAGGTTATCTTACATCCAGCTGATCTTTTTAGCACCAGTAGTTTCTGAGTTCCGCACCTGAAACATGTGGCTAATCTAGTCCAACTGTAGTCAGAAAATCTGATCTGCATGTTTGATCAGGGTCTATGGCTAAAAGTATTGGAAGGCAGAGGATTAGCAGGACAGGCAGGCACCGTGCATTGTTTAGAAGGAAAAAATCGTTCAACCTGCATAAGCTTTTGCTTTAGGTTCGGGAAAGTGTGGCACATGATAGCTACACCTGCAAGAGATAAGACTTTGGAAATGTTATCAAGTGGAAATGCATTTCCTTGCTTCTTTTGACTGAAGACGTATAAAAGTGCTATCCTGCGCTAGCCGGGACTCGAACAAGGGTCGCAAGAATGGGAATCTTGCATGATACCCCTACACTACTAGCGCTTATGGGCATTTTATCTTATGGCTCAAGCCTCAGCCACTGCTTTCCGACATCTTTCATCATCATCAAGCAAAAATGCACTGTTTTTCTACCAATCTTTCTAAGCATGCTGGCCAAGGTGAAATTCTCAAAAAACTTTCTGAAGACATCTTTTGGAGTATATCACTTAAAGGAAAGGCAATGCAAGCTTATTTTAATTTAATTTTCACAATTGCTACACTTTAGCTGCTAACATTTTCACCACGTTGAATCGCTCTAGGTAGCTATCTCTACAGATCAAGCTATTTGTAAGAGCCTTACATAAATGTAGCCTATCCAGCTCATTTAGAAAATTGTGCAGTAAGAAAAACAGTAGTTTGCTGTGTACATTCAGTGTAGATGTCACATAGAAGCTCCTGGCTCTGTTTGGTTTAATGGAAACCCAAATTGAGAGGGATACGGAGGCTAACATATTGATTTTTTACAAAAAATAATGTAGGTTATCTTACATCCAGCTGATCTTTTTAGCACCAGTAGTTTCTGAGTCCCGCACCTGAAACATGTGGCTAATCTAGTCCAACTGTAGTCCGAAAATCTGATCTGCATGTTTGATCAGGGTCTATGGCTAAAAGTATTGGAAGGCAGAGGATTAGCAGGACAGGCAGGCACCGTGCATTGTTTAGAAGGAAAAAATTGTTCAACCTGCATAAGCTTTTGCTTTAGGTTCGGGAAAGTGTGGCACATGATAGCTACACCTGCAAGAGATAAGACTTTGGAAATGTTATCAAGTGGAAATGCATGTCCTTGCTTCTTTTGACTGAAGACGTATAAAAGTGCTATCCTGCGCTAGCCGGGACTCGAACCCAGGTCGCAAGAATGGGAATCTTGCATGATACCCCTACACTACTAGCGCTTGTGAGCATTTTATCTTATGGCTCAAGCCTCAGCCACTGCTTTCCGACATCTTTCATCATCATCAAGCAAAAATCAAGCTATTTCTAAGAGCCTTACATAAATGTAGCCTATCCAGCTCATTTAGAAAATTGTGCAGTAAGAAAAACAGTAGTTTGCTGTGTACATTCAGTGTAGATGTCACATAGAAGCTCCTGGCTCTGTTTGGTTTAATGGAAACCTAAATTGAGAGGGATACGGAGGCTAACATATTGATTTTTTACAAAAAATAATGTAGGTTATCTTACATCCAGCTGATCTTTTTAGCACCAGTAGTTTCTGAGTCCCGCACCTGAAACATGTGGCTAATCTAGTCCAACTGTAGTCAGAAAATCTGATCTGCATGTTTGATCAGGGTCTATGGCTAAAAGTATTGGAAGGCAGAGGATTAGCAGGACAGGCAGGCACCGTGCATTGTTTAGAAGGAAAAAATTGTTCAACCTGCATAAGCTTTTGCTTTAGGTTCGGGAAAGTGTGGCACATGATAGCTACACCTGCAAGAGATAAGACTTTGGAAATGTTATCAAGTGGAAATGCATGTCCTTGCTTCTTTTGACTGAAGACGTATAAAAGTGCTATCCTGCGCTTGCCGGGACTCGAACCCAGGTCGCAAGAATGGGAATCTTGCATGATACCCCTACACTACTAGCGCTTGTGAGCATTTTATCTTATGGCTCAAGCCTCAGCCACTGCTTTCCGACATCTTTCATCATCATCAAGCAAAAATCAAGCTATTTCTAAGAGCCTTACATAAATGTAGCCTATCCAGCTCATTTAGAAAATTGTGCAGTAAGAAAAACAGTAGTTTGCTGTGTACATTCAGTGTAGATGTCACATAGAAGCTCCTGGCTCTGTTTGGTTTAATGGAAACCTAAATTGAGAGGGATACGGAGGCTAACATATTGATTTTTTACAAAAAATAATCTAGGTTATCTTACATCCAGCTGATCTTTTTAGCACCAGTAGTTTCTGAGTCCCGCACCTGAAACATGTGGCTAATCTAGTCCAACTGTAGTCAGAAAATCTGATCTGCATGTTTGATCAGGGTCTATGGCTAAAAGTATTGGAAGGCAGAGGATTAGCAGGACAGGCAGGCACCGTGCATTGTTTAGAAGGAAAAAATCGTTCAACCTGCATAAGCTTTTGCTTTAGGTTCGGTAAAGTGTGGCACATGATAGCTACACCTGCAAGAGATAAGACTTTGGAAATGTTATCAAGTGGAAATGCATTTCCTTGCTTTTTTTGACTGAAGACGTATAAAAGTGCTATCCTGCGCTAGCCGGGACTCGAACCCGGGTCGCAAGAATGGGAATCTTGCATGATACCCCTACACTACTAGCGCTTGTGGGCATTTTATCTTATGGCTCAAGCCTCAGCCACTGCTTTCCGACATCTTTCATCATCATCAAGCAAAAATCAAGCTATTTCTAAGAGCCTTACATAAATGTAGCCTATCCAGCTCATTTAGAAAATTGTGCAGTAAGAAAAACAGTAGTTTGCTGTGTACATTCAGTGTAGATGTCACATAGAAGCTCCTGGCTCTGTTTGGTTTAATGGAAACCTAAATTGAGAGGGATACGGAGGCTAACATATTGATTTTTTACAAAAAATAATCTAGGTTATCTTACATCCAGCTGATCTTTTTAGCACCAGTAGTTTCTGAGTCCCGCACCTGAAACATGTGGCTAATCTAGTCCAACTGTAGTCAGAAAATCTGATCTGCATGTTTGATCAGGGTCTATGGCTAAAAGTATTGGAAGGCAGAGGATTAGCAGGACAGGCAGGCACCGTGCATTGTTTAGAAGGAAAAAATCGTTCAACCTGCATAAGCTTTTGCTTTAGGTTCGGGAAAGTGTGGCACATGATAGCTACACCTGCAAGAGATAAGACTTTGGAAATGTTATCAAGTGGAAATGCATTTCCTTGCTTCTTTTGACTGAAGACGTATAAAAGTGCTATTCTGCGCTAGCCGGGACTTGAACCCGGGTCGCAAGAATGGGAATCTTGCATGATACCCCTACACTACTAGCGCTTGTGGGCATTTGATCTTATGGCTCAAGCCTCAGCCACTGCTTTCTGACATTTTTCATCATCATCAAGCAAGAATGCACTGTTTTTTTACTAATCTTTCTAAGCATGCTGGCCAAGGTGAAATTCTCAAAAAACTTTCTGAAGACATCTTTTGGAGTATATCACTTAAAGGAAAGGCAATGCAAGCTTATTTTAATTTAATTTTCACAATTGCTACACTTTAGCTGCTAACATTTTCACCACGTTGAATCGCTCTAGGTAGCTATCTCTACAGATCAAGCTATTTGTAAGAGCCTTACATAAATGTAGCCTATCCAGCTCATTTAGAAAATTGTGCAGTAAGAAAAACAGTAGTTTGCTGTGTACATTCAGTGTAGATGTCACATAGAAGCTCCTGGCTCTGTTTGGTTTAATGGAAACCTAAATTGAGAGGGATACGGAGGCTAACATATTGATTTTTTACAAAAAATAATGTAGGTTATCTTACATCCAGCTGATCTTTTTAGCACCAGTAGTTTCTGAGTCCCGCACCTGAAACATGTGGCTAATCTAGTCCAACTGTAGTCAGAAAATCTGATCTGCATGTTTGATCAGGGTCTATGGCTAAAAGTATTGGAAGACAGAGGATTAGCAGGACAGGCAGGCACCGTGCATTGTTTAGAAGGAAAAAATTGTTCAACCTGCATAAGCTTTTGCTTTAGGTTCGGGAAAGTGTGGCACATGATAGCTACACCTGCAAGAGATAAGACTTTGGAAATGTTATCAAGTGGAAATGCATGTCCTTGCTTCTTTTGACTGAAGACGTATAAAAGTGCTATCCTGCGCTAGCCGGGACTCAAACCCAGGTCGCAAGAATGGGAATCTTGCATGATACCCCTACACTACTAGCGCTTGTGAGCATTTTATCTTATGGCTCAAGCCTCAGCCACTGCTTTCCGACATCTTTCATCATCATCAAGCAAAAATCAAGCTATTTCTAAGAGCCTTACATAAATGTAGCCTATCCAGCTCATTTAGAAAATTGTGCAGTAAGAAAAACAGTAGTTTGCTGTGTACATTCAGTGTAGATGTCACATAGAAGCTCCTGGCTCTGTTTGGTTTAATGGAAACCTAAATTGAGAGGGATACGGAGGCTAACATATTGATTTTTTACAAAAAATAATCTAGGTTATCTTACATCCAGCTGATCTTTTTAGCACCAGTAGTTTCTGAGTCCCGCACCTGAAACATGTGGCTAATCTAGTCCAACTGTAGTCAGAAAATCTGATCTGCATGTTTGATCAGGGTCTATGGCTAAAAGTATTGGAAGGCAGAGGATTAGCAGGACAGGCAGGCACCGTGCATTGTTTAGAAGGAAAAAATTGTTCAACCTGCATAAGCTTTTGCTTTAGGTTCGGGAAAGTGTGGCACATGATAGCTACACCTGCAAGAGATAAGACTTTGGAAATGTTATCAAGTGGAAATGCATTTCCTTGCTTCTTTTGACTGAAGACGTATAAAAGTGCTATCCTGCGCTAGCCGGGACTCGAACAAGGGTCGCAAGAATGGGAATCTTGCATGATACCCCTACACTACTAGCGCTTATGGGCATTTTATCTTATGGCTCAAGCCTCAGCCACTGCTTTCCGACATCTTTCATCATCATCAAGCAAAAATGCACTGTTTTTCTACCAATCTTTCTAAGCATGCTGGCCAAGGTGAAATTCTCAAAAAACTTTCTGAAGACATCTTTTGGAGTATATCACTTAAAGGAAAGGCAATGCAAGCTTATTTTAATTTAATTTTCACAATTGCTACACTTTACCTGCTAACATTTTCACCACGTTGAATCGCTCTAGGTAGCTATCTCTACAGATCAAGCTATTTGTAAGAGCCTTACATAAATGTAGCCTATCCAGCTCATTTAGAAAATTGTGCAGTAAGAAAAACAGTAGTTTGCTGTGTACATTCAGTGTAGATGTCACATAGAAGCTCCTGGCTCTGTTTGGTTTAATGGAAACCTAAATTGAGAGGGATACGGAGGCTAACATATTGATTTTTTACAAAAAATAATCTAGGTTATCTTACATCCAGCTGATCTTTTTAGCACCAGTAGTTTCTGAGTCCCGCACCTGAAACATGTGGCTAATCTAGTCCAACTGTAGTCAGAAAATCTGATCTGCATGTTTGATCAGGGTCTATGGCTAAAAGTATTGGAAGGCAGAGGATTAGCAGGACAGGCAGGCACCGTGCATTGTTTAGAAGGAAAAAATTGTTCAACCTGCATAAGCTTTTGCTTTAGGTTCGGGAAAGTGTGGCACATGATAGCTACACCTGCAAGAGATAAGACTTTGGAAATGTTATCAAGTGGAAATGCATGTCCTTGCTTCTTTTGACTGAAGACGTATAAAAGTGCTATCCTGCGCTAGCCGGGACTCGAACCCAGGTCGCAAGAATGGGAATCTTGCATGATACCCCTACACTACTAGCGCTTGTGAGCATTTTATCTTATGGCTCAAGCCTCAGCCACTGCTTTCCGACATCTTTCATCATCATCAAGCAAAAATCAAGCTATTTCTAAGAGCCTTACATAAATGTAGCCTATCCAGCTCATTTAGAAAATTGTGCAGTAAGAAAAACAGTAGTTTGCTGTGTACATTCAGTGTAGATGTCACATAGAAGCTCCTGGCTCTGTTTGGTTTAATGGAAACCTAAATTGAGAGGGATACGGAGGCTAACATATTGATTTTTTACAAAAAATAATCTAGGTTATCTTACATCCAGCTGATCTTTTTAGCACCAGTAGTTTCTGAGTCCCGCACCTGAAACATGTGGCTAATCTAGTCCAACTGTAGTCAGAAAATCTGATCTGCATGTTTGATCAGGGTCTATGGCTAAAAGTATTGGAAGGCAGAGGATTAGCAGGACAGGCAGGCACCGTGCATTGTTTAGAAGGAAAAAATCGTTCAACCTGCATAAGCTTTTGCTTTAGGTTCGGGAAAGTGTGGCACATGATAGCTACACCTGCAAGAGATAAGACTTTGGAAATGTTATCAAGTGGAAATGCATTTCCTTGCTTCTTTTGACTGAAGACGTATAAAAGTGCTATTCTGCGCTAGCCGGGACTTGAACCCGGGTCGCAAGAATGGGAATCTTGCATGATACCCCTACACTACTAGCGCTTGTGGGCATTTTATCTTATGGCTCAAGCCTCAGCCACTGCTTTCTGACATTTTTCATCATCATCAAGCAAAAATGCACTGTTTTTTTACCAATCTTTCTAAGCATGCTGGCCAAGGTGAAATTCTCAAAAAACTTTCTGAAGACATCTTTTGGAGTATATCACTTAAAGGAAAGGCAATGCAAGCTTATTTTAATTTAATTTTCACAATTGCTACACTTTAGCTGCTAACATTTTCACCACGTTGAATCGCTCTAGGTAGCTATCTCTACAGATCAAGCTATTTGTAAGAGCCTTACATAAATGTAGCCTAACCAGCTCATTTAGAAAATTGTGCAGTAAGAAAAACAGTAGTTTGCTGTGTACATTCAGTGTAGATGTCACATAGAAGCTCCTGGCTCTGTTTGGTTTAATGGAAACCTAAATTGAGAGGGATACGGAGGCTAACATATTGATTTTTTACAAAAAATAATGTAGGTTATCTTACATCCAGCTGATCTTTTTAGCACCAGTAGTTTCTGAGTCCCGCACCTGAAACATGTGGCTAATCTAGTCCAACTGTAGTCAGAAAATCTGATCTGCATGTTTGATCAGGGTCTATGGCTAAAAGTATTGGAAGGCAGAGGATTAGCAGGACAGGCAGGCACCGTGCATTGTTTAGAAGGAAAAAATTGTTCAACCTGCATAAGCTTTTGCTTTAGGTTCGGGAAAGTGTGGCACATGATAGCTACACCTGCAAGAGATAAGACTTTGGAAATGTTATCAAGTGGAAATGCATGTCCTTGCTTCTTTTGACTGAAGACGTATAAAAGTGCTATCCTGCGCTAGCCGGGACTCGAACCCAGGTTGCAAGAATGGGAATCTTGCATGATACCCCTACACTACTAGCGCTTGTGAGCATTTTATCTTATGGCTCAAGCCTCAGCCACTGCTTTCCGACATCTTTCATCATCATCAAGCAAAAATCAAGCTATTTCTAAGAGCCTTACATAAATGTAGCCTATCCAGCTCATTTAGAAAATTGTGCAGTAAGAAAAACAGTAGTTTGCTGTGTACATTCAGTGTAGATGTCACATAGAAGCTCCTGGCTCTGTTTGGTTTAATGGAAACCTAAATTGAGAGGGATACGGAGGCTAACATATTGATTTTTTACAAAAAATAATCTAGGTTATCTTACATCCAGCTGATCTTTTTAGCACCAGTAGTTTCTGAGTCCCGCACCTGAAACATGTGGCTAATCTAGTCCAACTGTAGTCAGAAAATCTGATCTGCATGTTTGATCAGGGTCTATGGCTAAAAGTATTGGAAGGCAGAGGATTAGCAGGACAGGCAGGCACCGTGCATTGTTTAGAAGGAAAAAATCGTTCAACCTGCATAAGCTTTTGCTTTAGGTTCGGGAAAGTGTGGCACATGATAGCTACACCTGCAAGAGATAAGACTTTGGAAATGTTATCAAGTGGAAATGCATTTCCTTGCTTCTTTTGACTGAAGACGTATAAAAGTGCTATTCTGCGCTAGCCGGGACTTGAACCCGGGTCGCAAGAATGGGAATCTTGCATGATACCCCTACACTACTAGTGCTTGTGGGTATTTTATCTTATGGCTCAAGCCTCAGCCACTGCTTTCTGACATTTTTCATCATCATCAAGCAAAAATGCACTGTTTTTTTACCAATCTTTCTAAGCATGCTGGCCAAGGTGAAATTCTCAAAAAACTTTCTGAAGACATCTTTTGGAGTATATCACTTAAAGGAAAGGCAATGCAAGCTTATTTTAATTTAATTTTCACAATTGCTACACTTTAGCTGCTAACATTTTCACCACGTTGAATCGCTCTAGGTAGCTATCTCTACAGATCAAGCTATTTGTAAGAGCCTTACATAAATGTAGCCTATCCAGCTCATCTAGAAAATTGTGCAGTAAGAAAAACAGTAGTTTGCTGTGTACATTCAGTGTAGATGTCACATAGAAGCTCCTGGCTCTGTTTGGTTTAATGGAAACCTAAATTGAGAGGGATACGGAGGCTAACATATTGATTTTTTACAAAAAATAATGTAGGTTATCTTACATCCAGCTGATCTTTTTAGCACCAGTAGTTTCTGAGTTCCGCACCTGAAACATGTGGCTAATCTAGTCCAACTGTAGTCAGAAAATCTGATCTGCATGTTTGATCAGGGTCTATGGCTAAAAGTATTGGAAGGCAGAGGATTAGCAGGACAGGCAGGCACCGTGCATTGTTTAGAAGGAAAAAATCGTTCAACCTGCATAAGCTTTTGCTTTAGGTTCGGGAAAGTGTGGCACATGATAGCTACACCTGCAAGAGATAAGACTTTGGAAATGTTATCAAGTGGAAATGCATTTCCTTGCTTCTTTTGACTGAAGACGTATAAAAGTGCTATCTTGCGCTAGCCTGGACTCGAACCCGGGTCGCAAGAATGGGAATCTTGCATGATACCCCTACACTACTAGCGCTTATGGGCATTTTATCTTATGGCTCAAGCCTCAGCCACTGCTTTCCGACATCTTTCATCATCATCAAGCAAAAATGCACTGTTTTTCTACCAATCTTTCTAAGCATGCTGGCCAAGGTGAAATTCTCAAAAAACTTTCTGAAGACATCTTTTGGAGTATATCACTTAAAGGAAAGGCAATGCAAGCTTATTTTAATTTAATTTTCACAATTGCTACACTTTAGCTGCTAACATTTTCACCACGTTGAATCGCTCTAGGTAGCTATCTCTACAGATCAAGCTATTTGTAAGAGCCTTACATAAATGTAGCCTATCCAGCTCATTTAGAAAATTGTGCAGTAAGAAAAACAGTAGTTTGCTGTGTACATTCAGTGTAGATGTCACATAGAAGCTCCTGGCTCTGTTTGGTTTAATGGAAACCTAAATTGAGAGGGATACGGAGGCTAACATATTGATTTTTTACAAAAAATAATCTAGGTTATCTTACATCCAGCTGATCTTTTTAGCACCAGTAGTTTCTGAGTCCCGCACCTGAAACATGTGGCTAATCTAGTCCAACTGTAGTCAGAAAATCTGATCTGCATGTTTGATCAGGGTCTATGGCTAAAAGTATTGGAAGGCAGAGGATTAGCAGGACAGGCAGGCACCGTGCATTGTTTAGAAGGAAAAAATTGTTCAACCTGCATAAGCTTTTGCTTTAGGTTCGGGAAAGTGTGGCACATGATAGCTACACCTGCAAGAGATAAGACTTTGGAAATGTTATCAAGTGGAAATGCATGTCCTTGCTTCTTTTGACTGAAGACGTATAAAAGTGCTATCCTGCGCTAGCCGGGACTCGAACCCAGGTCGCAAGAATGGGAATCTTGCATGATACCCCTACACTACTAGCGCTTGTGAGCATTTTATCTTATGGCTCAAGCCTCAGCCACTGCTTTCCGACATCTTTCATCATCATCAAGCAAAAATCAAGCTATTTCTAAGAGCCTTACATAAATGTAGCCTATCCAGCTCATTTAGAAAATTGTGCAGTAAGAAAAACAGTAGTTTGCTGTGTACATTCAGTGTAGATGTCACATAGAAGCTCCTGGCTCTGTTTGGTTTAATGGAAACCTAAATTGAGAGGGATACGGAGGCTAACATATTGATTTTTTACAAAAAATAATCTAGGTTATCTTACATCCAGCTGATCTTTTTAGCACCAGTAGTTTCTGAGTCCCGCACCTGAAACATGTGGCTAATCTAGTCCAACTGTAGTCAGAAAATCTGATCTGCATGTTTGATCAGGGTCTATGGCTAAAAGTATTGGAAGGCAGAGGATTAGCAGGACAGGCAGGCACCGTGCATTGTTTAGAAGGAAAAAATCGTTCAACCTGCATAAGCTTTTGCTTTAGGTTCGGGAAAGTGTGGCACATGATAGCTACACCTGCAAGAGATAAGACTTTGGAAATGTTATCAAGTGGAAATGCATTTCCTTGCTTCTTTTGACTGAAGACGTATAAAAGTGCTATCCTGCGCTAGCCGGGACTCGAACCCAGGTCTCTAGAATGGGAATCTTGCATGATACCCCTACACTACTAGCGCTTGTGAGCATTTTATCTTATGGCTCAAGCCTCAGCCACTGCTTTCCGACATCTTTCATCATCATCAAGCAAAAATCAAGCTATTTGTAAGAGCCTTGCATAAATGTAGCCTATCCAGCTCATTTAGAAAATTGTGCAGTAAGAAAAACAGTAGTTTGCTGTGTACATTCAGTGTAGATGTCACATAGAAGCTCCTGGCTCTGTTTGGTTTAATGGAAACCTAAGTTGAGAGGGATACGGAGGCTAACATATTGATTTTTTTACAAAAAATAATCTAGGTTATCTTACATCCAGCTGATCTTTTTAGCACCAGTAGTTTCTGAGTCCCGCACCTGAAACATGTGGCTAATCTAGTCCAACTGTAGTCAGAAAATCTGATCTGCATGTTTGATCAGGGTCTATGGCTAGAAGTATTGGAAGGCAGAGGATTAGCAGGACAGGCAGGCACCGTGCATTGTTTAGAAGGAAAAAATCGTTCAACCTGCATAAGCTTTTGCTTTAGGTTCGGGAAAGTGTGGCACATGATAGCTACACCTGCAAGAGATAAGACTTTGGAAATGTTATCAAGTGGAAATGCATTTCCTTGCTTCTTTTGACTGAAGACGTATAAAAGTGCTATCCTGTGCTAGCCGGGACTTGAACCCAGGTCGCAAGAATGGGAATCTTGCATGATACCCCTACACTACTAGCGCTTGTGGGCATTTTATCTTATGGCTCAAGCCTCAGCCACTGCTTTCCGACATTTTTCATCATCATCAAGCAAAAATGCACTGTTTTTCTACCAATCTGTCTAAGCATGCTGGCCAAGGTGAAATTCTCAAAAAACTTTCTGAAAACATCTTTTGGAGTATATCACTTAAAGGAAAGGCAATGCAAGCTTATTTTAATTCAATTTTCACAATTGCTACACTTTAGCTGCTAACATTTTCACTACTTTAAATCTGCTCTAGGTAGCTATCTCTACAGATCAAGCTATTTCTAAGAGCCTTACATAAATGTAGCCTATCCAGCTCATTTAGAAAATTGTGCAGTAAGAAAAACAGTAGTTTGCTGTGTACATTCAGTGTAGATGTCACATAGAAGCTCCTGGCTCTGTTTGGTTTAATGGAAACCTAAATTGAGAGGGATACGGAGGCTAACATATTGATTTTTTACAAAAAATAATCTAGGTTATCTTACATCCAGCTGATCTTTTTAGCACCAGTAGCTTCTGAGTCCCGCACCTGAAACATGTGGCTAATCTAGTCCAACTGTATTCAGAAAATCTGATCTGCATGTTTGATCAGGGTCTATGGCTAAAAGTATTGGAAGGCAGAGGATTAGCAGGACAGGCAGGCACCGTGCATTGTTTAGAAGGAAAAAATTGTTCAACCTGCATAAGCTTTTGCTTTAGGTTCGGGAAAGTGTGGCACATGATAGCTACACCTGCAAGAGATAAGACTTTGGAAATGTTATCAAGTGGAAATGCATTTCCTTGCTTCTTTTGACTGAAGACGTATAAAAGTGCTATTTTGCGCTAGCCCGGACTCGAACCCGGGTCGCAAGAATGGGAATCTTGCATGATACCCCTACACTACTAGCGCTTATGGGCATTTTATCTTATGGCTCAAGCCTCAGCCACTGCTTTCCGACATCTTTCATCATCATCAAGCAAAAATGCACTGTTTTTCTACCAATCTTTCTAAGCATGCTGGCCAAGGTGAAATTCTCAAAAAACTTTCTGAAGACATCTTTTGGAGTATATCACTTAAAGGAAAGGCAATGCAAGCTTATTTTAATTTAATTTTCACAATTGCTACACTTTAGCTGCTAACATTTTCACCACGTTGAATCGCTCTAGGTAGCTATCTCTACAGATCAAGCTATTTGTAAGAGCCTTACATAAATGTAGCCTATCCAGCTCATTTAGAAAATTGTGCAGTAAGAAAAACAGTAGTTTGCTGTGTACATTCAGTGTAGATGTCACATAGAAGCTCCTGGCTCTGTTTGGTTTAATGGAAACCTAAATTGAGAGGGATACGGAGGCTAACATATTGATTTTTTACAAAAAATAATCTAGGTTATCTTACATCCAGCTGATCTTTTTAGCACCAGTAGTTTCTGAGTCCCGCACCTGAAACATGTGGCTAATCTAGTCCAACTGTAGTCAGAAAATCTGATCTGCATGTTTGATCAGGGTCTATGGCTAAAAGTATTGGAAGGCAGAGGATTAGCAGGACAGGCAGGCACGCACGATTGTTTAGAAGGAAAAAATTGTTCAACCTGCATAAGCTTTTGCTTTAGGTTCGGGAAAGTGTGGCACATGATAGCTACACCTGCAAGAGATAAGACTTTGGAAATGTTATCAAGTGGAAATGCATTTCCTTGCTTCTTTTGACTGAAGACGTATAAAAGTGCTATCCTGCGCTAGCCGGGACTCGAACCCAGGTCTCTAGAATGGGAATCTTGCATGATACCCCTACACTACTAGCGCTTGTGAGCATTTTATCTTATGGCTCAAGCCTCAGCCACTGCTTTCCGACATCTTTCATCATCATCAAGCAAAAATCAAGCTATTTGTAAGAGCCTTGCATAAATGTAGCGTATCCAGCTCATTTAGAAAATTGTGCAGTAAGAAAAACAGTAGTTTGCTGTGTACATTCAGTGTAGATGTCACATAGAAGCTCCTGGCTCTGTTTGGTTTAATGGAAACCTAAGTTGAGAGGGATACGGAGGCTAACATATTGATTTTTTTACAAAAAATAATCTAGGTTATCTTACATCCAGCTGATCTTTTTAGCACCAGTAGTTTCTGAGTCCCGCACCTGAAACATGTGGCTAATCTAGTCCAACTGTAGTCAGAAAATCTGATCTGCATGTTTGATCAGGGTCTATGGCTAGAAGTATTGGAAGGCAGAGGATTAGCAGGACAGGCAGGCACCGTGCATTGTTTAGAAGGAAAAAATCGTTCAACCTGCATAAGCTTTTGCTTTAGGTTCGGGAAAGTGTGGCACATGATAGCTACACCTGCAAGAGATAAGACTTTGGAAATGTTATCAAGTGGAAATGCATTTCCTTGCTTCTTTTGACTGAAGACGTATAAAAGTGCTATCCTGTGCTAGCCGGGACTTGAACCCAGGTCGCAAGAATGGGAATCTTGCATGATACCCCTACACTACTAGCGCTTGTGGGCATTTTATCTTATGGCTCAAGCCTCAGCCACTGCTTTCCGACATTTTTCATCATCATCAAGCAAAAATGCACTGTTTTTCTACCAATCTGTCTAAGCATGCTGGCCAAGGTGAAATTCTCAAAAAACTTTCTGAAGACATCTTTTGGAGTATATCACTTAAAGGAAAGGCAATGCAAGCTTATTTTAATTCAATTTTCACAATTGCTACACTTTAGCTGCTAACATTTTCACTACTTTAAATCTGCTCTAGGTAGCTATCTCTACAGATCAAGCTATTTCTAAGAGCCTTACATAAATGTAGCCTATCCAGCTCATTTAGAAAATTGTGCAGTAAGAAAAACAGTAGTTTGCTGTGTACATTCAGTGTAGATGTCACATAGAAGCTCCTGGCTCTGTTTGGTTTAATGGAAACCTAAATTGAGAGGGATACGGAGGCTAACATATTGATTTTTTACAAAAAATAATCTAGGTTATCTTACATCCAGCTGATCTTTTTAGCACCAGTAGCTTCTGAGTCCCGCACCTGAAACATGTGGCTAATCTAGTCCAACTGTATTCAGAAAATCTGATCTGCATGTTTGATCAGGGTCTATGGCTAAAAGTATTGGAAGGCAGAGGATTAGCAGGACAGGCAGGCACCGTGCATTGTTTAGAAGGAAAAAATTGTTCAACCTGCATAAGCTTTTGCTTTAGGTTCGGGAAAGTGTGGCACATGATAGCTACACCTGCAAGAGATAAGACTTTGGAAATGTTATCAAGTGGAAATGCATTTCCTTGCTTCTTTTGACTGAAGACGTATAAAAGTGCTATCTTGCGCTAGCCCGGACTCGAACCCGGGTCGCAAGAATGGGAATCTTGCATGATACCCCTACACTACTAGCGCTTATGGGCATTTTATCTTATGGCTCAAGCCTCAGCCACTGCTTTCCGACATCTTTCATCATCATCAAGCAAAAATGCACTGTTTTTCTACCAATCTTTCTAAGCATGCTGGCCAAGGTGAAATTCTCAAAAAACTTTCTGAAGACATCTTTTGGAGTATATCACTTAAAGGAAAGGCAATGCAAGCTTATTTTAATTTAATTTTCACAATTGCTACACTTTAGCTGCTAACATTTTCACCACGTTGAATCGCTCTAGGTAGCTATCTCTACAGATCAAGCTATTTGTAAGAGCCTTACATAAATGTAGCCTATCCAGCTCATTTAGAAAATTGTGCAGTAAGAAAAACAGTAGTTTGCTGTGTACATTCAGTGTAGATGTCACATAGAAGCTCCTGGCTCTGTTTGGTTTAATGGAAACCTAAATTGAGAGGGATACGGAGGCTAACATATTGATTTTTTACAAAAAATAATCTAGGTTATCTTACATCCAGCTGATCTTTTTAGCACCAGTAGTTTCTGAGTCCCGCACCTGAAACATGTGGCTAATCTAGTCCAACTGTAGTCAGAAAATCTGATCTGCATGTTTGATCAGGGTCTATAGCTAAAAGTATTGGAAGGCAGAGGATTAGCAGGACAGGCAGGCACCGTGCATTGTTTAGAAGGAAAAAATTGTTCAACCTGCATAAGCTTTTGCTTTAGGTTCGGGAAAGTGTGGCACATGATAGCTACACCTGCAAGAGATAAGACTTTGGAAATGTTATCAAGTGGAAATGCATGTCCTTGCTTCTTTTGACTGAAGACGTATAAAAGTGCTATCCTGCGCTAGCCGGGACTCGAACCCAGGTAGCAAGAATGGGAATCTTGCATGATACCCCTACACTACTAGCGCTTGTGAGCATTTTATCTTATGGCTCAAGCCTCAGCCACTGCTTTCCGACATCTTTCATCATCATCAAGCAAAAATCAAGCTATTTCTAAGAGCCTTACATAAATGTAGCCTATCCAGCTCATTTAGAAAATTGTGCAGTAAGAAAAACAGTAGTTTGCTGTGTACATTCAGTGTAGATGTCACATAGAAGCTCCTGGCTCTGTTTGGTTTAATGGAAACCTAAATTGAGAGGGATACGGAGGCTAACATATTGATTTTTTACAAAAAATAATCTAGGTTATCTTACATCCAGCTGATCTTTTTAGCACCAGTAGTTTCTGAGTCCCGCACCTGAAACATGTGGCTAATCTAGTCCAACTGTAGTCAGAAAATCTGATCTGCATGTTTGATCAGGGTCTATGGCTAAAAGTATTGGAAGGCAGAGGATTAGCAGGACAGGCAGGCACGCACGATTGTTTAGAAGGAAAAAATTGTTCAACCTGCATAAGCTTTTGCTTTAGGTTCGGGAAAGTGTGGCACATGATAGCTACACCTGCAAGAGATAAGACTTTGGAAATGTTATCAAGTGGAAATGCATTTCCTTGCTTCTTTTGACTGAAGACGTATAAAAGTGCTATCCTGCGCTAGCCGGGACTCGAACCCAGGTCTCTAGAATGGGAATCTTGCATGATACCCCTACACTACTAGCGCTTGTGAGCATTTTATCTTATGGCTCAAGCCTCAGCCACTGCTTTCCGACATCTTTCATCATCATCAAGCAAAAATCAAGCTATTTGTAAGAGCCTTGCATAAATGTAGCGTATCCAGCTCATTTAGAAAATTGTGCAGTAAGAAAAACAGTAGTTTGCTGTGTACATTCAGTGTAGATGTCACATAGAAGCTCCTGGCTCTGTTTGGTTTAATGGAAACCTAAGTTGAGAGGGATACGGAGGCTAACATATTGATTTTTTTACAAAAAATAATCTAGGTTATCTTACATCCAGCTGATCTTTTTAGCACCAGTAGTTTCTGAGTCCCGCACCTGAAACATGTGGCTAATCTAGTCCAACTGTAGTCAGAAAATCTGATCTGCATGTTTGATCAGGGTCTATGGCTAGAAGTATTGGAAGGCAGAGGATTAGCAGGACAGGCAGGCACCGTGCATTGTTTAGAAGGAAAAAATCGTTCAACCTGCATAAGCTTTTGCTTTAGGTTCGGGAAAGTGTGGCACATGATAGCTACACCTGCAAGAGATAAGACTTTGGAAATGTTATCAAGTGGAAATGCATTTCCTTGCTTCTTTTGACTGAAGACGTATAAAAGTGCTATCCTGTGCTAGCCGGGACTTGAACCCAGGTCGCAAGAATGGGAATCTTGCATGATACCCCTACACTACTAGCGCTTGTGGGCATTTTATCTTATGGCTCAAGCCTCAGCCACTGCTTTCCGACATTTTTCATCATCATCAAGCAAAAATGCACTGTTTTTCTACCAATCTGTCTAAGCATGCTGGCCAAGGTGAAATTCTCAAAAAACTTTCTGAAGACATCTTTTGGAGTATATCACTTAAAGGAAAGGCAATGCAAGCTTATTTTAATTCAATTTTCACAATTGCTACACTTTAGCTGCTAACATTTTCACTACTTTAAATCTGCTCTAGGTAGCTATCTCTACAGATCAAGCTATTTCTAAGAGCCTTACATAAATGTAGCCTATCCAGCTCATTTAGAAAATTGTGCAGTAAGAAAAACAGTAGTTTGCTGTGTACATTCAGTGTAGATGTCACATAGAAGCTCCTGGCTCTGTTTGGTTTAATGGAAACCTAAATTGAGAGGGATACGGAGGCTAACATATTGATTTTTTACAAAAAATAATCTAGGTTATCTTACATCCAGCTGATCTTTTTAGCACCAGTAGCTTCTGAGTCCCGCACCTGAAACATGTGGCTAATCTAGTCCAACTGTATTCAGAAAATCTGATCTGCATGTTTGATCAGGGTCTATGGCTAAAAGTATTGGAAGGCAGAGGATTAGCAGGACAGGCAGGCACCGTGCATTGTTTAGAAGGAAAAAATTGTTCAACCTGCATAAGCTTTTGCTTTAGGTTCGGGAAAGTGTGGCACATGATAGCTACACCTGCAAGAGATAAGACTTTGGAAATGTTATCAAGTGGAAATGCATTTCCTTGCTTCTTTTGACTGAAGACGTATAAAAGTGCTATCCTGCGCTAGCCGGGACTCGAACCCGGGTCGCAAGAATGGGAATCTTGCATGATACCCCTACACTACTAGCACTTATGGGCATTTTATCTTATGGCTCAAGCCTCAGCCACTGCTTTCCGACATCTTTCATCATCATCAAGCAAAAATGCACTGTTTTTCTACCAATCTTTCTAAGCATGCTGGCCAAGGTGAAATTCTCAAAAAACTTTCTGAAGACATCTTTTGGAGTATATCACTTAAAGGAAAGGCAATGCAAGCTTATTTTAATTTAATTTTCACAATTGCTACACTTTAGCTGCTAACATTTTCACCACGTTGAATCGCTCTAGGTAGCTATCTCTACAGATCAAGCTATTTGTAAGAGCCTTACATAAATGTAGCCTATCCAGCTCATTTAGAAAATTGTGCAGTAAGAAAAACAGTAGTTTGCTGTGTACATTCAGTGTAGATGTCACATAGAAGCTCCTGGCTCTGTTTGGTTTAATGGAAACCTAAGTTGAGAGGGATACGGAGGCTAACATATTGATTTTTTTACAAAAAATAATCTAGGTTATCTTACATCCAGCTGATCTTTTTAGCACCAGTAGTTTCTGAGTCCCGCACCTGAAACATGTGGCTAATCTAGTCCAACTGTAGTCAGAAAATCTGATCTGCATGTTTGATCAGGGTCTATGGCTAGAAGTATTGGAAGGCAGAGGATTAGCAGGACAGGCAGGCACCGTGCATTGTTTAGAAGGAAAAAATCGTTCAACCTGCATAAGCTTTTGCTTTAGGTTCGGGAAAGTGTGGCACATGATAGCTACACCTGCAAGAGATAAGACTTTGGAAATGTTATCAAGTGGAAATGCATTTCCTTTCTTCTTTTGACTGAAGACGTATAAAAGTGCTATCCTGCGCTAGCCGGGACTTGAACCCAGGTCGCAAGAATGGGAATCTTGCATGATACCCCTACACTACTAGCGCTTGTGGGCATTTTATCTTATGGCTCAAGCCTCAGCCACTGCTTTCCGACATTTTTCATCATCATCAAGCAAAAATGCACTGTTTTTCTACCAATCTGTCTAAGCATGCTGGCCAAGGTGAAATTCTCAAAAAACTTTCTGAAGACATCTTTTGGAGTATATCACTTAAAGGAAAGGCAATGCAAGCTTATTTTAATTCAATTTTCACAATTGCTACACTTTAGCTGCTAACATTTTCACTACTTTAAATCTGCTCTAGGTAGCTATCTCTACAGATCAAGCTATTTCTAAGAGCCTTACATAAATGTAGCCTATCCAGCTCATTTAGAAAATTGTGCAGTAAGAAAAACAGTAGTTTGCTGTGTACATTCAGTGTAGATGTCACATAGAAGCTCCTGGCTCTGTTTGGTTTAATGGAAACCTAAATTGAGAGGGATACGGAGGCTAACATATTGATTTTTTACAAAAAATAATCTAGGTTATCTTACATCCAGCTGATCTTTTTAGCACCAGTAGCTTCTGAGTCCCGCACCTGAAACATGTGGCTAATCTAGTCCAACTGTATTCAGAAAATCTGATCTGCATGTTTGATCAGGGTCTATGGCTAAAAGTATTGGAAGGCAGAGGATTAGCAGGACAGGCAGGCACCGTGCATTGTTTAGAAGGAAAAAATTGTTCAACCTGCATAAGCTTTTGCTTTAGGTTCGGGAAAGTGTGGCACATGATAGCTACACCTGCAAGAGATAAGACTTTGGAAATGTTATCAAGTGGAAATGCATTTCCTTGCTTCTTTTGACTGAAGACGTATAAAAGTGCTATCCTGCGCTAGCCGGGACTCGAACCCGGGTCGCAAGAATGGGAATCTTGCATGATACCCCTACACTACTAGCGCTTATGGGCATTTTGTCTTATGGCTCAAGCCTCAGCCACTGCTTTCCGACATCTTTCATCATCATCAAGCAAAAATGCACTGTTTTTCTACCAATCTTTCTAAGCATGCTGGCCAAGGTGAAATTCTCAAAAAACTTTCTGAAGACATCTTTTGGAGTATATCACTTAAAGGAAAGGCAATGCAAGCTTATTTTAATTTAATTTTCACAATTGCTACACTTTAGCTGCTAACATTTTCACCACGTTGAATCGCTCTAGGTAGCTATCTCTACAGATCAAGCTATTTGTAAGAGCCTTACATAAATGTAGCCTATCCAGCTCATTTAGAAAATTGTGCAGTAAGAAAAACAGTAGTTTGCTGTGTACATTCAGTGTAGATGTCACATAGAAGCTCCTGGCTCTGTTTGGTTTAATGGAAACCTAAATTGAGAGGGATACGGAGGCTAACATATTGATTTTTTACAAAAAATAATCTAGGTTATCTTACATCCAGCTGATCTTTTTAGCACCAGTAGTTTCTGAGTCCCGCACCTGAAACATGTGGCTAATCTAGTCCAACTGTAGTCAGAAAATCTGATCTGCATGTTTGATCAGGGTCTATGGCTAAAAGTATTGGAAGGCAGAGGATTAGCAGGACAGGCAGGCACCGTGCATTGTTTAGAAGGAAAACATTGTTCAACCTGCATAAGCTTTTGCTTTAGGTTCGGGAAAGTGTGGCACATGATAGCTACACCTGCAAGAGATAAGACTTTGGAAATGTTATCAAGTGGAAATGCATTTCCTTGCTTCTTTTGACTAAAGACGTATAAAAGTGCTATCCTGCACTAGCCGGGACTCGAACCCGGGTCGCAAGAATGGGAATCTTGCATGATACCCCTACACTACTAGCGCTTGTGAGCATTTTATCTTATGGCTCAAGCCTCAGCCACTGCTTTCCGACATCTTTCATCATCATCAAGCAAAAATCAAGCTATTTGTAAGAGCCTTACATAAATGTAGCCTATCCAGCTCATTTAGAAAATTGTGCAGTAAGAAAAACAGTAGTTTGCTGTGTACATTCAGTGTAGATGTCACATAGAAGCTCCTGGCTCTGTTTGGTTTAATGGAAACCTAAATTGAGAGGGATACGGAGGCTAACATATAGATTTTTTACAAAAAATAATCTAGGTTATCTTACATCCAGCTGATCTTTTTAGCACCAGTAGTTTCTGAGTCCCGCACCTGAAACATGTGGCTAATCTAGTCCAACTGTAGTCAGAAAATCTGATCTGCATGTTTGATCAGGGTCTATGGCTAGAAGTATTGGAAGGCAGAGGAGTAGCAGGACAGGCAGGCACCGTGCATTGTTTAGAAGGAAAAAATCGTTCAACCTGCATAAGTGTAATGATCGCTGCTGCAGCAGCTATTGCTGGAAGTAGTGCTGCAGCTCAGGCAGTTCTGATCTATTTCCATGCAAGCTGTATAGCTTTGTCTGTTTTTCCCTGCTGTCAGCTTGTGACTGATTATCATTCACCTGTGTGGGAATCTGCATGTCTGCTCCCATTGGATGACCTCAGTATAAAGATCTGCTTCCTGCAGGGTTTCCTTGGGTTTTCATAGCTTCAGCTTAAGCCTGCCTTGCTGTCGCTTTAGCCCCCGATCGTGTTTATTGTTATAAAGATACTTTGCTGGTCTTTGCATCATATATTGGTTCATTGCCAATATATATGCATACCAGCACGTTTATTATTTTCCTTGTATTTGTGTTACGTTAATACATCAGTGTCGCTGATGTATACGTACACGAACTGTTTATATCCTGTGTGCAGTTAGTCAGCTTTCCAGCACGTTTTGGTAGGTTGCGCGTACCGTGACCACCCGTGCTGAGGTAGTTACCCTGCTCCTGGTTCTGTTTGTGGATTGCGTTCATCTCTGCGAAGAGATAACGAATCCTTCTGAATCCTGTTCTGTTACTGTTTGTGGATTGCGTTCATCTCTGCGAAGAGATAACGAATCCTTCTGAATCCTGTTCTGTTACCGTTTGTGGATTGCGTTCATCTCTGCGAAGAGATAGCGAATCCTTCTGAGTCCTGTTCCCTGTGTTACTCCATTCCTAGTCAGCGTTCCTGCTTATGTCATATATCGGTTCATTGCCGATATATACATATGTTAGTCAGACGTTACAAATAGTTTCATTGATAGCTGTAATTGTAATACGCTAGGAAAACATACTTATTGTATATTTATCTGTGTTACGTTCATCTATCTTAATCCTGCTATTTTCTGACTATCCCGTCCAGTCTTTGTGAGGCACGCCATCGCCGCATCGCATTGGCTGCCTCATTCCAGTCTGTCTGGTTTTGGACGCTTGCTGTCGCTAAGTAGCCGCTAGCTAGCAAGCGTTCATTCTGTCTACCTGTCCTGATCTCCTCAGTTCCGGTTTATGCGCTCAGCGCTACTTTGCGCTGAGACGTTATACGAAAGCATTGTTTGTGGCTGTCAGATCTGCACCGGCTCTGTGCGCCACAATCTCCTATTGGAGTCAGTCCTCCCCTCCACTATACTAAGGGATAGCCTGTTTCCTGGTGCTAGTGTGTGTACCTCCTCCACGTCAGCTCATGCGTTGCATGCTGACTGTGGAGAATACACCACCAAGCCTTACATTATGAAAACCCCATTACCAATCCCCATTGTGGGGGGGATTCCCAGAAAGTATGACACTGTTAATTATGGTTCCTGTTCCTTTAAGAAATTTGAAGAACTTAGCTCTGAAACAGAAAATGAGTTTTTCTCTGAATGTGCCAGGTTCCTGGCCAATCCTGATCTCCAAGCGACTCCTGTTTCAACCTGGGCACTCCAACTAAGTTATATTTTGTTTAAAGGGGAATTATTCCAGTGGGCATTTGATGTTCTCAATCATTCCGATTTGAAAGATAGACCGCTGGAATTTCTAGCGTTTGTGATCCATAACTGGTTGCGCATAGATCCATTGCCTTTTCCTCTTAATGAACTCCTGGCAGCAGGCCAATCAGCTGCTCCTTCAATTGCTTGCAAGAATGAGCAGCAAGCAGAAAGTGTTACTGATAATTTTCCTGCAGCTTTGAATAAATCACCAAAAACCGCAAGGTCAAAGGCAAAACGCAAACGTTCTAAGAAACGTGTCCAATCTGCAGAATCGTTATCCTTAGCGACTGAGACCTATAATGAGATTCTGCCATTAACAGATAATGAAATGCAATTGTCTTTCAGGGGAGTTAAATGGACTTATGAAACTACTAATGAACTTTCCTCCCTGGCTAGGGAAAATAAAGATTTGTGTTTAAAAGAATTATCTGAGTATGATTATGAGGAGATATTACAGAGTATTGAACAAATCAACTTATTTGTAAAGCAAGGAAAGTTTGCATACACTACAGTTAAACACTTGCTACAGGTATTGGAGCTTCTTAGGAATAAGGAATCTGCCAATCACCTGCTAATTAACCCTATACATGTGCCTGCCACAATCATATCTGCAGACTGTGATCAGCCGGAATGTTTCGCTGTTAAGTATGCATGGGATCCTCCATTCGAGAGGGGAGAGATGGAAGCCCTGGTCTGTGAATGGAAGAATGATTCAAGTTCATTTTGTCAATTTTACAGTGCAAAAAGTGAAATGGTATTGAACGCATGCATTAAGTCAGCCTATAACCTAATAGAGGCTGGTGTGTGTAGGTATGACTGTGTGGCTCCCTTGATTGATGTGTGGGAACTGATTTTGGATGATTTTTATGTGACTCCGAATTCGCAAATTTGGCGTTCTGACCCGCCTGCTTCAGCACCTTTGGCTGATTCAGCAGGTGATTCGGAGCTCTTTTTGTGTGAAATTGAAGTTCCTGCAATTCCACCCTGTACCATGGATAACTCAGTGTTACTTCCCAGTAAAACAGAAGCCACTGATACATTCTTAACCTTGCCCTGCGCAAATTTCTCAGCAGAGAAGCCAGAGGTCCTGCTGACTTCCGAGTCCAGCCTAGCCAGTACTCATGACTCTTTGTTTAGTGAAACAGACACCAGAAAAATCTTGCCTGTCTCTGCAAACACTTCTGCAGAAATTACCTGTGTTAATAAAGTTCAACTCCTGTCTGATCCAGCAGATGCCAATAGATGCACTACATCAGTTTCCGAGTCCCAGCAATCCTGTCTAGTAAACTCAGAACCCCAGCATCTGAATTTTCCAATTTCACAAATGAATGGTGATTCAGATGCGCAAACATTGTGTCTTGATCTTCCTGTTTCTACACCTCGCTCTAGTTTCGTGAATAGCTCAGAGCATCTGCTATGTGAACCTGAAATCGCAGAATTATTACCTTGTTCAGAAAATTTTCCAATAAATTTGCCCTGTACCATGAATTGTGCAGTAGATCTCTCCAATGAAACTCAGGTCACAGAATCATTATGCTGTCCAGCAGGTGCTTCCATGGTTTTGCCCTGCAATATGGACTGTTCAGTGATCCTGTCCAGTGAAGCTGTGGTCGCAGAGTCTTATGCTTCACCCAGTACTTTGGATACTTTAAACCCTCTAGCAGAGGAGGCTGAAGCACTGCTTACCTCAGTTGGTGTTGCAGTAATATTCACTTGTCTAGCAGCTGTTTTGGAATTACAGTCTGCTCTAATAAAACTTGATGAATTTCTGCCCAGCAAAGCAGAAGCCATTGAAATATTGTCCTCGTCAGCAAGTGTGTCAGATACTTTGTCCTGTACACAGTCTGATTTAACCAATGTTGTTGAGTCCCTCTCCAGTGTTGTAACAGCCGAGGAACTCCAGCCCTGTCCTCTGAATGTTTCAGAAGTCTTGCCCTGTAACATGGATAATTCTGATTCTCTGGTCAAAATAATAGAAATCTCAGAATTTCAGTCCGGTCTGATGAGTGTTCCTGAAACCCAGCCCTGTATCCTGAAAGATTCTGGTTCTCTGTCCGCTGTGGCAGAGGTTCCAGAGTCCCCTTCCTGTCCAGGGAATTCCTCAGTTTTGCCTAGTCCAGTGGGGGCTGCTGCAATGCTGACTTGTTCTGCAGCGCCTCATGAGCTCCAATCCAGTGTATTAAATGAGTCTCTGTCCAGTCCAGAGGTAGTTGTGGAGTCCCTATCTGGTTCAGTGCATAGATCAGAAGATTTGTCCTGTCTTGTTAGTGCCCCTGAATCTGATTTGTTACTGACTTTGCTGGAATCAGCGACATCTAAGTCTGATCCTGCATTCTCGTGTAAAAATCCAGTAGTTGCGAAGTCTAGTCATGATGATTTTTTTTTGGCCAGTCCTGGTTTTGGTCCTGTCTTGGCTGACCCTGAGGCTCACAGTTCCTTGACATGCCCAGAGGTTTCTCTTGTGCCAGTGTGCCCAGATGTTCTTTGTGTGCCAGAATGCCCAAGTGTGTTTAAGGTGTTAGCGTGCTCTGATGCTTCCTTAGTGGGAACATGTTCTGATGTTGCCAGTCTGCCTGCATGCCCAGAGATGGTTCTGGTCCCGGAAAGCCCTGATATTGATGTTTGTCCTTGTGGCCCTGACTCGGGAATTGCCCTAGGTTCCATAGGGGTTCTTGATAGTTCTCCATGTGAGCCTAAGGGGCATTCTGACCTATGGGGATCTCTTTGGAGCTTCAAGGTGTTCTGGGAGGTCTCTGAGAAAACTTGTCCTGGTGCCTTGGACTGGTTCAACAGTGGGTTTTGTGTTGGTAAAGACAGTTCCGGTGGGCATTGCAAAGGCTTTGGCGTTTCTGAACGGTTCCTGGAAGGCGGTGGGTATCGCTCAGGGAGTTTCGGAGGGCTTTCTTCTGGAAATCATGGTTCTGATGGGTGTCACACTGGGGCTTGTAGTACTGATGGGCATGGTTCTGTAGGTTCTGGTTCTGATGGGTCCAGTCTTGTGGGGACTGATTCTGGAATTCGGTCTTGCCGGGCTGTCCCGGTCATCATGAATTATCAGTCAGACTGTTTTGTTGGAAATTTCAGTTTTGAAAAGCGTCTGGAATCCACTTTTAAAGGCGGGGGTACTGTAATGATCGCTGCTGCAGCAGCTATTGCTGGAAGTAGTGCTGCAGCTCAGGCAGTTCTGATCTATTTCCATGCAAGCTGTATAGCTTTGTCTGTTTTTCCCTGCTGTCAGCTTGTGACTGATTATCATTCACCTGTGTGGGAATCTGCATGTCTGCTCCCATTGGATGACCTCAGTATAAAGATCTGCTTCCTGCAGGGTTTCCTTGGGTTTTCATAGCTTCAGCTTAAGCCTGCCTTGCTGTCGCTTTAGCCCCCGATCGTGTTTATTGTTATAAAGATACTTTGCTGGTCTTTGCATCATATATTGGTTCATTGCCAATATATATGCATACCAGCACGTTTATTATTTTCCTTGTATTTGTGTTACGTTAATACATCAGTGTCGCTGATGTATACGTACACGAACTGTTTATATCCTGTGTGCAGTTAGTCAGCTTTCCAGCACGTTTTGGTAGGTTGCGCGTACCGTGACCACCCGTGCTGAGGTAGTTACCCTGCTCCTGGTTCTGTTTGTGGATTGCGTTCATCTCTGCGAAGAGATAACGAATCCTTCTGAATCCTGTTCTGTTACTGTTTGTGGATTGCGTTCATCTCTGCGAAGAGATAACGAATCCTTCTGAATCCTGTTCTGTTACCGTTTGTGGATTGCGTTCATCTCTGCGAAGAGATAGCGAATCCTTCTGAGTCCTGTTCCCTGTGTTACTCCATTCCTAGTCAGCGTTCCTGCTTATGTCATATATCGGTTCATTGCCGATATATACATATGTTAGTCAGACGTTACAAATAGTTTCATTGATAGCTGTAATTGTAATACGCTAGGAAAACATACTTATTGTATATTTATCTGCGTTACGTTCATCTATCTTAATCCTGCTATTTTCTGACTATCCCGTCCAGTCTTTGTGAGGCACGCCATCGCCGCATCGCATTGGCTGCCTCATTCCAGTCTGTCTGGTTTTGGACGCTTGCTGTCGCTAAGTAGCCGCTAGCTAGCAAGCGTTCATTCTGTCTACCTGTCCTGATCTCCTCAGTTCCGGTTTATACGCTCAGCGCTACTTTGCGCTGAGACGTTATACGAAAGCATTGTTTGTGGCTGTCAGATCTGCACCGGCTCTGTGCGCCACAATCTCCTATTGGAGTCAGTCCTCCCCTCCACTATACTAAGGGATAGCCTGTTTCCTGGTGCTAGTGTGTGTACCTCCTCCACGTCAGCTCATGCGTTGCATGCTGACTGTGGAGAATACACCACCAAGCCTTACAATAAGCTTTTGCTTTAGGTTCGGGAAAGTGTGGCACATGATAGCTACACCTGCAAGAGATAAGACTTTGGAAATGTTATCAAGTGGAAATGCATTTCCTTGCTTCTTTTGACTGAAGACGTATAAAAGTGCTATCCTGCGCTAGCCGGAACTTGAACCCAGGTCGCAAGAATGGGAATCTTGCATGATACCCCTACACTACTAGCGCTTGTGGGCATTTTATCTTATGGCTCAAGCCTCAGCCACTGCTTTCCGACATTTTTCATCATCATCAAGCAAAAATGCACTGTTTTTCTACCAATCTGTCTAAGCATGCTGGCCAAGGTGAAATTCTCAAAAAACTTTCTGAAGACATCTTTTGGAGTATATCACTTAAAGGAAAGGCAATGCAAGCTTATTTTAATTTAATTTTCACAATTGCTACACTTTAGCTGCTAACATTTTCACCACGTTGAATCGCTCTAGGTAGCTATCTCTACAGATCAAGCTATTTGTAAGAGCCTTACATAAATGTAGCCTATCCAGCTCATTTAGAAAATTGTGCAGTAAGAAAAACAGTAGTTTGCTGTGTACATTCAGTGTAGATGTCACATAGAAGCTCCTGGCTCTGTTTGGTTTAATGGAAACCTAAATTGAGAGGGATACGGAGGCTAACATATTGATTTTTTACAAAAAATAATCTAGGTTATCTTACATCCAGCTGATCTTTTTAGCACCAGTAGTTTCTGAGTCCCGCACCTGAAACATGTGGCTAATCTAGTCCAACTGTAGTCAGAAAATCTGATCTGCATGTTTGATCAGGGTCTATGGCTAAAAGTATTGGAAGGCAGAGGATCAGCAGGACAGGCAGGCACCGTGCATTGTTTAGAAGGAAAAAATTGTTCAACCTGCATAAGCTTTTGCTTTAGGTTCGGGAAAGTGTGGCACATGATAGCTACACCTGCAAGAGATAAGACTTTGGAAATGTTATCAAGTGGAAATGCATTTCCTTGCTTCTTTTGACTGAAGACGTATAAAAGTGCTATCCTGCGCTAGCCGGGACTCGAACCCGGGTCGCAAGAATGGGAATCTTGCATGATACCCCTACACTACTAGCGCTTGTGAGCATTTTATCTTATGGCTCAAGCCTCAGCCACTGCTTTCCGACATCTTTCATCATCATCAAGCAAAAATCAAGCTATTTGTAAGAGCCTTACATAAATGTAGCCTATCCAGCTCATTTAGAAAATTGTGCAGTAAGAAAAACAGTAGTTTGCTGTGTACATTCAGTGTAGATGTCACATAGAAGCTCCTGGCTCTGTTTGGTTTAATGGAAACCTAAATTGAGAGGGATACGGAGGCTAACATATTGATTTTTTACAAAAAATAATCTAGGTTATCTTACATCCAGCTGATCTTTTTAGCACCAGTAGTTTCTGAGTCCCGCACCTGAAACATGTGGCTAATCTAGTCCAACTGTAGTCAGAAAATCTGATCTGCATGTTTGATCAGGGTCTATGGCTAGAAGTATTGGAAGGCAGAGGATTAGCAGGACAGGCAGGCACCGTGCATTGTTTAGAAGGAAAAAATCGTTCAACCTGCATAAGCTTTTGCTTTAGGTTCGGGAAAGTGTGGCACATGATAGCTACACCTGCAAGAGATAAGACTTTGGAAATGTTATCAAGTGGAAATGCATTTCCTTGCTTCTTTTGACTGAAGACGTATAAAAGTGCTATCCTACGCTAGCTGAGACTCGAACCCGGGTCACAAGAATGGGAATCTTGCATGATACCCCTACACTACTAGCGCTTGTGGGCATTTTATCTTATGGCTCAAGCCTCAGGCACTGCTTTCCGACATCTTTCATCATCATCAAGCAAAAATGCACTGTTTTTCTACCAATCTTTCTAAGCATGCTGGCCAAGGTGAAATTCTCAAAAAACTTTCTGAAGACGTCTTTTGGAGTATATCACTTAAAAGAAAGGCAATGCAAGCTTATTTTAATTTAATTTTCACAATTGCTACACTTTAGCTGCTAACATTTTCACCACGTTAAATCACTCTAGGTAGCTATCTCTACAGATCAAGCTATTTGTAAGAGCCTTACATAAATGTAGCCTATCCAGCTCATTTAGAAAATTGTGCAGTAAGAAAAACAGTAGTTTGCTGTGTACATTCAGTGTAGATGTCATATAGAAGCTCCTGGCTCTGTTTGGTTTAATGGAAACCTAAATTGAGAGGGATACGGAGGCTAACATATTGATTTTTTACAAAAAATAATGTAGGTTATCTTACATCCAGCTGATCTTTTTAGCACCAGTAGTTTCTGAGTCCTGCACCTGAAACATGTGGCTAATCTAGTCCAACTGTAGTCAGAAAATCTGATCTGCATGTTTGATCAGGGTCTATGGCTAAAAGTATTGGAAGGCAGAGGATTAGCAGGACAGGCAGGCACCGTGCATTGTTTAGAAGGAAACAATTGTTCAACCTGCATAAGCTTTTGCTTTAGGTTCGGGAAAGTGTGGCACATAGGTTCGGGAAAAATGTCACAGAGGCTGATCTGTGAGATCCCAAATTCTGTTGGGGGAACTGGTTTAGAAATCGGTATGGGGGTGTGGTCCTGAATTACGTTTTGGGCTAATGTGGTGGGGTTGGCGATGAGGGGGTCCAAGTGAGGTACTTTGGCGGCCTTGGTAGTGGAGACCGGGACGGTGGTGGTGGGTGTGTTGCCTGTCATCTCCATGTTGTCATCAGATTTGTCTGGGCTGCTGGCTATTTCATTAAAAGTTCTTTTTTTGGAGTTTGTCCTCATGGGTTTTGGTTCTAGATTGGGTCTGGGGGTAGAGTGTGTTGTGTTGGTGTAAGGCTTGGTGGTGTATTCTCCACAGTCAGCATGCAACGCATGAGCTGGCGTGGAGGAGGTACACACACTAGCACAAGGAAACAGGCTATCCCTAGTATAGTGGAGGGGAGGACTGACTCCAATAGGAGATTGTGGCGCACAGAGCCGGTGCAGATCTGACAGCCACAAACAATGCTTTCGTTATAACGTCTCAGCGCAAAGTAGCGCTGAGCGCATAAACCAGAACTGAGGAGATCAGGACAGGTAGACAGAATGAACGCTTGCTAGCTAGCGGCTACTTAGCGACGGCAAGCGTCCAAAACAAGACAGACTGGAATGAGGCAGCCAATGCGATTGCAGCGATGGCGTGCCTCACAAAGACAGGACAGGATAGTCAGGAAATAGCAGGATCAAGATAGATGAACGTAACACAGACAAATATACAATAAGTATGTTTTCCTAGCGTATTACAATTACAGCTATCAATGAAACTATTTGTAACGTCTGACTAACATATGTATATATCGGCAATGAACCGATATATGACATAAGCAGGAACGCTGACTAGGACTGGAGTAATACAGGGAACAGGACTCAGAAGGATTCGCTATCTCTTCGCAGAGATGAACGCAATCCACAAACGGTAACAGAACAGGATTCAGAAGGATTCGTTATCTCGTCGCAGAGATGAACGCAATCCACAAACAGTAACAGAACAGGATTCAGAAGGATTCGTTATCTCTTCGCAGAGATGAACGCAATCCACAAACGGTAACAGGACAGGATTCAGAAGGATTCGTTATCTCCTCGCAGAGATGAACGCAATCCACGAACAGGACCAGGAGCAGGATACTAGCTCAGCACGGGTGCTCACGATACGCGCAAACTACCAAAACGTGCTGGAAAGCTGACTAACTGCACACAGGATATAAACAGTTCGTGTACGTATACATCAGCGACACTGATGTATCAACGTAACACGAATACAAGGAAAATAATAAACGTGCTGGTATGCATATATATGGGCAATGAACCAATATATGATGCAAAACCAGCAAAGTATCTTTTAGAACAAGAAACACGATCGGGGGCTGAAGCGACAGCAAGACAGGCTTAAACTGAAGCTATGAAAACCCGAGGAGTCCTGCAGGAAGCAGATCTTTATACTGAGGTCATCCAATGGGAGCAGACATGCAGATTCCCACACAGGTGAATAATAATCAGTCACAAGCTGACAGCAGGGAAAGGCAGACAAAGCTATGCAGCTTGCATGGAAAGAGATCAGAACTGCCTGAGCTGCAGCACTACTACTTCCAGCAACACCTGCTGCAGCAGCGATCATTACAGTACCCCCGCCCTTAAAAGCGGATTCCAGACGCTTTTCAAAACTGAAATTCCCAACAAAACAGTCTGACTGATAATTCATGATGACCGGGACAGCCCGGCAAGACCGAATTCCAGAATCAGTCCCCACAAGACTGGACCCATCAGAACCAGAACCTACAGAACCATGCCCATCAGTACTACAAGCCCCAGTGTGACACCCATCAGAACCATGATTTCCAGAAGAAAGCCCTCCGAAACTCCCTGAGCGATACCCACCGCCTTCCAGGAACCGTTCAAAAACGCCAAAGCCTTTGCAATGCCCACCGGGACTGTCTTTACCAACACAAAACCCACTGTTGAACCAGTCCAAGGCACCAGGACAAGTTTTCTCAGAGACCTCCCAGAACACCTTGAAGCTCCAAAGAGATCCCCATAGGTCAGAACGCCCCTTAGGCTCACATGGAGAACTATCAAGAACCCCTATGGAACCTAGGGCAATTCCCGAGTCAGGGCCACAAGGACAAACATCAAGATCAGGGCTTTCAGGGACCAGAACCATCTCTGGGCATGCAGGCAGACTGGCAACATCAGAACATGTTCCCACTAAGGAAGCATCAGAGCACGCTAACACCTTAGACACACTTGGGCATTCTGGCACACAAAGAACATCTGGGCACACTGGCACAAGAGAAACCTCTGGGCATGTCAAGGAACTGTGAGCCTCAGGGTCAGCCAAGACAGGACCAAAACCAGGACTGGCCAAAAAAAAATCATCATGACTAGACTTCGCAACTACTGGACTTTTACACGAGAATGCAGGATCAGACTTAGATGTCGCTGATTCCAGCAAAGTCAGTAACAAATCAGATTCAGGGGCACTAACAAGACAGGACAAATCTTCTGATGTATGCACTGAACCAGATAGGGACTCCACAACTACCTCTGGACTGGACAGAGACTCATCTAATACACTGGATTGGAGCTCATGAGGCGCTGCAGAACAAGTCAGTATTGCAGCAGCCCCCACTGGACTAGGCAAAACTGAGGAATTCCCTGGACAGGAAGGGGACTCTGGAACCTCTGCCACAGTGGCCAGAGAACCAGAATCTTTCAGGATACAGGGCTGGGTTTCAGGAACACTCATCAGACCGGACTGAAATTCTGAGATTTCTATTATTTTGACCAGAGAATCAGAATTATCCATGTTACAGGGCAAGACTTCTGAAACATTCAGAGGACAGGACTGGAGTTCCTCGGCTGTTACAACACTGGAGAGGGACTCAACAACATTGGTTAAATCAGACTGTGTACAGGGCAAGGTATCTAACACACTTGCTGACGAGGACAATATTTCAATGGCTTCTGCTTTGCTGGGCAGAAATTCATCAAGTTTTATTAGAGCAGACTGTAATTCCAAAACAGCTGCTAGACAAGTGAATATTACTGCAACACCACCTGAGGTAAGCAGTGCCTCAGACTCCTCTGCTAGAGGGTTTGAAGTATCCAAAGTACTGGGTGAAGCATAAGACTCTGCGACCACAGCTTCACTGGACAGGATCACTGAACAGTCCATATTGCAGGGCAAAACCATGGAAGCACCTGCTGGACAGCATAATGATTCTGTGACCTGAGTTTCATTGGAGAGATCTACTGCACAATTCATGGTACAGGGCAAATTTACTGGAACATTTTCTGAACAAGGTAATAATTCTGCGATTTCAGGTTCACATAGCAGATGCTCTGAGC
The DNA here is from genome assembly GCF_040937935.1 of Hyperolius riggenbachi. Taxonomy (NCBI): domain Eukaryota; kingdom Metazoa; phylum Chordata; class Amphibia; order Anura; family Hyperoliidae; genus Hyperolius; species Hyperolius riggenbachi. The sequence goes on from NC_090655.1 coordinate 198,720,108, forward strand.
TATTCACGAAACTAGAGCGAGGTGTAGAAACAGGAAGATCAAGACACAATGTTTGCGCATCTGAATCACCATTCATTTGTAAAATTGGAAAATTCAGATGCTGGGGTTCTGAGGTTTCTAGACAGGATTGCTGGGACTCGGAAACTGATGTAGTGCATCTATTGGCATCTGCTGGATCAGACAGGAGTTGAACTTTATTAACACAGGTAATTTCTGCAGAAGTGTTTGCAGAGGCAGGCAAGATTTTTCTGGTGTCTGTTTCACTGAACAAAGAGTCATGAGTACTGGCTAGGCTGGACTCGAAAGTCAGCAGGACCTCTGGATTCTCTGCTGAGAAATTTGCGCAGGGCAAGGTTAAGAATGTATCAGTGGCTTCTGTTTTACTGGTAAGTAACACTGAGTTATCCATGGTACAGGGTGGAATTGCAGGAACTTCAATTTCACACAAAAAGAGCTCCGAATCACCTGCTGAATCAGCCAAAGGTGCTGAAGCAGGCGGGTCAGAACGCCAAATTTGCGAATTCGGAGTCACATAAAAATCATCCAAAATCAGTTCCCACACATCAATCAATGGAACCACAAAGTCATACCAACACACACCCGTTTTTATTAGGTTATAGGCAGACTTAATGCATGCATTCAATACTAATTCACTTTTTGCACTGTAAAATTGACAAAATGAACTTGAATCATTCTTCCATTCATTGACCAGAGCTTCCATCTCTCCTTTCTCAAATGGAGGATTCCAAGCATACTTAACAGGCAGATCATGGTTTGCAGATATGATTGTAGCAGGGACATATATTGGGTTAATTAGCAGGTGATTGGCAGATTCCTTATTCCTAAGAATCTCCAATACCTGTAGCAAGTGCTGAACTGTAGTGTATGCAAACTTTCCTTGCTTCACAAATAAGTTGATTTGTTCAATACTCTGTAATATCTCCTCATAATCATACTCAGATAATTCTTTTAAACAAAAATCTTTATTTTCCCTAGCCAGGGAGGAAAGTTCATTAGTAGTTTCATAAGTCCATTTAACTCCCCTGAAAGACAATTGCATTTAATTATCTGTTAATGGCAGAATCTCATTATAGATCTCAGTCGCTAAGGATAACGACCCTGCAGATCGGACACGTTTCTTAGAACGTTTGCGTTTTGCCTTAGACCCTGCTGTTTTTGGTGATTTATTCAAGGCTGCAGGAAAATTATCAGTAACACTTTCTGCTTGCTGAACATTTTTGCAAGCAATTGAAGGAGTAGCTGATTGGCCTGCTGCCAGGAGTTCATTAAGAGGAAAAGGCAATGGATCTATGCGCAACCAGTTATGGATCACAAACGCTAGAAATTCCAGCGGTCTCTCTTTCAAATCGGAATGATTGAGAACATCAAATGCCCACTGGAATAATTCCCCTTTAAACAAAATATAACTTAGTTGGAGTGCCCAGGTTGAAACAAGAGTCGCTTGGAGATCGGGATTGGCCAGGAACCTGGCACATTTAGAGAAAAACTCATTTTCTGTTTCAGAGTTAAGTTCTTCAAATTTCTTAAAGGAACAGGAACCATAATTAACAGTGTCATACTTTCTGGGAATCCCCCCCACAATGGGGATTGGTAATGGGGTTTTCATAATGTAAGGCTTGGTGGTGTATTCTCCACAGTCAGCATGCAACGCATGAGCTGGCGTGGAGGAGGTACACACACTAGCACAAGGAAACAGGCTATCCCTAGTATAGTGGAGGGGAGGACTGACTCCAATAGGAGATTGTGGCGCACAGAGCCGGTGCAGATCTGACAGCCACAAACAATGCTTTCGTTATAACGTCTCAGCGCAAAGTAGCGCTGAGCGCATAAACCAGAACTGAGGAGATCAGGACAGGTAGACAGAATGAACGCTTGCTAGCTAGCGGCTACTTAGCGACAGCAAGCGTCTAAAACAAGACAGACTGGAATGAGGCAGCCAATGCGATTGCAGCGATGGCGTGCCTCACAAAGACAGGACAGGATAGTCAGGAAATAGCAGGATCAAGATAGATGAACGTAACACAGACAAATATACAACAAGTATGTTTTCCTAGCGTATTACAATTACAGCTATCAATGAAACTATTTGTAACGTCTGACTAACATATGTATATATCGGCAATGAACCGATATATGACATAAGCAGGAACGCTGACTAGGACTGGAGTAATACAGGGAACAGGACTCAGAAGGATTCGCTATCTCTTCGCAGAGATGAACGCAATCCACAAACGGTAACAGAACAGGATTCAGAAGGATTCGTTATCTCGTCGCAGAGATGAACGCAATCCACAAACAGTAACAGAACAGGATTCAGAAGGATTCGTTATCTCTTCGCAGAGATGAACGCAATCCACAAACGGTAACAGGACAGGATTCAGAAGGATTCGTTATCTCCTCGCAGAGATGAACGCAATCCACGAACAGGACCAGGAGCAGGATACTAGCTCAGCACGGGTGCTCACGATACGCGCAAACTACCAAAACGTGCTGGAAAGCTGACTAACTGCACACAGGATATAAACAGTTCGTGTACGTATATGAAATATTATATTTTGATAAAGTTTAATTGACAAGGATCCTGTTGATTAGACTTATGTCTGCGGTTATTTAACTAGTGGAAGTAATCTCCCATTTGGAAATATTGTAAGGTGAGCAAGGGATCTATGGAAAGGTGGTTTGGCTTCTATTATAGTTCAAGAGTCTTTATCATCTTTTTTCTGTCTTAAAGGGTGTTTGAAGGAAAAGCATATGCCACTATAACCCCCATAGTAATACGAGATGCTTTCTCCCCCACAAGGTAGCTAGCCATCTGGTTTCTATTATTGAGAGTTGGGGGTAGGGAAATTCCTTGAGCTAGAGCTGGGCAAAGTAACTTGTATAATTCTCTTTCAAACGTCTGAATAGGGTTACATGAGGAAGCTAACAAGATTGTATTTGTATAATAATTATAGTATCTTTAGAATAGTGAGTTATATGTAAGAACATATATATAGTTAGTAATGAGTAGATAGATTATAATAAGTACATTTGTTTAGTATATAAATGTATATGTGTTAGTAGATAGAACTAAAGTATCATTTGAATCAACCAATCAGAAGGCAGCTTGGAATCTGAGACGTCAGAAGTTAGGTTGTTATTTAAATAAGGAGAAGGGGGGTTGAGCTCACACACGCTGGTCATTTTTAGATGGACTTTGGACTGAGGCACACATATCTAAGTCCTACTATTCTCACAAACATTTCAAGACAAAGAAACTTTATTTAATTCTTATTTTATTTAAGATCTTTAATAACTCTTTTATTTTACTTAGAAGATTTGTACTATGGACTTTGTATATTTATAAGCTGAAACAATAAACCTCATTAAAAGGTGATTCTTGTTCAATGCCTATCTCTGACTGGAGAACAAAGACATTTGCTGGAAAAATTCATAAAAGCTTCTATTTAACATAGTGGCGAGCCAACAAAGGACTTGGAAAACAATATTTTCACTTTCATCACGGGGGAAGATTGATATTTGGAAGAATTTTTATTCATTTTTTTGAACTTTGATTTTGGCGGGAAAAAAATCTTCCTATCTCTGAAAGTGTTGGAAGTTTTCCAAGAGAATCTACAGAGGCTTAAAGTGACGGTTTTCCAGAGGTTCCACCGACTAGAGTCTGATAAGTATGGATTTTATTAATGTTTCCGCAGAGAAGAGTGATTTGTTGTTTAATGATTTAGGGACATGCACTAAAGATTCTGAGTTGTGGATTTCTATGTATAACCAATGCATGGCTGCTAATGAAGAAATAGATTCTTCTAGATTTACTTTGTGTAAGATTAAAAAGAAAACGAAAAATGTAATGAAGTTAGTACAGATGTTCAATTCTTTGATTATTGGTGAGGCAAATGAGTCACATGTTACCACAGACGTGCAATCTGCATCTCAGATTTGTGCGGTTCAGCAGCAGTCAGAGGGCTGTTCAAACTGTGACATATTAGCAGCATACTTAGAAGAATTGGAGAAGCAATTAGAATTTAGGACACAGCAAATGCTAGAAATGCAGAGAAAAAATTTAATTTCTGTGGTTACAAAATCTGGGACAGACACAGACCCAACAGTTTCTCCATTAAGGGCTCCACCTAGTGGTTGTCCTAGTAAACAGCATGTATTTCCAGATCCATTAACATGTGTTGAGGGTGACAGCAGCATGAATGCTGAAAGTAAAGAGGATGAAGAAGAAGAGCTTACTCACAGGGAATTAATTAAAAAAGAAATGCTAGATAGAGCTAGAAAATTAAAATTAAAAATACATGATCAGTTGATGAAGATATTTAAGATGCTTCCACCTTTTAATAAAAGTTTGGATGCCGTTGAATTGATTACAATATTTGAAGATTTTATGGACAGGTTCAATTTGTCCCAATTACAGAAAAACACTGTGTTCCGTTTGTGGTTACCTAGTCACATGAGTAAACGTTTAGAACCAAGTGTTATTTTATCAGCTGGAGGTGACGAAAGACACCACACTGAGGACGATAGACTAAGACAGTTATTAAAGTTCATGACAGGAGATGAAGTTCCAAATTTGGATTTGTTAGAGTCATTAAAGGCTACTCTTGAAACTGATCCTTTTGAATTCAAACAGAAATTCTTAAAGATATATAACATGTTGTTTACAGTAGAGGAGGAGTCAGATTTAGCTTTAAGAAAAGCTTTTGTTAAGAAATTTCAGTATTTGGATCCCATCTCAGCTACTATCGCGGTAGAAAAAGAGAATCTGAATCAAATAGCTGCGTTCATTGACAAAATTCGCAGGCAGATCAGAACTAAGAATATCAAAGCTAAAATTTCTGCTAATAAAAATGTTGAAATGCAGGGAGGAGACTTGGGGAAGGTTTCTTTTACAAAACCAGCTGATGCTGCCCCCTGCAGGAATGAGAAGGAGAAGCAGTCATACCAAAGATCTCCAATGGTTTGTTATTATTGCAATAAGCCTGGACACACTAAATGGAAATGTTTTAGATTTTTGAATGATGTGCAAATGCGGAAGAACTTTGGCAAAGAAAATGGATTGGTCAATTTTCAATCCAAACCTTCTGCTCCTGCTGCAGAGGTAGAAGTTCAGGCATCTTCACCATATGCACCTCTGATCAAACAGTTACATGAAATCAAGATCAGCTATGATGGTAATGATGATAATGACAGGTTTCAGTCAGTGGGGCTGTTAAAAACTCCGTGACTAGCAGAGGTTAAACCGATCAGGAATTTGGAATTTGTAGCACCTTTGGTTTTAGACAATTGCGGTAGACCATTTGTAAAAGCCATTTTAGAGGGAGAGGATTTTTTATTTTTGCTAGACACAGGCGCTCAGATCAGTGTCACAACAAAAGATTTGCCATTACAGCCTGGGGCAAATACATGCGCAGTTGTGGGCTTTGATGGGAAGACAGGTAACAGAGCTACTTTGTGTAGAAATGTGTCTTTTGAAATTCCAGGTTATTTGCAGACTGAAATTGATATTTGGCAATTGGCATTACAAAGGGGCGGAATCGATAATTGGATCGGATGAAATGACGAAAAGAGGCTGGGTTTTGGACCTGGGCAATGCAGTAATTTGGAAAGATTCTATCAACCGTAAACCTGTGTTGCTAGACCCTAACGATTTCCATGAAGTGAGTAGCATTTGCATGACAGAAGTCAAAACCACCTGTCGTAAATGGCCTGAGGTTGATGACAATCCAAGTTTGACAGCTGTCATACAAAGGTATCCTCAGTTATGGGCTCAGTTTCGAAGTGAAGTGGGGACAATGAAAGATGTTGTAGTGAATATTGAGGGCAGGGACCCTCCCCCTCAAAAGCAGTACAAATTGCCGCCAGATGCGATTGAACCGATCGGAAAACTAATTAAAGATTTATTAGATCAAGGCGGTATAAGAAAGGCAAATTCTGTATGTAATTTTCCGGTTTGGAGTATTGTCAAGCGCGATCAAACGTATAGATTTCTGTTGGACTTACGTATGCTTAATAAATATATTCCAAACATTACGACGATAGTTTCCAGTACGCCAGATGTCATGTCAAAATTGTCAGCTAATGCCAAATACTTTTCAAGTCTGGACATAGCCAATGGATACTTATCCATTAAATTGGCAAGAAGTTGTCAATACAAATTCGCTTTTACATACAACAACGAACAATTTTTATTTACACGTCTGCCTCAAGGTTTTCATTCTTCAAGTTCAATTTTCTGTCAAGCAATGACAAAGGTTTTGTCAAAATTTTCGAGGCCAGATTGTATTATAGCCTACATCGATGATGTTTTGCTGTTCACTGAGACAGAGAGTGAGCATTTGCAACTGCTAGATGAATTGTTCATGATTTTGTCAGAAGCAGGTCTGAAATTAAATACCAGCAAGGTAAAACTTTTGAAAACTGAAGTGGAATTCTTGGGAGTGAAAATAGGCCATGGTGTAAGACAGCCATTGCAGGAAAGGGTTAAAGCTGTCATGTCACTTCCCATTCCAACCAATCACAAAGCACTGAGACAATTCCTTGGTCTTGTAAATTACTCGCGAGAATTCATAGAAGGCTTTGCTGAAAAAGCAGCGGTTTTGTATGAGTTGTTGCAAGGAGAAAGTAAAGATTGTTTTGGCCCATGGGAAGATCGACACATGCAGGCATTTGAAAATTTGAAAAAGGCTTTGCAAAATGCACCAGCACTAGCAACAATTGATAAGTCACCAGAAGCTAGTTTTGCTATTCAAGTGCATGTTTCAGATGTGTCCATATCAGTGGTTCTTTTACAAAAACAAAGTGGAAACTGGAGAATATTGGGATATTTCTCTAGACTGTTGACACCTGTGGAAAAAGGATTTGATGTTTGTGTCAGACATCTGCTGGGAGTTTATTATGCAGTGAAGGCAACTGAACATATTGTGGGATTTAATAACATCATTTTGCAGACTCCCCATTCTACTTTGAAACTTTTGCTAGAGAGGAATTTGCCAGGCGTGACTAATCAAAGATTCAATCAGTGGTTATTAGCTTTGTCAACAAAACAAATCCAGGTAGATCACAATGCTAAGTACATTCTTCCTCAACTTATGGATTATCAAGGGCAAGAACATGTATGTCCTTGTGAGGGTTCAGAAACTTTTCCTTCTCTCTTCCGGCGGGAGGAGCAAAGGTCTGATGAACCAGTGTTTGTAGATGGTTCTAGACATCAAGTTGATGGGAAGTATTGTACAGGCTATGCGATCTGGTATCCTAAGAGAGGTTATGCGATCCAGCATAAATTACCTGGTCATTACTCAGCACAGAGAGCAGAATTGCAAGCTGTCAAAACAGTGCTGGAATTGGATGAAAAGGAGAATAAGAATCCTTTAGTGATTTACACTGATTGTTCTTGGTTGACACGTTCATTGCTAGACTATTTGCCAATTTGGAAGAGAAGAGGTTTTGTAGATTCATCTAACAAGGCTCTTGTGTATAAAGACATGTTACAATCGATTATTGAGATTGCAGAAAGAAATCCTTTAGCTTATGCGATTATAAAGGTTCCCGCTCACAGTAAAGATGATAGTGAGTTGTCTGAAGGTAATAATTTGGCAGATATGTTGGCCAAAGAAGCAGCAATGAGAGGTGTAGAGATAGAACAGGAAAAGTCTAAATTGATTGTCGCAGCTGTCAGGAAAGATGATGATGTCACAAAGGTATCTTTTGCAGCAGAGCAGGCTAAAGATCCTTCTTTAGTGGCTCAAATGACAGATCCTAAATCTCCTTTTGTTTGCAAGGATCAAATGTTGTTTTACGAATTGAGAGGAATTCTGTATCCAGTAATTCCCAAACATTTACAAGTGGAATTTGTTAAATTCAATCATAATAGTTTGGGACATTTGGGCCAGGAAAAGTTGCTAGAAGTTTTGAAGAAGAAGTTTTATTGGGAGAAAATGGAAGAAACAGTGCAGAATGTAGTTCAATCATGTTTGATCTGTGCACAGATAAATCCCAGACCAAAAGGACAGAAACCACCTTTGCAGAGAACTCCACCTGCAGATGGTCCTTGGTCTACATTGCAAATTGATTTTATAGGTCCATTGCCTATGGGTAAACAAGGTTTGAGATATGCATTGGTAGTGGTTGATGTTTTTTCAAAATGGGTAGAAGTTATTCCCTTGAGAAAAGATGATGCATTGAGTACTGCTAGGGCTCTAGTCAGTCATGTGTTTGCAACATGGGGAATTCCACAAAATTTATCCAGTGATAGAGGTACACATTTTACAGGAAAAGTGATGCAGGCAATGTGTAATATCATGGGAGTTAAGCAACAATTCCATGTGCCTTATCACCCACAGTCAGCAGGCATTGTGGAAAGGATGAATAGGACAATTAAGCAAAGAATTGCTAAAATGCTAATGGAGAAAGGAAATACTTGGGTAGATGCCATTCCTTTTGTTTTGATGGGTATTAGGAGCACTCCTAATGCAACTACTAAATACACTCCTTTTGAGTTGATGACAGGAAGGAAAATGCCACTTTTGTTTCCTCAGGAACCAAGGTTGTCTACTCCACAGAGAGAGGCTATAGAAAAAACGAAATGGTTACAGTTGTTGCAGGAAAATTTGAATGCAATTTTGCCACATGCTGCGTCTCATATGCAGAAAATGGTGCCACCTCATAATTCAAAATTTGTGAAAGGGGCATTAGTGATGGTCAAAATGTTTAAAAAACCAGGACCATGGCATAGTAATTGGGAAGGTCCTTTTGAAATTATTGATACATTGGGCCAAGTGATGATTAAAATTAAGAGACCTCAGATATCTGCTAAAAATATTCGTAGGCAGCAGGAAATGTGGGTTCATGTAGATCAATGCAAATTGTATGTTACAAAATAATGATGCTGCATTTGTTTTGCAGGTATCATGTCTGGGCATAAATCCAAATGGAAGAAGATTAATCCAAAGAATGGATTAAAGGGGGATGCCTTGAAAGACAAAGCAACAGACGTTTTCTTGATGTTTATTTTTTATGTGACTTTGATTACTTTGGTGATCCATTGTTTGACAGTGACAGTGCAAGCTGAAAAAACAAACTTAAACTCTGAAGTTTTGATGAAGGAAGAGACACTATCCAGAGGAAAAGGCTATTCTTATGAAGAGTTTTTTAAAGAAAGCATTGTGGATACCACAAATGACATTGTAGGAGGTTTCTGCCTAGGGTCAGATAATGATTGTTGTTTACAATTGTTTTTCCAACATAATACAAATATAGGTGTCCAAGCAGTGATAGAATCAAGGAATGTATTCACTAAATTGACAGGACAATATATCCATAATGAAATAACAGGAAATATAAATTGTAGTTTAACTGAATTTAATTTCTGGTATGTACAAATCAAGGGCAATGACTCAGCAGTTTGGTCTGGAAATTTTACCAAAGGAACTGGAAGTGAATATAAGAAAGTGGAAAAGGGAGAAAAGGATGTTTTATTGTCTGAAGGTGTAATGGTATTCTTATTTCCTGATAGTAATGCCATTAAAAGTGATGCTGAAGGAGATATTAATAGATTTTGGAAATTTCAAATATCCAGAGGAGATGTAGTAGCATATATAAAAATTAATTTGACCGTGACAAATATAGAGTATCCAGAGATTAAAGTTATGCCACGTTCTTTAGAAATCAGAGAAGGATATAAGGATATACAATTGATATGCAATACTAGTGTATTGTTACCTCTAAATGCAACTTTAACATGGAGTAAAAATAATGAATTTCTAGGAAATTTTTATAAGGGTAATATCCATGTAATTAATCAAGGTGCTAAAGGTAGTGTAAAATGGATAAATTCTAAATTGGTTTATTCTTTAAATGAAGTGGCTATGGAGGATAATGGAACCTATAAATGTTGTATTAGTTTACAAGGATTTCCTACTAAATGTGATATGACTCAAATCACAGTAAAATCTCCTGAAAGGACCATTTGTAATGATAAAAAATTCTACAAGGCAAGTCCTTTTCAATTCAATCATTTCCAGACCAAGCCATTGTTAAGAGAAGGTAGATTTGTGATAATTGTTTGGAAGTTTAATATGTCAAGTTGGAAAATTTCCACAAGATATCCAATATGCCAAAATTATCTTGCAAATTCGATACATGGAATGGAACAATGGTTTGAAAATAGTTTTGAAACTTTCCCTAGGAACAAACGAGGTATTATAGAAGGTATTTTAGGAGGCGCAGGAACCATTGGTGCCATAACTAACAGCTTGGATGTAAAAACTTTGAAATCTGATTTAGAAACAGTGGGTTTGTTAGGAGGTAAAGGATTAAAGGTGCAAAGGAATATAAACCAATTGATGGAGCATATGATAATACAAACTGCATCTGTATTAGGTTCTTCTGTATCACATTTGCAAGATATAGCTTTAATGTTGATTGATAGTGAACAGAAATCACAGTTGGCAAGGATATGTTTGGAAACCCAAACTGAATATTCAACAAATTTTAAAATTATAGCACAGGCTTTCCAAGGAGGAATAACACCTCTAGGAATACTACGAAATTTACCTAAGAAATATAAATATGCGTTAAATCATATAGATTTGTGGATTAATAAATGGTACGGATGCAATCAGTATGAATGCATTAGTACATCAATGATACCAATAGCGGGGAAAGAACAAATTTTAGTGCCTGTGACTATATTAGGGGTTCCAGTGAGTAATACACAATTATTGTATTATCAAATGTTTTATAATGATTTTGCCATGGATGAAAACAGTGATAATGTTGATCAATTAGATTTATCATCGTGTTTGCATTTTCAATCAAAGGTTATTTGTTTGCCTAATCAGGGAAAACCTATTTATCATTCATGTTATCACAATCAGAGTCTGTGTACTGCAAGGATTGAAAGGGTTAACACTCACACTGATCTAATCACACACGTGGAACAAAGAAAGATATGTTTTCAAGTAATGTCCAGTGAAGAAATGGTTAAAGGGCATTTTAAATCGTGTGTTCATTCAGAGAAGTTATTTAGAGGTTTGTACTGTGTAGAAGGGGACATAAATGCAGTTAGTTTAAATGATCTAAGAATTAATATCACATCTTTGATATCTGAAGATGTTGATAGTCTCCCTATACAATATAATGTCTCACAAATAAATGAATTTCCCTGGGATAAATGGACACAAGAAATAATTAAAGACAAAGGATTGTTGTTAACCCTGACTAAAGAGTTGCATGCGGCAGAAATTAAATTTAACCATCAGCAAGGAATATTGGAAAATGTAGAACATGATTTTATCACATTTTTTAGTACGTCTTTTTGGAATAGTTTGAAAAAATCGATAAGAACTTTAGGGAATACTTCAGTATTATCAGCTGCAGGAAATTTATTATTACATCCTATATTCCTTTTGTTTATTATAATAATATTTTGTATTATATGTCAAATACTTTTAGCATTTAGAATTAGGAAATTTTATAGACTAATCAAAATAGAAATTAGGGAAATGGAATTGTATATCAGAACTATAATTCAAAGGAAATTAAGACAATTGATTAATGTGGACAGAGATCTTGGAGATAGAGGAGCTTTACCAAATCTTCATAGACCAGTATGAATGGATACGAATGTGACGTGAATGGGAATTATGTATGATTTTAAAATATTATAATATTTTCAAGGGGGAGATATGAAATATTATATTTTGATAAAGTTTAATTGACAAGGATCCTGTTGATTAGACTTATGTCTGAGGTTATTTAACTAGTGGAAGTAATCTCCCATTTGGAAATATTGTAAGGTGAGCAAGGGATCTATGGAAAGGTGGTTTGGCTTCTATTATAGTTCAAGAGTCTTTATCATCTTTTTTCTGTCTTAAAGGGTGTTTGAAGGAAAAGCATATGCCACTATAACCCCCATAGTAATACGAGATGCTTTCTCCCCCACAAGGTAGCTAGCCATCTGGTTTCTATTATTGAGAGTTGGGGGTAGGGAAATTCCTTGAGCTAGAGCTGGGCAAAGTAACTTGTATAATTCTCTTTCAAACGTCTGAATAGGGTTACATGAGGAAGCTAACAAGATTGTATTTGTATAATAATTATAGTATCTTTAGAATAGTGAGTTATATGTAAGAACATATATATAGTTAGTAATGAGTAGATAGATTATAATAAGTACATTTGTTTAGTATATAAATGTATATGTGTTAGTAGATAGAACTAAAGTATCATTTGAATCAACCAATCAGAAGGCAGCTTGGAATCTGAGACGTCAGAAGTTAGGTTGTTATTTAAATAAGAAGAAGGGGGGTTGAGCTCACACACGCTGGTCATTTTTAGATGGACTTTGGACTGAGGCACACATATCTAAGTCCTACTATTCTCACAAACATTTCAAGACAAAGAAACTTTATTTAATTCTTATTTTATTTAAGATCTTTAATAACTCTTTTATTTTACTTAGAAGATTTGTACTATGGACTTTGTATATTTATCAGCTGAAACAATAAACCTCATTAAAAGGTGATTCTTGTTCAATGCCTATCTCTGACTGGAGAACAAAGACATTTGCTGGAAAAATTCATAAAAGCTTCTATTTAACAGTATACATCAGCGACACTGATGTATCAACGTAACACGAATACAAGGAAAATAATAAACGTGCTGGTATGCATATATATGGGCAATGAACCAATATATGATGCAAAACCAGCAAAGTATCTTTTAGAACAAGAAACACGATCGGGGGCTGAAGCGACAGCAAGACAGGCTTAAACTGAAGCTATGAAAACCCGAGGAGTCCTGCAGGAAGCAGATCTTTATACTGAGGTCATCCAATGGGAGCAGACATGCAGATTCCCACACAGGTGAATAATAATCAGTCACAAGCTGACAGCAGGGAAAGGCAGACAAAGCTATGCAGCTTGCATGGAAAGAGATCAGAACTGCCTGAGCTGCAGCACTACTACTTCCAGCAACACCTGCTGCAGCAGCGATCATTACAGTTGGGCAGTGTTGTGGGTAGTGGCTGGATGGGTAGGGGAGTGTTGATGAGGGTAGGGGTGTCTGTGGGCTTGGGCTGTGGGGGGGGGGTTGGCTGTGATTGGGACATAACCAGTTGGTGGGGGGTGGAACAGGGGAGGTGGGGGATATGGTGGGTATTTGAATTGTGGTGGTGGAGGGATAGACAGGCTCATGAGTGGGCATGGTGTGGATGTGGGGTGATATTTGGGTGGTGGGTTGTGAGGGGGACGGGGGGGACCGCCTGGGGGAGGTCTCGGTTTACGCTCCCTTTCGCGATGTTCTGCGTATGCCAGGCGGTCCCTGTTTAGTTTTTTGATTTTGTTGTCCATGGTGTCCCGTTCAAACTTGTTTACTTTATTTGTGAGATTCGACATTAGTGGGTAATACTGTGGGTTATCAATATGCAGAGACAGAAATTCTTTGCATTCATTGATGATTGGCTGTAAATTGTTGACCAGCGTAGTGCGTTTATTTATTAATCTGGTCATCATACCTTCGCCACAAGATTCAAGGTACTCGTACCATTCTGTAGAGTATACGGTGTCATTCGGGAAGGCTGATAATGTCTTAACTCGAATACCATCGGGGGAGATCTTTTCGTTTATATAAGTCTGCTGCATTGCTATATCCGCTAATTGGAAAAACTCGTCTTTTAAGGCGTTTTCAAGTTTTAGGAATGTAGGTTTGAGATCGATGGGATCTGGTACAGGTCCGTCAGTGGTGGGTATGGAGACGGGAACATTGGGCAGGTCCGGATTGCGTTTAAACAGCGCCAGGAGATTGTTCCTATGTGTAGATCGATCATTAACGAACTCCATGTTTGAGGGTCTGCAATTGGTGTAGGGTGCCCTGATCCGTGGATGGGCCAAGCGAACTTGCAATGAGATAAAAACAAGGAACACCAAGAGCCCCAATAGTGTAATATGTACTAGTAAATGGTTACTAGATAGAGTAAATATTAATACTCACAAACCAGGGTTACCATTAGGCAACCACTGTAAAGGCAGGTGGGGAGATTTTCCTGACCCCACTCAGGAATAAGAAGTCGCTCTCTGTAGATGAGAAAAAGGGGGTTCAACCCTCCACCCAGGGTGGACTTAATATTATGCAGGAGAACAGAGGCGCCAAAAGGATAAAAGGAAGCTAAATGAGCTTAAAAACCAAATTCTTGGTAAATAGAGGAGGCAGTGGTGGACTTACCTCCTCCAAGCAGACACACAACGACTGTAGTAAACACAGTCAATATATTTTATTTATGAACTCCAAATATGCAACGCGTTTCGCAGGTTTGATCCCGCTTCATCAGGCAATAACAACGGAGCAATAGCTGTAAACAGAGATAATTGGCTCATAACCCATGTGTAGTGTTGGGCGAACATCTAGATGTTCGGGTTCGGGCCGAACAGGCCGAACATGGCCGCGATGTTCGGGTGTTCGACCCGAACTCCGAACATAATGGAAGTCAATGGGGACCCGAACTTTTGTGGTTTGTAAAGCCTCCTTACATGCTACATACCCCAAATTTACAGGGTATGTGCACCTTGGGAGTGGGTACAAGAGGAAAAAAAATTTAGCAAAAAGAGCTTATAGTTTTTGAGAAAATCGATTTTAAAGTTTCAAAGGGAAAACTGTCTTTTAAATGCGGGAAATGTCTGTTTTCTTTGCACAGGTAACATGCTTTTTGTCGGCATGCAGTCATAAATGTAATACATATAAGAGGTTCCAGGAAAAGGGACCGGTAATGCTAACCCAGCAGCAGCACACGTGATGGAACAGGAGGAGGGTGGCGCAGGAGGAGAAGGCCACGCTTTGAGACACAACAACCCAGGCCTTGCATGAGGACAAGAAGCGTGCGGATAGCATGCTTTGTACCACCATGCAGTCATAAATGTAATAAAGATAAGGGGTTCAATAAACAGGGACCACGCGGCAACGCTAACCCAGCAGCAGCACACGTGATGGAACAGGAGGAGGCGCAGGAGGAGAAGGCCACGCTTTGTGAGACACAACAACCCAGGCCTTGCATGAGGACAAAAAGCGTGCGGATAGCATGCTTTGTACCGCCATGTAGTCATAAATGTAATAAAGATAAGAGGTTCCATAAACAGGGACCGGCAACGGTAACCCAGCAGCAGCAGCAGCAGCAGCAGCACACGTGATGGAACAGGAGGAGGCGCAGGAGGAGAAGGCCACGCTTTGTGAGACACAACAACCCAGGCCTTGCATGAGGACAAAAAGCGTGCGGATAGCATGCTTTGTACCGCCATGTAGTCATAAATGTAATAAAGATAAGAGGTTCCATAAACAGGGACCGGCAACGGTAACCCAGCAGCAGCAGCAGCACACGTGATGGAACAGGAGGAGGCGCAGGAGGAGAAGGCCACGCTTTGTGAGACACAACAACCCAGGCCTTGCATGAGGACAAAAAGCGTGCAGATAGCATGCTTTGTACCGCCATGTAGTCATAAATGTAATAAAGATAAGAGGTTCCATAAACAGGGACCGGCAACGGTAACCCAGCAGCAGCAGCAGCAGCAGCAGCACACGTGATGGAACAGGAGGAGGCGCAGGAGGAGAAGGCCACGCTTTGTGAGACACAACAACCCAGGCCTTGCATGAGGACAAAAAGCGTGCGGATATAGCAGCAATGCTTTTTGCCGCCATGCAGTCATAAATGTAATACAGATGAGAGGTTCAATAAACAGGGACCGGAAACGCTAAACCATCCCAGATGTTCATCGGTCATGTTACTTGGTTGGGGTCCAGGAGTGTTGCGTAGTCGTTTCCAATCCAGGATTGATTCATTTTAATTTGAGTCAGACGGTCTGCATTTTCTGTGGAGAGGCGGATACGCCGATCTGTGATGATGCCTCCGGCAGCACTGAAACAGCGTTCCGACATAACGCTGGCTGCCGGGCAAGCCAGCACCTCTATTGTGTACATTGCCAGTTCGTGCCAGGTGTCTAGCTTCATGCCCGGTTTCAGGTCCAGCGGTGCCAGCCACAAATCCGTCTGTTCCTTTATTCCCCTCCAAATTTCCTCCCCTGTGTGCTGCTTATCCCCAAGGCAGATCAGCTTCAGCAACGCTTGCTGACGCATGCCAACAGCTGTGCTGCACTGCTTCCACGATCCTACTGCTGCTGGTGCTGGGTTAGCATTTCCGGATGAGGTACAGCTTTGAGATGCGTTGGAGGAGAAGGAGTCAGAGAGGTAGGTGCTGCTGTTGTTATCCAGCTGTTTGCGGCGTGGGCAACACCCGCGCCGTAGCAGGTGAGGAATCGCTGCCAGGCTCCACAAGGTTCACCCAGTGCGCGGTAAGGGAGATGTATCGACCCTGGCCGAACGCACTCGTCCAGGTGTCAGTGGTGAGGTGAACCTTGCAGGCAACGGCATTCTTCAAGCTTCGGGTTATTTAGCTGACCACGTGCTCATGCAACTCAGGCACTGCAGAGCGCGCAAAGTGGTAGCGGCTGGGAACCACGTAACGTGGGATGGCCACTGACATCATGCCCTTGAAGCTGTTTGTCTCCACCACTCGATATGGCAGCATTTCGCAGGCCAGAAGCTTGGCTATGCTGGCTGGCTGTTACTGCCACGGCCCGGGGGTCATTTGCTGGCAATTTCCTCTTGTGCTCAAACATCTCAGAGACAGACAACTCAACCGTAGCGCTGCACACCGAAGGGCTGTTGGTTGTTGTGTTTGATGAACACTGGGAGACCTCAAGAGCACTAGTCCGGAAAGTGACAGTGTCAGCATCGTCTGATGTTTGTGAATGTTGTGAACCACGCAATGGCTGGGCTACTGCTGCTGCTGAGGCGGGTCTGGTGGTGAGTCTGGTGAACCCAAGGGAGGCAGTGTTGCTGGTGGTACCCTGTCCTGCCGCGTTTGCCC
This sequence comes from Hyperolius riggenbachi, assembly GCF_040937935.1. NCBI lineage: Eukaryota > Metazoa > Chordata > Amphibia > Anura > Hyperoliidae > Hyperolius > Hyperolius riggenbachi. The sequence goes on from NC_090655.1 coordinate 198,737,041, forward strand.
ACAGAGTGGGATGTTTGGATAGAATGTGGCGGCTCATGCTGGTGGTGGAGAGGTTGTTAATACTTTTCCCCCTGCTCAGGCGGGTCTTGCACACCTTGCAAATCGCCATGGTAACATCCTCAGTGCAGTCTTCAAAGAAAGCCCAGACTTTAACTGGCTGAGGACTCGGACCTCGTGCGTGATGTGCTGGTGCTGCTTAACCCACTGCTGGACGCTTGAGAGGTCATCCAAGTAATTATCTGGTCCTGTTCTTTTGGATCTGTGAGGGTTGTTGTCCTGGACAACATGGGCAGTATTGAGTGGGTTTTCTTGGGTGCTCCCCTGTGGCCTGTACGTGAACCGTCAGGGGAAACACCTCTTCCCTTGCCCCTCCCTCTTTCACCGGATTTCTTCCTCATTTCACTTATCCTTAAAGTACACGCTGACTGGCAGCAGTACAGTGGCAGTACAGAAATGCTATACAGTGGTGGGTGAGCGGTGTACCACTATTGTCAGCAGTGACACAGAGCACAATGCTATACAGTGGCGGGTGAGCGGTGTACTACTGTTCCCAGCAGACACAGAGTGGAAGTAAACACAATGCTATATAGTGTGGCTGAGCCGTGTACACAGAGTGGCATTAAACACAATGCTATATAGTCTGCTATATAGTCACCCCGAACAGGGTGATGTTCTGCAGAACCCGAACAGTGGCAAACACTGTTCGCCCAACACTACTGGGAGGGAACGCAGATTTTAGTACCTAAACACACGATACAACATGTTTTCCGGGGTCGGACTCTGAGGCACATACAGATGGTCCCGATCATCATCCTCATCATACAACTCTTCTCCTGAGTCTGACCCACCCACCACCTCTGCCACCCCAACATCCCCAGACACAGACCCCTCATCGTCCTCAACATTAACTTGGGATGCTGGCCTGAGCCAGACCTCCTCCTCCACATCAGGCCCCATCATCTCCTCAATGGCAGCCCTCATTAATCGCTCTGGCGACGGACTGATGGACACAACGTTCTCCTCCGGGGAGGGCTGCTGCTGACCACTGGCTGCTGGGGTGGATGTTATAGCTTGCGTGGGGCGTTGGCTGTTGCTGTTGTTGGGAGTGCTGCTCACAGCGGAGGTCTCTGGGGAACTCATGTTGAGCTCATATAGTGGTTGACGGTGAGTGGAGTATTACTGATCCCAGCAATATACACACTGACTGGCAGAGTACGCAATGCTATATAGTGTGGCTGAGCGGTGTACACAGAGTGGCAGTAAACACAATGCTATATAGTCTGGCTGAGCGAGCGGTGTACTACTGTTCCCAGCAGAATCAGAGTGGCAGTAAACAATGGTATATAGTCTGGCTGAGCGGTGTACACAGAGTGTCAGTAAACAATGGTATATAGTCTGGCTGAGCGAGCGGTGTACTACTGTTCCCAGCAGAATCAGAGTGGCAGTAAACAATGGTATATAGTCTGGCTGAGCGGTGTACACAGAGTGTCAGTAAACAATGGTATATAGTCTGGCTGAGCGGTGTACACACAATGCTATATAGTCTGCTATATAGTGTCAGTAAACAATGGTATATAGTCTGGCTGAGCGAGCGGTGTACTACTGTTCCCAGCAGAATCAGAGTGGCAGTAAACAATGGTATATAGTCTGGCTGAGCGGTGTACACAGAGTGTCAGTAAACAATGGTATATAGTCTGGCTGAGCGGTGTACACACAATGCTATATAGTCTGCTATATAGTGTCAGTAAACAATGGTATATAGTCTGGCTGAGCGAGCGGTGTACTACTGTTCCCAGCAGAATCAGAGTGGCAGTAAACAATGGTATATAGTCTGGCTGAGCGGTGTACACAGAGTGTCAGTAAACAATGGTATATAGTCTGGCTGAGCGAGCGGTGTACTACTGTTCCCAGCAGAATCAGAGTGGCAGTAAACAATGGTATATAGTCTGGCTGAGCGGTGTACACAGAGTGTCAGTAAACAATGGTATATAGTCTGGCTGAGCGAGCGGTGTACTACTGTTCCCAGCAGAATCAGAGTGGCAGTAAACAATGGTATATAGTCTGGCTGAGCGGTGTACACAGAGTGTCAGTAAACAATGGTATATAGTCTGGCTGAGCGAGCGGTGTACTACTGTTCCCAGCAGAATCAGAGTGGCAGTAAACAATGGTATATAGTCTGGCTGAGCGGTGTACACAGAGTGTCAGTAAACAATGGTATATAGTCTGGCTGAGCGGTGTACACAGAGTGTCAGTAAACAATGGTATATAGTCTGGCTGAGCGGTGTACACAGAGTGGCAGTAAACACAATGCTATATACTCTGGCTGAGCGAGCGGTGTACTACTGTTCCCAGCAGACACAGAACAGTAAACAGAATGCTATATAGTGTGGCTGAGCGAGCGGTGTACCACTATTCCCAGCAGACACAGAACAGTAAACAGAATGCTATATAGTGTGGCTGAGCGAGCGGTGTACCACTATTCCCAGCAGACACAGAACAGTGAACAGAATGCTATATAGTGTGGCTGAGCGAGCGGTGTACCACTATTCCCAGCAGACACAGAACAGTGAACAGAATGCTATAGTGTGGCTGAGCGAGCGGTGTACCACTATTCCCAGCAGACACAGAACAGTAAACAGAATGCTATATAGTGTGGCTGAGCGAGCGGTGTACCACTATTCCCAGCAGACACAGAACAGTAAACAGAATGCTATATAGTGTGGCTGAGCGAGCGGTGTACCACTATTCCAAGCAGACACAGAACAGTGAACAGAATGCTATATAGTGTGGCTGAGCGAGCGGTGTACCACTATTCCCAGCAGACACAGAGTGGCAGTAAACAGAATGCTATATAGTGTGGCTGAGCGAGGTACACAGAGTGGCAGTAAACAGAATGCTATATAGTGTGGCTGAGCAAGCGGTGTACTACTATTCCCAGCAGACACAGAGTGGCAGTAAACAGAATGCTATATAGTGTGGCTGAGCGAGGTACACAGAGTGGCAGTAAACAGAATGCTATATAGTGTGGCTGAGCAAGCGGTGTACTACTGTTCCCAGCAGTGACACAATGACAGGGGGGACCCTGGCTAGCGTGGCTGGAGCGCGAACTACCCTGCCTGCCTACCCAAAGCTAAACCCACAGACAAATGGCGGAGATATGACGTGGTTCGGGTATTTATTTACCCGAACCACGTGACAGTTCGGCCAATCAGAGCGCGTTCGGGTCCGAACCACGTGACCCGTTCGGCCAATCACAGCGCTAGCCGAACGTTCGGGGAACGTTCGGCCATGCGCTCTTAGTTCGGCCATATGGCCGAACGGTTTGGCCGAGCACCGTCAGGTGTTCGGCCGAACTCGAACATCACCCGAACAGGGTGATGTTCTGCAGAACCCGAACAGTGGCGAACACTGTTCGCCCAACACTACCCATGTGTAGTCATACAGTCATTAAATTGTATAAAAATAAAATATATATAAAAATTATAAATAAATATCAAACATCAGAGGTGAAATAGATATTAAAAAGTGGGGGTGATTGGGATAAAAACAGTGGAAAAGGTAATTGTGAGCAGTGATGAGCAAAACTGTTAATATTCGTTTCACATAAAATCTTGCAATAATAATGTTTAATTCAAAAAACAATTTTGGTGGTGGGGGGGAATAAATAAATAAATAAATTCCCGTTAACTTGCGCGGTTTTTGCGTACATTGCACATATCCACGACAAAAAAACACCGATCTTTTGGGCTAGAATAAAAATTGTTTTGGACGCTTTGCGCTAAAATATAGTTCTATATGTTTTCACAAAAATATTGAGCTAAAAGCAAAGAATGTAAAAATCAAAGATAAACCTCGAATCAAAAAACGAATTCTCAATGCAAAAATTCACAAGCAATGGAAAAAAATGAAGGTTTCATAAGGAAAGACAGCTGGGACTTACCATATGTGGTCAGTAGAAGAGCCAGGCACCTCTGTGAGGGCTCACTTCCAGGAATGCTCATTTATACTAGTTTGGGGGTTGATTGACCAATCACAGTGCTTGGTAAATGTGCTGAGTCATTCTGCACATGTGCAGATGCAACTAGCAGTTGCTGGTGCCATTTTGGAATAGGGCAAGATTAAGGGCAAGTTCATTTTAGTGATGCAGTGCCATCTAGTGGTGGATTGTGATATATGTATATAGGAGATTGTATGATAAAGTGCATAGTAGAGCGTGACAATTACATATTACCTGAACAGATAAAATAAGTACCTGCAAGACAGGTTAAAATGATGTGATACATGTAAAATAATAAGATAATCAAAGAATATTAATAATGCATACTATAAAAATATATAAAAACTTCTAAGAAAAGCATGATATAAAACACTAGGAAAAAATGTCACATCTGTGTCACTTGATGTTGTAGCATCATGATATAAGTAACCATATTGTTGTCTATCCATCCATAGGTTTTTGCAGTTTTGTGGCAATGTATAGATTGTACATAATTTACAGTAAAAATATAAGACTGTAAAATCATAACATCAGAAATTAAAAAATAAAAAATTAAAAGAGAGGACTAGATAAAAGTGTGAACGGAAAAGTATGAATATATTGCTTAGAAAATTAATAGATTTTTTCTAGGACCTCGTTTAATCCTTCTGGAGCGAGTGTCCTAAGAGTCTGGATCCAGTACATTTCTAGTTTTTTGAGTTTCTCAAATGCCGCTGGTTCTGATTGGTTAATGGTGTCTATTAAGGTGATGGAAAAAGTGTCGGGTTTGCTCTGGTGCATGAGGTGAAAGTGGCGTGAAACACTGTGCATGGGAAATTTATTAAGAATGTTCCTTTTATGTTGGCCGATTCGGCTCCGGGCTTCTTGAGTTGTTCTGCCAACATACTGGAGATGACAGGCACAAGTAATCACGTAAATAACAAATTTGGACTGGCAGGAGATGTGTTTCTTTATGGAGTAATGGGTATTGGTGACAAATGATTTAAATGAGGAGGTATTGGAGACAAAGGTGCATGCTAGACAACGGATGTGGTTGCAGGACCAGGATCCTGGTGTGGAGGGGGCTTGGTTAGGTGTACTTTCAGTTTTGTGGCAGCGGAGTCTGCTGGGGGCTAGTAAGTTACGGAGGTTGGGTGCTCTTCTATAAGTGATGAGTGGCTTATTGGGTAGAATGGGTCTGAGGTATGGGTCCTGGAGTAAAATGTCCCATCTTTTGTTGAGTATTGATCTGATGCCCTGATGTTCTTTGCTAAATTGTGTGATGAATCTGGGGGGTGGGTTTGCATCAGTATTAGGATTGGGTACTGGGTATGAAATGGAGGGTTGTTTAGCTTTATGGCATGCATCGCGGATGAGTTTTTTCGGGTATTTTCGAGCAGTAAATTTCTTGGTAAGGGTTTTGGATTGTGTAATATAATCATGGTTATCGGTGCAGTTTCTGTATATGCGTCTGAACTGGCTGTAGGGTGTATTTTGGGTCCAAGGTCGGTGATGAAAGCTATTGAAATGGATGTAGTTGTTGGAGTCTACGGATTTGAAGAAGGTCTTGGTTTTGATTTTACTGTGTTCGGTGAAAATCGTTAGGTCCAGGAAGTCGATGGATACAGGGTGATGTTGTGAGGTGAATTGAAGGCCGGCTTTGTTTGTGTTTAGAAATTGTATGAATGCGGGGATGAGTGTGATGTCACCTTTCCAAATAAAAAACAGGTCATCGATGTAACATTTGTATAGTATAATGTTGTTGGTAAATGGATGTTCAGTTTCTATTAGTTAGGAAATGATAATTGCGCTCTCAGCATAGATTCATCCACCTCTCCCCCCTTCATGGACTCACTCACCAGACGTTGCGGTCTATAGCCAGACCAAGTCACGCTTCCGGGGTGTATGGCCCCCCGTCGCCCCACGATCACAGCTGATTCCACTCCTTGGTAGATGCAAGACTGTTTCCGTAACTGGTTTAGTCCTTGGATGGGATGGGCGGAAAGAGAAAAAAAGGAAGACCAGCCTCCTATAGTGTAATTCCGTTTTATTAAAAGATGAGTAAAATACGTTAAAAACGTAAAAAAATTGAGCCAGCAATGTTTGAAAACACTTGGGCTTATAGGTGGAATCAATTACAGGCGGCCGCCAGATACCCACTTCACCCGTCAGTGTAATACCGTATACACGCTGCTCAATTCCGCCGAGACGCCAGGTGACTCCTTGGCGCTCGTTCTGCTCTGTACGTCGCGTCACTCCGTGGCTCCGCCCCGAGTGACGCGACGTACAGAGCAGAACGAGCGCCAAGGAGTCACCTCCGCGTGACTTGGTCTGGCTATAGACCGCAACGTCTGGTGAGTGAGTCCATGAAGGGGGGAGAGGTGGATGAATCTATGCTGAGAGCGCAATTATCATTTCCTGACTTTTTAATGCTGGCTTAACCCAGAGACTTAATTGCAGCACCTGCTAATTGTGGACTATTGATTGTTTAACTTCAGTCTTCCATTGAAGCTATTGTTGTGAAGCGAGCGCTTTTATCCTTTTGTTTACAGTTTCTATTAGTTGTTGTTCAATGTAGCCCATGGTGAGGTTTGCATATGATGATGCAAAGGAGCTACCCATTGCTGTGCCGCTAGTTTGGTGGTAGTATTTGTCATTGAAGGAAAAAATGTTATTGTTAAGGATGAATTCGGTGCATTGTAAAAGAAAATTCTGTTGTATGGGTGGCATGGAGGGAACAGTGGTAAGGAAGAATTGTATAGCTGATAAACCAAACTGATGGGGAATGTTGGTGTAAAGCGATGTGATGTCACAAGTGAGCCAATGGTATTCAGAGGACCAGGGGATGTGGGATAGTATTTGTATCAGATGTTGCGAGTCCTTCAGATATGATGGGAGGTTGGTAACTATTGGTTGTAGGTGTCGGTCGATGAAGCGGGAGAGATTGCTTGTCATGGAGTCTATACCTGATATAATTGGTCGGCCGGGTGGTTTATGGAGATCTTTGTGTATTTTGGGGAGATAGTAGAAGAAGGGGGTTTTTGGGTGAAAATTAAGAATGAAATTACGTTCGTTTTTGGTGATGATGTTTAGTAGTAGGGCTTGGTTGATGAAGTCTTTAAGGATTTTATTGAGTGTGATGGTGGGGTCTGAGGAAAGTTTATTGTAGTGTCTGGGGTCTTCAAGGAGCCTTGCGGCTTCCTCTAAGTAGTCTGTTCTGTTGAGGATAACTATACCGCCACCTTTATCGGCGGATTTTATAATGAGGTCTGGATTGTTGAGGAGAGATTTGAGAGCAGAATTTTCTTTGGGTGTGAGATTGGGTTTAACGGTAGGTGTGTGATATAGTAAGGTCTGTAAATCATCTAAAACCAGGGAGTAAAATGTTTCTATGAAATTACCCTTTGAGGCTGTGGGATAGAAGCGGGATTTGCCTTTAAGCTGTGTGGTGATGCATCTTTCAAGTTGTACTTCGTTTGGATCAGAGGAGACTACCGGTAAATTGTCGTTATTCGTGATAATGAGAGGGGCGGAGGTGAGTAGGGTTTGATTCTTTTTGATGGCGAAGTGTCTTTTGAGGGTGAGTTTCCGTATGTAGGAATTGAGGTCAGTGAAGAGATCAAACATATTGGTGGAATTGATGGGACAGAAAGACAGCCCCTTTTCCAGCAGTGCAGTTTCATGTTGAGTGAGTATGTGGTTCGAGAGGTTAAAATGCATTTTATGGGTTGATCTTTGGGTTCTGTTTGTGTGGGTATTTTGTTTTTGTTTTTGCCTTTTCCCCTCGAGCCCCTTTTCCTACGTTTGGGTGGGGAAGAGGTTAATATGGTTACTCGGGGTGGTGGGTTCTGTTCTGGGTGGTGACTGGGTAGGGTTGTGGGGTGGTCGTCATTTTCTGGGAGAGGGATGGGGGCAATTCTAAAAAAGAGTTGGACAGATTGGGTTTCTTTTGTAGAGTGGGTGCTTGATGGGATTGAATCTTGAGGGGTTGGAAAAAGTATTTCATTGAGGTTTGAACCGTGTTTGGGGCCAGGAGGGGAAGACTTTGAGAGAGAAGGGCTGCCCGGGTGGGTTGGGGGTGGGGACTCGGGAGTGGGGAATAGTTGGGTGATGATGGGTCCGTATCACAGAGGCTGATCTGTGAGATCCCAAATTCTGTTGGGGAAACTGGTTTAGAAATCGGTATGGGGGTGTGGTCCTGAATTACGTTTTGGGCTAATGTGGTGGGGTTGGCGATGAGGGGGTCCAAGTGAGGTACTTTGGCGGCCTTGGTAGTGGAGACCGGGACGGTGGTGGTGGGTGTGTTGCCTGTCATCTCCATGTTGTCATCAGATTTGTCTGGGCTGCTGGCTATTTCATTAAAAGTTCTTTTTTTGGAGATTGTCCTCATGGGTTTTGGTTCTAGATTGGGTCTGGGGGTAGAGTGTGTTGTGTTGGGCAGTGTTGTGGGTAGTGGCTGGATGGGTAGGGGAGTGTTGATGAGGGTAGGGGTGTCTGTGGGCTTGGGCTGTGGGGGGGGGGGTTGGGCTGTGATTGGGACATAACCAGTTGGTGGGGGGTGGAACAGGGGAGGTGGGGGATATGGTGGGTATTTGAATTGTGGTGGTGGAGGGATAGACAGGCTCATGAGTGGGCATGGTGTGGAGGTGGGGTGATATTTGGGTGGTGGGTTGTGAGGGGGACGGGGGGGACCGCCTGGGGGAGGTCTCGGTTTACGCTCCCTTTCGCGATGTTCTGCGTATGCCAGGCAGTCCCTGTTTAGTTTTTTGATTTTGTTATCCATGGTGTCCCGTTCAAACTTGTTTACTTTATTTGTGAGATTCGACATTAGTGGGTAATACTGTGGGTTATCGATATGCAGAGACAGAAATTCTTTGCATTCATTGATGATTGGCTGTAAATTGTTGACCAGCGTAGTGCGTTTATTTATTAATCTGGTCATCATACCTTCGCCACAAGATTCAAGGTACTCGTACCATTCTGTAGAGTATACGGTGTCATTCGGGAAGGCTGATAATGTCTGCACAATTTTCTAAATGAGCTGGATAGGCTACATTTATGTAAGGCTCTTACAAATAGCTTGATCTGTAGAGATAGCTACCTAGAGCGATTCAACATGGTGAAAATGTTAGCAGCTAAAGTGTAGCAATTGTGAAAATTAAATTAAAATAAGCTTGCATTGCCTTTCCTTTAAGTGATATACTCCAAAAGATGTCTTCAGAAAGTTTTTTGAGAATTTCACCTTGGCCAGCATGCTTAGACAGATTGGTAGAAAAACAGTGCATTTTTGCTTGATGATGATGAACAATGTCAGAAAGCAGTGGCTGAGGCTTGAGCCATAAGATAAAATGCCCACAAGCGCTAGTAGTGTAGGGCAATCATGCAAGATTCCCATTCTTGCGACCCGGGTTCAAGTCCCGGCTAGCGCAGAATAGCACTTTTATACGTCTTCAGTCAAAAGAAGCAAGGAAATGCATTTCCACTTGATAACATTTCCAAAGTCTTATCTCTTGCAGGTATAGCTATCATGTGCCACTCTTTCCCGAACCTAAAGCAAAAGCTTATGCAGGTTGAACGATTTTTTCCTTCTAAACAATGCACGGTGCCTGCCTGTCCTGCTGATCCTCTGCCTTCCAATACTTTTAGCCATAGACCCTGATCAAACATGCAGATCAGATTTTCTGACTACAGTTGGACTAGATTAGCCACATGTTTCAGGTGCGGGACTCAGAAACTACTGGTGCTAAAAAGATCAGCTGGATGTAAGATAACCTACATTATTTTTTGTAAAAAATCAATATGTTAGCCTCCGTATCCCTCTCAATTTAGGTTTCCATTAAACCAAACAGAGCCAGGAGCTTCTATGTGACATCTACACTGAATGTACACAGCAAACTACTGTTTTTCTTACTGCACAATTTTCTAAATGAGCTGGATAGGCTACATTTATGTAAGGCTCTTACAAATAGCTTGATCTGTAGAGATAGCTACCTAGAGCGATTCAACGTGGTGAAAATGTTAGCAGCTAAAGTGTAGCAATTGTGAAAATTAAATTAAAATAAGCTTGCATTGCCTTTCCTTTAAGTGATATACTCCAAAAGATGTCTTCAGGAAGTTTTTTGAGAATTTCACCTTGGCCAGCATGCTTAGACAGATTGGTAGAAAAACAGTGCATTTTTGCTTGATGATGATGAAAAATGTCAGAAAGCAGTGGCTGAGGCTTGAGCCATAAGATAATATGCCCACAATTGCTAGTAGTGTAGGGGTATCATGCAAGATTCCCATTCTTGCGACCCGGGTTCAAGTCCCGGCTAGCGCAGCATAGCACTTTTATACGTCTTCAGTCAAAAGAAGCAAGGAAATGCATTTCCACTTGATAACATTTCCAAAGTGTTATCTCTTGCAGGTGTAGCTATCATGTGCCACACTTTCCCGAACCTAAAGCAAAAGCTTATGCAGGTTGAACTATTTTTTCCTTCTAAACAATGCACGGTGCCTGCCTGTCCTGCTAATCCTCTGCCTTCCAATACTTTTAGCCATAGACCCTGATCAAACATGCAGATCAGATTTTCTGACTACAGTTGGACTAGATTAGCCACATGTTTCAGGTGCGGGACTCAGAAACTACTGGTGCTAAAAAGATCAGCTGGATGTAAGATAACCTACATTATTTTTTGTAAAAAATCAATATGTTAGCCTCCGTATCCCTCTCAATTTAGGTTTCCATTAAACCAAACAGAGCCAGGAGCTTCTATATGACATCTACACTGAATGTACACAGCAAACTACTGTTTTTCTTACTGCACAATTTTCTAAATGAGCTGGATAGGCTACATTTATGTAAGGCTCTTACAAATAGCTTGATCTGTAGAGATAGCTACCTAGAGCGATTCAACATGGTGAAAATGTTAGCAGCTAAATCTTTCATCATCTTTCTGACATTTTTCATCATCATCAAGCAAAAATGCACTGTTTTTCTACCAATCTGTCTAAGCATGCTGGCCAAGTTGAAATTCTCAAAAAACTTTCTGAAGACATCTTTTGGAGTATATCACTTAAAGGAAAGGCAATGCGAGCTTATTTTAATTCAATTTTCACAATTGCTACACTTTAACTGCTAACATTTTCACCACTTTGAATCGCTCTAGGGAGCTATCTCTACAGATCAAGCTATTTGTAAGAGCCTTACATAAATGTAGCCTATCTGTAACGATCGGTGAAGCACAGAGAGGATCTGATTACCGGTGATCTGCAGTATCACTGGAAATACAGATGTATACCTGATTATAAGTGATCTGCAGTATCACCGATAATCCGATATACCAGCTAACCTCTGTTCACCTGAGTAGAGTGTAGTGTTTTGGTGTAACAGTAACACTTTGAGGACAAGCCTCAGCGCAGTCAGGAGTACTGCACAGATTCCTTCCGCAGACCCGGACTCTCCAAGACGGGAGGAGTCGGGCTGACAGCAGGAAGGATTGTCTGAAAGTAACCCTCAGGAGGAAGGGTCGCTAACAGAGTGAGGAACCGCCTCTAACGGTAAGGTCGGTTCTCGAGGTCGGACAAGCCAGGTCGTACACACACGGACAGATACAGTACAAGATCAGGAGACAAAGGCGGAGTCTAAGTGCAGGCAGGGTTCGGCAACGGGGTATCAGATATATCGAGGTGCAAGATCAGAGTTCAGGAGGATAGTCAGGCAAGCAGGAAGTCATAACAGATAATCACAATCAAACTAGTACTTTAAGCTATCAACAAAATCTAGCTAAGTATAGGATTACAGCTCCAGCTGGTCCCGGCACACTTGCGGATCTGACTACGGATCTGGGTACTCCCACGTATGTGATCGCACGCCAGACAACCAGCAACTGAATAAGCAGCAGAATATATAGTTGCTGGACTCTGCTGCCCCGCCCGAACCATTCAGCCAATCATGAGTCCTGCAGGAATCAGCTGACCTTCCTGATCAGCTGACACTTCCTCTGCAGGTATAAAGGTCCTGAATTCAGGCCCGCGCGAGCATAGCTCTCCATCTGCCTAGGTGCACTAACAGACCCAGCCACACCAAGCACATGCTGCTGCATGCAAACAGCCGCTTTGCTGTCAGGACATGCGGCGGCTTTTCCGCGTTCCACCACACAACCAGACGCATGCAAACCGCCGCATAGGACGCGGAGTCAGCCGCCTAGCTCTTGGCACACGCGGCGGCTTTTCCGCGTTTCCTCACAGTACCCAAGGAGTGGACTCCGGAAAACTCCTACCAGGTTTCTCGGGATGTGAAGCGTGAAACTCTTTCCTTAATTCGTCCGCATGCATGCGGTTCCCAGGTACCCATTGTCTCTCCTCAATGCCATACCCTTTCCAATGCACCAGATATTGTACTGAGTTCTGTACAATGCGTGAGTCTAATATTTTTTCCACCTCGTACTCAGGTTGGTCCTCCACCATCACCGGAGGGGGAGGAGTAGGACCCACATGCACCGCAGGTTTGAGTAGGGACACATGAAACGACCTTACGCCCCGCATGCTGGCAGGAAGATCAATGGCGTAAGTGACGTTATTAATTCTTTTGGTCACTGGAAATGGACCCACAAACCTGGGACCCAGTTTGGCAGAAGGCTGCTTCAGGGTCAAATGACGTGTGGACACCCAGACTAAATCCCCTGGCTGAAACTTCCATTTCACGGACCGTCTCTTGTCTGCTTGACCCCTCTGACTCTGGAATGCCTTCTGCAAGTTCCCCTTAACAACTCCCCAATTGTCCCTGAGTGACCTCTGCCAATCCTCTAGTGCTGGAAATGGAGAAGAGACAACTGGAAAAGGGGAGAATTTAGGTGACCTCCCTGTCACAATTTGGAATGGAGAGAACCCAGATGAGGAATTCTTCAAATTATTTTGTGCGAATTCCGCGAAGGGCAAACATTTTACCCAGTCACTCTGTGCCTCCGCAACGTAACATCTTAGGAATTGCTCCAAAGACTGGTTGATACGTTCCGTCTGCCCATTAGTCTGTGGGTGGTAGCCTGATGAGAAAGACAATTTCATGCCCATTTGGTGGCAAAATGCCCTCCAGAATCCAGACACAAATTGGACTCCCCTATCCGACACAATGTCTTCCGGAATGCCATGCAGCCGGAAGACGTGAATGATGAACAACTCGGCCAGTTCCTGAGCCGAGGGGAGTCCTTTCAGGGGCACAAAATGGGCCATTTTGCTAAAACGGTCGACTACCACCCAAATGACCGACATTCCTTCAGACCTGGGCAACTCCCCCACAAAATCCATGCACAAGTGGGTCCATGGCTCACTCGGGGTGGGCAAAGGCTGCAGCCTACCTACAGATGCCAGCCGGGAGGGTTTACTCTTGGCACATACCGCACACTCCCTGACATACTCCTTGCAATCTGTTGCCAAAGAAGGCCACCAAGCACACCTGGCAATCAGATCCTGCGTTCTGGCAGCTCCAGGATGACCAGCATTCTTATGGGCGTAAAAGAGATGCAGGACTTGTAAACGAAAGGGCAGTGGGATAAACATGACCCCTTCGGGCTTTCCCTCAGGAACATCCTGTTGAAAGGGGCCCAAAACCCCCGTCCAATTCTCCCAAGTCTCCGTGGCGGCTAACACTAGTTTCCGCGGGATAATGGACTCAGGAGCGGGCGGCTGTGCTGTCTCTGGTTCAAAACACCTGGAGAGGGCATCTGCTTTGACGTTTTTGCTGCCTGGGGTGTACGTGATTATAAACCTAAACCTCGTAAAAAATAAAGACCATCGGACCTGACGGGGACTTAGCCTCTTCGCCCCCTCGATTTATTCCAAGTTCTTGTGGTCGGTATAAACTGTGATTGTGTGTTCTGCCCCCTCTAACCAGTGGCGCCATTCCTCAAACGCCAATTTAATGGCCAGAAGTTCCCGGTTGCCTATATCGTAATTTTTTTCTGCAGGTGAGAACCTACGGGAGAAGTAAGCGCACGGGTGTAATCTGCCCTGCAAGCCAGACCGTTGAGACAGCACCGCCCCCACCCCAACCTCCGAGGCATCAACCTCCACGATAAAGGGAAAGGATGTGTCCACATGCCTCAAAATTGGTGCTGAGCAAAATAATTTCTTCAAAAGAGAAAATGCTGCCACGGCCTCAGGGGATCAGTGGTTAGTACCGGCCCCTTTTTTCGTGAGACTGGTAAGGGGGGCCGGAAAGGAAGAGACCGGCGGAGATGTCGTTACTAAGGGTGCAGCGGAAGGTGCCGCATAAGATGTCACCCTGGCACGGTGACTGCCCGTAGTCTGCCTCTGATGGCGTAGCCGACGGTCGACTCGAATGGCCGATGAGATGGCCTCATCGACTGTCTTGGGCTCGGGTACGGTTAACATTAGGTCGGAGACCTCCTCCGACAACCCAGACAGGAAGTAATCCATCAGAGTATAGGTGTCAAATCTGGCGGTAACTGACCACCTACGAAATTCTGCCGCGTAATCCTCGACAGAACCTCTGCCTTGCCGCAAAAGTTTGAGCTTCCGCTCAGAGGTTGCAGCAAGGTCAGGGTCGTCGTATATCACTGCCATAGCCTTAAAAAATTCCTCTACCGAGGTCAGAGCTGTATCTGTGGGAGGTAGATTGTATGCCTAGGACTGAGAGTCACCAGTTAACAAAGTTTTAATAAATATGACCCGTTGGGTCTCAGTTCCCGAGGATCGGGGTCTCAACTCGAAATATGATAGCACTCTACTCTTAAAATTCCGAAAGTCAGATTTGTGGCCGGAAAATGTATCAGGTACGGGCATACGTATGTCATCTATATTAAAATGTGGCTATTGCGCTCCTCACTACCAATCGTTTTATCAGTTTGATCGCTTCAGCACAATGGATCGCTATACCATGGGGGGTATCTCCTCCCTATCAATATTACACAACCTGCACAATGTACTACAGAGGCACAGCGCTTAACATTAATTTAAACACCTCTTAGATTGTCCCACATCTGTCCATACAGTCTAAATCAGAAATCAAAAAGTCCAATTAATGCCAGACTTTGCATTTCTTGCAATCTCCACGACACCAATAGTTCACAAATTCCACTTAAATCAAAGAGCTGCTTAGCTTTCTCCACACATTTATACTTCCAGAGTACTCTTACCAACAGAAATGGCTGATTGATTGACAGATCAGCAACATCGCTTTGGGTCAAGATGGACTGTAGTTTTCCTCCACTGCGATATCACTCCTCCTATGTGTTACTCAGAAATAGGGAAACAAAAATAACATAGTGTAATCCTGTTCAGACTCCCCATGTAATCACCACCAGTGCTCAGTGTGTCAAACATCCCTTGTAAACACATCCAAGTGTCGAATGTAGAGACTAAACGCTCACCAGATCCAGGGGCTGATCCAATGCTGACCAGCTAATATCGCTTGTTTGGGCTCTAGGCCTCCAGAACACTTTGGTACCTTTTATAACACAACAAAGGTAGAGCTATAAATCAATGATTGATTCAATTGAGCTGAGCAACATATTGAACACAACTAAGAAAAGGAGCTCAATCAATGAAGGTCATCAACTGTCAATAAATGCTGAAAATCGTCTCAATATATCAAAATGGTAGTTTATTAAAGACTGAATTACACATCACAATTGATAAAAACAAATAATTAAAAACCCCTGTCTAAATCCGAAGGTAATCGGAAATCCTAGTAGCAGTAACAAGGAAAAGTGTCCAGTGCTAAGCAAGATATAATGCGGACCTGAAATGGTGCAATCACAGGATAAAGTGCTGGGTGCTACAGTGCAAAAATACAAAAATACAAAAATAGAAAAAACAATCCACTGTAGTGAAGTGGAATGAAAAACTGAACCGTGTATAAGAATTAGCATAAATATGCACACAGTGAATGGCAACAGTGCAATGAACCATGAATCAATGAATACCATAAATGCAATACAGGCAGGGCCGGATTTAGGGAAAGGCCCCCAAGGCAGGTTCCTAGGGCGCCAGAATGTTTGGGGCGGGTGGGGAGCCGCCTGTGCCATTTCCTATCCCCACGTTGCAAAAGACCGTCCGTAGTTCCATCCTCAGCCGCCCGCTTTGCACACTGCTGCCTGTCATGAGTGTTTGCAGCCAGCGGGCGGCTACAGAGAGGAGTCTGGTGACAAGAGTGGCAGCGGCATTACAGTGGCCAGACCGCATGGAGGGACAACAGCTGCGCCCCCTGCACGGAGGTCTCTCACGCCGCTGGGGCTACACAGATATCAAGTCGGAAACCCCCAGAGCTCAGGCAGAGAGATCTCCGTGCACAAATCAGCAGGGCCACGCCCACACAGCAGCTGTTTGTCCCTTCTCACCTCCCTTCCGAGGCCGACAGGAAAGCAGTGGGGAGGAAGACCGTGCTCAGCTGCTCGGAAGTTGTGAGTGCAGCTCACATGGTGGGAAGCGCCGAGGCAGAGAAGCATGGCTCTGGGTGCAGCTTTCCCATACACTGCACAGAAGAGGCACCTCAGTGCAGGAAGCTGAAGGATCGGATTTCTGGCTGGGAATACTTCTGCATCCTGTCTGTGACTGCAGCAGCTGCCAGCTTGGGAGTTCCTGTTTGTAAGTAGCTGCTGTGACTGGCTGCATGCTTGTCCCATACCCCTCTAAAGAAGCACCACTGCTCCCAGCATGCCCCCCCCCCCCACAGAGGCACCAGTGCTCCCAGCATGTCCCCCCCAATCCACAGAGGCACCAGTGCTCCCATCATGCCCCCCCCCCCACTCCATAGAGGCACCACAGCTCCCAGCATGTCCCCCCCACTCCACATAGGCACCAGTGCTCCCAGCATGCCCACCCCCCACTCCATGGAGGCACCACAGCTCCCAGCATGTCCCCCCCCCACTCCAGAGGCCCCACTGCTCCCAGCATGCCCCCCTTTCCCACTCCACACAGGCCCCACTGCTCCCAGCATGCCCCCCACTCCACAGAGGCCCCACTGCTCCCAGCATGCCCCCCACTCCACAGAGGCCCCACTGCTCCCAGCATGCCCCCCACTCCATAGAGGCCCCACTGCTCCCAGCATGCCCCCCATTCCATAGAGGCACCACTGCTCCCAGCATGCCCCCCACTCCATAGAGGCACCAGTGATTCCAGTATGCCCCCACTCCATAGAGGCATTACTGCTCCCAGAAAGCCCCCCACACTCCACAAAGGCACCACACCTCCCAGCATGCTTCCCCCCCACTCCATAGAGGCACCACTGCTCCCAGCATGCTCCCCCCCCCACTCCACAGCTCCCAGCATGCTCCCCTTACTCCATAGAGGCACCACTGCCCCCAGCATGCCTCCCCCACTCCAGAGGCACCACTGCTCCCAGCATGCCTCCCCCACTCCAGAGGCACCACTGCTTCCAGCATGCATTCCCCCACTCCATAAAGGCACCACTACTCCCGGCATGCCCCCCCCCCCCCGTAGAAGTACCCTTGCTCCCAGCATGCTTCTCCTCTCCAGAGGTACCACTGCTCCCATCATGCTTTACCCTCCACTCCATAGAGGCACCACTGTGCTTCGTCCCCAATAGAGGTACTGCAGTTCCAAGCATGCTCCTCCTCCATGTAGTATTGGGTTGTCCCCTAGGGCTGACTGGTGTAACCCCCTAATCTCCCCCGGCGGACCACTTTTCATATTGGAGGAGGCCTGTCAGCCAGCTCTGGGCCCCGGGGAACAACCCAATACTATAGGGAGACGGAGAGGCATGCTAGGAACTGTGGTGCCTCTGGAAGGGGAGTTGCATGCTGGGAGCTGTGGTGCCTATGTGGAGGGGAGGCATATGATGAGAACTGTAATGCCTTTATGGAGGGGTAGGGGCATGCTGGGAGTTGTGGTACCTCTATAGAGGAGGGGACATGCTGAAAGCTAAAGTGTCTCTATAGAGGGGGGCATGCTGGGGGATGTTTGCAGTTTGCCCCTATGGAGACACTGACCCTGCCCTGGCTAGACCATTTATTCTTACCCTACCCTGGCAGACATCTTCCCTGTAAACTCCCCTTAGTAGTGGGGAGCCTCTGGACATTCTCTAGAGCCATATCTCCCTATACCCCACTATTCTAGTGCTGTATCCCTCTCTGGACGAATAGGTATCTTCAGTACACAAGCGTGACCGTATCTGTACTGGGCATGTGCAAATAAGGTCCGCACATGCCCAGTAAAATGAAATGCATGGAGGAAAACAGCTACGTGCCTTAGTTCTACTGGGCATGCACCAAACTCGCTTACACATTCCCAGTGTGGACATACTTGTCCTCAGCCACGCTTGCACAATAAAGTAACCTATTCGATCAGAGAGGGACCCAGTGCTAAATGGTGGGATATAAGAGGGGGGTTGTTGTGTTTTGCATTTGTGTATTGATATGGTTGGAGGGGGGCGGCTGGTGACAGTGGGCCTAGGGCGGTAAAAAGTACAAATCCGGCCCTGAATACAGGTCTTACATGCTAGTGCAGATAAATAAAGTGTAAAGTGTTACCAAGAGTTAAACTGCATCCGAGGAGACTGGGGGATATCGCCTTGCGCGTTCGCAGCGAGCGGCTGCTTCTATGGAGGCTACGCTAAGCAATGCTGCAATCCCTAATGTACCCGCTGCACCTCTCGCGATACTACGTGGCCACGTAGAGCGGAGTGAAGACGCGTCATTTGACGCAGCCACGCTCCGCCCATGATCGGACTTCCGTGCGTTCCACATGCCGCACCGAAGCCGATCCAAATGATGGTATAGGCAGCTGGGTATGACGTAAACACTGTACATTACATTAAAACAATACAGCATACATATAAATATAATTAATAATCAATGTAAAGGTTTATAGGATAAACCTTTACATTGATTATTAATTATATTTATATGTATGCTGTATTGTTTTAACCTCCTTGGCGGTAATCCCGAGCTGAGCTCGGGGTATGCCGCCGGAGGTCGCCGCTCAGGCCCTGCTGGGCCGATTTCGGTTCTGAAAAAAGCAGCACACGCAGCTGGCACTTTGCCAGCCACGTGTGCTGCCCGATCGCCGCCGCTCCGCGGCGATCCGCCGCGTGCAGCGGCGAAAGAGGGTCCCCCCAGCCGCCCGAGCCCAGCGCAGCCGGAACAAACAGTTCCGGCCGGCGCTAGGGGCTGGATCGGGCGGCTCTGACGTCAGGACGTCGACTGACGTCCATGACGTCACTCCGCTCGTCGCCATGGCGACGAGGAAAGCGAAACAAAATAGGCCGCTCATTGCGGCCTATCTTGTTACTTTCGATTGCCGGAGGCGATCGAAAGTACGCATCAGGAGCGCCCTCTAGTGGTCTTTCATGCAGCCAACTTTCAGTTGGCTGCATGAAATATTTTTTTTTTAATTAAAAAAAAACCACATTGCAGCCTCCCTGGCAAAATAAATAAACCGCCAGGGAGGTTAATGTAATGTACAGTGTTTACGTCATACCCAGCTGCCTATACCATCATTTGGATCGGCTTCGGTGCGGCATGTGGAATGCACGGAAGTCCGATCATGGGCGGAGCGTGGCTGCGTCAAATGACGCGTCTTCACTCCGCTCTACGTGGCCACGTAGTATCGCGAGAGGTGCAGCGGGTACATTAGGGATTGCAGCATTGCTTAGCGTAGCCTCCATAGAAGCAGCCGCTCGCTGCGAACGTGCAAGGCGATATCCCCCAGTCTCCTCGGATGCAGTTTAACTCTTGGTAAGCACTTTACACTTTATTTATCTGCACTAGCATGTAAGACCTGTATTGCATTTATGGTATTCATTGATTCATGGTTCATTGCACTGTTGCCATTCACTGTGTGCATATTTATGCTAATTCTTATACACGGTTCAGTTTTTCATTCCACTTCACTACAGTGGATTGTTTTTTCTATTTTTGTATTTTTGTATTTTTGCACTGTAGCACCCAGCACTTTATCCTGTGATTGCACCATTTCAGGTCCGCATTATATCTTGCTTAGCACTGGACACTTTTCCTTGTTACTGCTACTAGGATTTCCGATTACCTTCGGATTTAGACAGGGGTTTTTAATTATTTGTTTTTATCAATTGTGATGTGTAATTCAGTCTTTAATAAACTACCATTTTGATATATTGAGACGATTTTCAGCATTTATTGACAGTTGATGACCTTCATTGATTGAGCTCCTTTTCTTAGTTGTGTTCACTTTGGTACCTTTAAGAACTCAGAAAGAAAGGCCACCATAGCATAACTCCATTTTAATGTATAAAAAGTAAAATAGTAGTGCACTCACATGTAGGTAAAATCAATGCGCATATAGATAAAACACAGACGTCCTCATTGCCGCCGTTCACTTCCAGTGTTTCCGCACTCCGTGCCTGAGACCCCGCCCTACCGGTTTCGTCATCAATGACTCATCAGGGGCTTGTCCTACAGGTCGGACGCGGGA
Organism: Hyperolius riggenbachi; assembly: GCF_040937935.1. Lineage (NCBI taxonomy): Eukaryota > Metazoa > Chordata > Amphibia > Anura > Hyperoliidae > Hyperolius > Hyperolius riggenbachi. Next base: position 198,757,427 of record NC_090655.1, read on the forward strand.
ACACTATAAGCCTCTGCATATGCAAATAGGCTATACCCAGAACGGCTAAACTCTCGCGGCTTTTCCTCCTCCCTGGCTAGACTTCGGCATCATGGCGTCTGATTACAGACATCTCATATTTACACATATAAGTGCCGGCTCGTATCCGCTCATTAGAACGGAATAACCACCCGCACCACATGTATTTTCTCAGTGGAATGCGGACATCCCGTCCGGTCCACACTTAGCACTTTAATCATTTGCCGATGCTTATTCCGCCATCCTCCACATAAAAACTTTAAAACACTTGTAAACATACTAGTAATTGCGAAAAACATGCCCACATGAGGTATTCCTCACACACAATTCTTTCAGATCCCTTGGCCTAAGAATTGCTGGTAAACACCTAGCGGCAAAATATGCATACCCTGATCCCACCCTCCCTGACATCCATATATCTTATTAGTAACCCTCCCATGACAACCATATACCCAACCTAACGAACATATTACTACTACCAGTGCTACTAAATATCCTTCACAGAGCAGCACTTCATTATAACACATAACATCTTCTCCATATACAGTGATGATTGACCCAGATGCCCCATATTATGTGCTTTTACAACCTCATAGCATAAACCTAAATTACAATAATATCCATTTATAATCCCCCACCCTACTTCTATAACATCAGAGTACCCCTTACTTATATTAACTTTAGGGCATCCGTGTGAACCACCATCGTGCATAAATATTGGTTGAACCCCCCACCCAACTTGTCCCTTATTCCCATACCTTAAGGTAGGTTGTTGATAATAACATCACATCTATCTAACCGTACCTCCTAATATATTCCCTACCTTGCCACCAATCTAAGCTCCACTGAAGGGACCACTACGTGATAATCTAAATAATCCATCCCCATACCTACTCCGCCACTAATTTAAATATTTTCTCTCCTAATCATCTGATATAAAACAATTAAGGTCTAGGTCCACATTCAACCCATCCGGTTTCATGGTTTTCATCATATAGATCCACTTGGTTTCCAGTTGAGATATTTCACGGATTTTGTGGCATCCACGCCACCCAGCAGTCAGCTTCTGTATTGCACTAAAATGCATAACTGCTGGATTTGACCCATGTACTTCTGCAAAATGTTTGGAAACACTATGGCTAACTAGCCCTTTTTCAATATTTTTAACATGTTCATTTATCCTTGTTTTTAGCATCCTTTTTGTGCATCCAATGTATTGGAGGCCACACGGGCACCATATGATATATACCACATGGGTACTACCACATGTGATAAATTCTTTTATCGGAAACTTTTTTCCCGTGATCATAGACGTGTTAACTTGTGATTTCATTGTTTGGGCCACTAAACATGGATTGCATTTTCTGCAGGGAAAAAAACCTTTTTGCTGCCATATACCAGTTTGATTCTTAATTTTTGGTTCATCTATACAGGTCTTAACAAGGCTTCTTTGCAGATTTCCTGCTTTTCTATAGATGAATTTCGGGCATCTAGGAATTTGGTTACCCAATACCGGATCATTTTGCAACAGTCTCCAATGGCGTTTGATAACTTTTTCCACTTCGCCATGTTGGGCGTTATACTCCAAACATAATGCAAAATCATATTGGTCTTTGACATCCTTTTTGGGGTGATCCTTTAACATCTCTGTCCTATCATAATTCTTGATTATATTTATCTCTTGTCCCAAAGGGCTCTCCTGATATCCTTTATCCACAAATCGTTTTAATAGCACATCTGCTTGTTTCTCATAGTCATCAACTAGTGTACAGTTCCTTCTTAATCTCGTGAACTGGCTTCGTGGTATACTCTTCAACCAGTTTTTATGATGACAGCTTTTGATAGGAATATATGCATTCCGGTCTGTATGTTTAAAAAATGTCTTAGTTCCCAGCTTATTTCCTTGCTTATATAATACTACATCCAAGAAATCTATTTGTTCCTTATCCCACTTGGCTGTCAGTTTGATGCCTTTATTGTTGTCATTCAACCATTTGATGTACTCAACAAGTTGGTCACTCTCTCCATTCCAAATCCATATCAGGTCGTCACAACTTGTTGACTCTGTGGTTGTGATAAAACCCCTAATTCCCAATCATCCATAAAGATGTTCGCCACACTGGGAGCGTATTTCGCCCCCATAGCACATCCCAACACCTGGAGGTAACACTGGCCCCCATACCAGAAGTAGTTGTGGGTAAGGGAAAAATTCAATAATTTTAAAATAAATTCAATTTGATCCTTTTTGAGATCAGTGTATACACTTAATGCTTGCTTAACTGTCCTCATGGCTTCCCCATGTGGAATAATCGTATACAGTGCACTTACATCTGCTGTTACTAATAAATCACCATCACCAATCTGTACTGTCCCCATTGTTTGTAATAGTTGTTTAGTATCCCGCAGTAACAATGTTAACTTACCCACTACTGGTTGTAAGAATGTATCGATGTATTCCTCTACCCTCTGATTGAGGGAACCAATCCCACTAATAATGGGTCTCCCCGGTGGGTCTGTAATGCTTTTATGGATTTTTGGATTGTGGTAGATCACTGGGACTCTAGGTACATCGATCATCAAATATTTAAATTCAGCATCATTTAAGATTTCTTGTTGTAGCCCTTCTTTCAATAATTCCCTTAAATCATTCATGTATGTAATTGTAGGATCCCCTCGTAATTTCTTATATGTCAATTGATCACTTAAAATCCCCTCCATTTCCGTCCTATATTGGTCCGCCTGCATGACCACAACGCACCCACCTTTATCAGCGGGTCTTACTAGTACTTCTTTCCTTTGACTGAGTTCTTTTATTGCTTTCAATAGTGTTGGGCGAACACCTAGATGTTCGGGTTCGCAAACGTTCGCCGAACATCGTCGCGATGTTCGGGTGTTCGCGCCGAACTCCGAACATAATGGAAGTCAATGGGGACCCGAACTTTCGTGCTTTGTAAAGCTTCCTTACATGCTACATACCCCAAATTTGCAGGGTATGTGCACCTTGGGAGTGGGTACAAGAGGAAAAAAAATATTTGAAAAAGAGCTTATAGTTTTTGAGAAAATTGATTGTAAAGTTTCAAAGGAAAAACTGTCTTTTAAATGCGGAAAATGTCATGTTTCTTTGCACAGGTAACATGCTTTTTGTCGCCATGCAGTCATAAATGTAATACAGAGAAGAGGTTCCAGGAAAAGGGACCGGTAACCGTAACGCTAACCCAGCAGCAGCACACGTGATGGAACAGGAGGAGGGCGGCGCAGGAGGAGAAGGCCACGCTTTGAGACACAACCCAGGCCTTGCATGAGGACAAGAAGCGTGCGGATAGCAATGCTTTTTGCCGCCATGCAGTCATAAATGTAATAAAGATGAAAGGTTCAATAAACAGGGACCGGAAACGCTAACCCAGCAGCAGCAGCAGCAGCACACGTGATGGAACAGGAGGAGGCGCAGGAGGAGAAGGCCAAGCTTTTTGAGACACAGCATCCCAGGCCTTGCATGAGGACAAATAGCGTGCGGATATAGCAATGCTTTTTGCCGCCATGCAGTCATAAATGTAATAAAGATGAGAGGTTCAATAAACAGGGACCGGAAACGCTAACCCAGCAGCAGCAGCAGCAGCACACGTGAGGGAACAGGAGGAGCCGCAGGAGAAGAAGGCCACGCTTTTTGAGACACAACATCCCAGGCCTTGCATGAGGACAAATAGCGTGCGGATATAGCAATGCTTTTTGCCGCCATGCAGTCATAAATGTAATAAAGATGAGAGGTTCAATAAACAAGGACCGGAAACGCTAACCCAGCAGCAGCAGCACACGTGATGGAACAGGAGGAGGCGCAGGAGGAGAATACCACGCTTTTTGAGACACAGCATCCCAGGCCTTGCATGAGGACAAATAGCGTGCGGATATAGCAATGCTTTTTGCCGCCATGCAGTCATAAATGTAATAAAGATGAGAGGTTCAATAAACAGGGAACGGAAACGCTAACCCAGCAGCAGCAGCAGCAGCACACGTGAGGGAACAGGAGGAGCCGCAGGAGGAGAAGGCCACGCTTTTTGAGACACAACATCCCAGGCCTTGCATGAGGACAAATAGTGTGCGGATATAGCAATGCTTTTTGCCGCCATGCAGTCCTAAATGTAATAAAGATGAGAGGTTCAATAAACAGGGACCGGAAACGCTAACCCATCACAGATGGTCATTGTTCATGTTACTTGGTTGGGGTCCAGGAGTGTTGCGTAGTCGTTTCCAATCCGGGATTGATTCATTTTAATTTGAGTCAGACGGTCTGCATTTTCTGTGGAGAGGCAGATACGCCGATCTGTGACGATGCCTCCGGCAGCACTGAAACAGCGTTCCGACATAACGCTGGCTGCCGGGCAAGCCAGCACCTCTATTGCGTACATTGCCAGTTCGTGCCAGGTGTCTAGCTTCGATACCCAATAGTTGAAGGGTGCAGATGGATTGTTCAACACAGCTACGCCATCTGACATGTAGTCCTTGACCATCTTCTCCAGGCGATCGGTGTTAGAGGTGGATCTGCACGCTTGCTGTTCTGTGGGCTGCTGCTGCATGGGTGTCATAAAATGTTCCCACTCCAAGGACACTGCCGATACCATTCCCTTTTGGGCACTAGCTGCGGCTTGTGTTGTTTGCTGCCCTCCTGGTCGTCCTGGGTTTGCGGAAGTCAGTCTGTCGGCGTACAACTGGCTATAGAAGGGGGAGGAGGATGTCAATCTCCTCTCTAAAGTCTCCACAAGGGCCTGCTGGTATTCTTCCATTTTGACCTGTCTGACTCTTTCTTCAAGCAGTTTCGGAACATTGTGTTTGTACCGTGGATCCAGAAGGGTATAAACCCAGTAATTGGTGTTGTCCAGAATGCGCACAATGCGTGGGTCGCGTTCAATGCAGTCTAGCATGAATTGAGCCATGTGTGCCAGAGTCCTGCCAGAATCCTCATCATCCTCTTGTGAGCGTTGTGATAGTTGTTGTGATGCATCATAGTCGTCACCTTCTTCCTGGTCTGCTTCTGCTGACCATTCGCGCTGAATTGTGGAAGTCCAACGTGCACCGCTCTGGCCCTCGTCAGTGGTGGCAGGAAATTCCTGCTCCAACTCCAGCTGTTCCTCCTCCTCTTCTTCATCATAGCTGCTGGGGCCAGCGTTTCCTGATGCGGATGGCCTGATGTTGGTACCATCACGCTGATCGTTTTCTCCTTCAGATTCCCCCAGTTGCATCATGACAGCTGTTTCCTTGATTTTCAACATTGACCTCTTCAGTAAACACAGCAGTGGTATGGTAATGCTGACTGAAGAGTTGTCACTGCTCACAAGCAACGTGGATTGCTCAAAATTTTGGAGGACTTGGCAGAGGTCCAACATGTTGGCCCAATCGGATCCACAGAAGCTTGGCAGCTGTCCGGATGCGCCTCGGTACTGCGCCGTCATGTACTGGACCACTGCACTCTTCTGCTCGCAAAAGCGGGCTAGCATGTGCAGCGTAGAATTCCAGCGCGTAGGGACATCACACAGCAAGCGATGGTGGGGGAGATTGAAGCGCTCCTGCATCTTGGCGAGTGCCCCCGAAGCAGTACTTGAATTTCTGCAATGTTTGGCCACTCGTCGCACCTTCAACAGAAGATCGGCCACGCCTGGGTATGTCCTCAGGAACCGCTGAACTACTAGGTTCATCACGTGCGCCAGGCAAGGGATGTGTGTCAGCTTAGCCAACCTTAAAGCGCGAATGAGATTACTCCCATTATCACACACAACCATGCCCGGTTTCAGGTCCAGCGGTGCCAGCCACAAATCCGTCTGTTCCTTTATTCCCCTCCAAATTTCCTCCCCTGTTTGCTGCTTATCCCCAAGGCAGATCAGCTTCAGCAACGCTTGCTGACGCATGCCAACAGCTGTGCTGCACTGCTTCCATGATCCTACTGCTGCTGGGTTAGCGTTTCCGGATGAGGTACAGCTTTGAGATGCGTTGGAGGAGAAGGAGTCAGAGAGGTAGGTGCTGCTGTTGTTATCCAGTGGGAGGGACGGCGGTGCAGCTGTTTGCAGCGTGGGCAACACCCGCGCCGTAGCAGGTGAGGAATCGCTGCCAGGCTCCACAAGGTTCACCCAGTGCGCGGTAAGGGAGATGTATCGACCCTGGCCGAACGCACTCGTCCAGGTGTCAGTGGTGAGGTGAACCTTGCAGGCAACGGCATTCTTCAAGCTTCGGGTTATATTGCTGACCACGTGCTCATGCAACTCAGGCACTGCAGAGCGCGCAAAGTGGTAGCGGCTGGGAACCACGTAACGTGGGATGGCCACTGACATCATGCCCTTGAAGCTGTTTGTCTCCACCACTCGATATGGCAGCATTTCGCAGGCCAGAAGCTTGGCTATGCTGGCTGTTACTGCCACGGCCCGGGGGTCATTTGCTGGCAATTTCCTCTTGCGATCAAACATCTCCGAGACAGACAACTGAATCGTAGGGCTGCACACTGAAGGGCTGTTGGTTGTTGTGTTTGATGAACACTGGGAGACCTCAAGAGCACTACTCCGGAAAGTGACAGTGTCAGCGTCTGATGTTTGTGAATGTTGTGAACCACGCAATGGCTGGGCTACTGCTGCTGCTGAGGCGGGTCTGGTGGTGAGTCTGGTGACCCCAAGGGAGGCATTGTTGCTGGTACCCTGTCCTGCCGCGTTTGCCCACAGAGTGGGATGTTTGGATAGCATGTGGCGGCTCATGCTGGTGGTGGAGAGGTTGTTAATACTTTTCCCCCTGCTCAGGCGGGTCTTGCACACCTTGCAAATCGCCATAGTACTATCCTCAGTGCAGTCTTCAAAGAAAGCCCAGACTTTGGAGCACCTGCCTTGCTGGTGATTTCTGTTTGCGCCTCTTTTGCCTCTCACTTGAACTTCCACGCTTGTGGTGCCTGAAATTGCGCGCCGCCTACCTTGTGGCACAAGGCGAACTCGTGCAGCAGTGGGTTCTTCAACAGACTCATCTGTGCTGCTGCTACGACGGCGATGTTCTCGTTCACAAACAAAATCTGGGTCTCTGTCCACATTGTCCATACCCTCCTCTTCCATCTCCTGAAACTCGTCATATGTCATTGTGGGGGGCCGCCGCCGTGGAGTAGAGTTCCCCAGAACAACCTCTGCGCAGCTCACTCCAACGTCATCTTCCAGATCTTGTCGGCCGACCTCCTGCAATTGCAACCCCTCCTGCCCAACTTGCTCTGGGATTTGGGTTTCCGAGTCCTCCTCGGACTCGCCTTGTATTTCAGTGAGCGGTGCATTTCCCACAGTTAATGGTTGTGAATCCGGGCACAACATTTCTGGCTGTTCCTGCATTGACCTTTGAAAGGTGGAAGTTTGTTGGGCTGGGAATAGCTCCTGCGAATACCCCATTGTGTCCTGAGGTAATTCATCGGACTGGTTATCTGGCAGTTGTGTGCGTGGTGTCGCTGCCGGTTGTGTCAGCTTTGTGCCCACTGGCTCCTTGTAACTGGCTGAGGACTCGGACCTCGTGCGTGATGTGCTGGTGCTGCTTAACCCACTGCTGGACGCTTGAGAGGTCATCCAAGTAATTATCTGGTCCTGTTCTTTTGGATTTGTGAGGGTTGTTGTCCTGGACAACATGGGCGGTATTGAGTGGGTTTTCTTGGGTGCTCCCCTGTGGCCTGTACGTGAACCATCAGGGGAAACACCTCTTCCCTTGCCCCTCCCTCTTTCACCGGATTTCTTCCTCATTTCACTTATCCTTAAAGTACACGCTGACTGGCAGCAGTACAGTGGCAGTACAGAAATGCTATACAGTGGTGGGTGAGCGGTGTACCACTATTCCCAGCAGCGACACAGAGCACAATGCTATACAGTGGCGGGTGAGCGGTGTACCACTATTCCCAGCAGCGACACAGAGCACAATGCTATACAGTGGCGGGTGAGCGGTGTACTACTGTTCCCAGCAGACACAGAGTGGCAGTAAACACAATGCTATGTAGTGTGGCTGAGCAAGGTACACAGAGTGGCAATAAACACAATGCTATATAGTGTGGCTGAGCGAGCGGTGTACTACTATTCCCAGCAGACACAGAGTGGCAGTAAACACAATGCTATATAGTGTGGCTGAGCGAGGTACACAGAGTGGCAGTAAACACAATGCTATATAGTGTGGCTGAGCGAGCGGTGTACTACTATTCCCAGCAGACACAAAGTGGCAGTAAACACAATGCTATATACTGTGGCTGAGCGAGGTACACAGAGTGGCAGTAAACAGAATGCTATATAGTGTGGCTGAGCGAGCGGTGTACTACTGTTCCCAGCAGACACAGAGTGGCAGTAAACAGAATGCTATATAGTGTGGCTGAGCGAGCGGTGTACTACTATTCCCAGCAGACACAGAGTGGCAGTAAACACAATGCTATATAGTGTGGTTGAGCGAGGTACACAGAGTGGCAGTAAACAGAATGCTATATAGTGTGGCTGAGCGAGCAGTGTACTACTATTCCCAGCAGACACAGAGTGGCAGTAAACAGAATGCTATATAGTGTGGCTGAGCGAGGTACACAGAGTGGCAGTAAACAGAATGCTATATAGTGTGGCTGAGCGAGCGGTGTACTACTATTCCCAGCAGACACAGAACAGTAAACAGAATGCTATATAGTGTGGCTGAGCGGTGTACCACTATTCCCAGCAGCGACACAGAGCACAATGCTATACAGTGGCGGGTGAGCGGTGTACCACTATTCCCAGCAGCGACCCAGAGCACAATGCTATACAGTGGCGGGTGAGCGGTGTACTACTATTCCCAGCAGACACAGAGTGGCAGTAAACAGAATGCTATATAGTGTGGCTGAGCAAGGTACACAGAGTGGCAGTAAACAGAATGCTATATAGTGTGGCTGAGCGAGCGGTGTACTACTATTCCCAGCAGACACAGAACAGTAAACAGAATGCTATATAGTGTGGCTGAGCGGTGTACCACTATTCCCAGCAGCGACACAGAGCACAATGCTATACAGTGGCGGGTGAGCGGTGTATCACTATTCCTAGCAGCGACACAGAGCACAATGCTATACAGTGGCGGGTGAGCGGTGTACTACTATTCCCAGCAGACACAGAGTGGCAGTAAACAGAATGCTATATAGTGTGGCTGAGCGAGGTACACAGAGTGGCAGTAAACAGAATGCTATATAGTGTGGCTGAGCGAGCGGTGTACTACTATTCCCAGCAGACACAGAACAGTAAACAGAATGCTATATAGTGTGGCTGAGCGGTGTACCACTATTCCCAGCAGCGACAAAGAGCACAATGCTATACAGTGGCGGGTGAGCGGTGTACCACTATTCCCAGCAGCGACACAGAGCACAATGCTATACAGTGGCGGGTGAGCGGTGTACTACTATTCCCAGCAGACACAGAGTGGCAGTAAACAGAATGCTATATAGTGTGGCTGAGCGAGGTACACAGAGTGGCAGTAAACAGAATGCTATATAGTGTGGCTGAGTGAGCGGTGTACTACTATTCCCAGCAGACACAGAGTGGCAGTAAACAGAATGCTATATAGTGTGGCTGAGCGAGGTACACAGAGTGGCAGTAAACAGAATGCTATATAGTGTGGCTGAGCGAGCGGTGTACTACTATTCCCAGCAGCGACACAATGACTGGGGGGACCCTGGCTAGCGTGGCTGGAGCGCGAACTACCCTGCCTGCCTACCCAAAGCTAAACCCACAGACAAATGGCGGAGATATGACGTGGTTCAGGTATTTATTTACCCGAACCACGTGACAGTTCGGCCAATCAGAGCGCTTTTGGGTCCGAACCACGTGACCCGTTCGGCCAATCACAGCGCTAGCCGAACGTTCGGGGAATGTTCGGCGATGCGCTCTTAGTTCGGCCATGTGGCCGAACGGTTTGGCCGAACACCATCAGGTGTTCGGCCGAACTCGAACATCACCCGAACAGGGTGATGTTCTGCAGAACCCGAACAGTGGCGAACACTGTTCGCCCAACACTAGCTTTCAACTCACCATTATTATACTTAGTTTGGATACTTTCCAAATCCTTAAGTACCTGTAACGATCGGTGAAGCACAGAGAGGACCTGATTACCGGTGATCTGCAGTATCACTGGGAATACAGATGTATACCAGATGATAAGTGATCTGCAGTATCACTGATAATCCGATATATTCGCTAACCTCTGTTCACCTGAGTAGAGTGTAGTGTTTGGTGTAACGGTAACACTTAGAGGACTAGGCCTCAGTGGAGCAAGGAGTACTGCACAGATTCCTTCCGCAGACCTGAGCTCTCCAAGACGGGAGGAGTCAGACTGACAGTAGGAAGGATGGTCTGAAAGTGACACTCAGGAGGAGGTGTCACTGACAGGACGGGGAACCGCCTCCAATAGTAAGGTCGGTTCTCAAGGTTGGACAAGCCAGGTCGTACACACACGGACAGATAAAGTACAAGATCAGGAGGCAAAGGCGGAGTCTAAGTACAGGCATGGTATCGGCAACGGGGTATTAGAAATATCGAGGTACAAAATCAGGAGGCAGAAGCAGAGTCTAGGAACGAGCCGGGGTTCGGCAACAGAGTATCAGAAATATCGAGGTGCAAGATCAGAGTTCAGGAGGATAGTCAGGCAGGCAAAGAGTCATAACAGATAATCACAATCAAACTAGTACTTTAGCTATCAACAGAATCTAGCTAAGTGTAGGATTACAGCTCCAGCTGGTCCCGACACACTTGCGGATCTGACTACGGATCTTGGTGCTCCCACGTATGTGATCGCAACGCCAGACAAGGAACAAGTGAACAGCCAGCAGTATATATACCCAAGGACCTTTCCAGGACCTCCCTAATTGCTGGACCAATGAGAGTTGTGGAAAATGTCAGCTGACCAGCCTGGTCAGCTGACTCACTTCTGGCTGTTATATAAGCTCTGTCTCTGTGCGCGCGCGTTACTCTGAAACCTGGTGGACTATCAGTCCCAGCCACACTAGAACGGTCTTGCAATGTATCCAGTTCTAATGCGGATTCTGCTGTTCCCAATGCGGATTCCGCCGCTTTGCCTATGCGGCATGTGGCGGTTTTTCCGCGTTGTGACGCCATGCTGGACGCGGAGACAGCCGCCTCACCTTGAGAGACGGCGGCTTTTCCGCGTTTCTTCACAGTACCCCCCTCCCGAGGAGTGGACTCCGGACAACTCCTACCAGGTTTCTCGGGATGTAAGGCGTGAAACTCCCTCCTTAATTCGTCCGCATGCATGCGATTCCCTGGTACCCATTGTCTCTCCTCAATGCCGTACCCTTTCCAATGTACGAGATATTGTACCGAGTTTTGTACAATGCGTGAATCTAAAATCCTTTCTACCTCGTACTCAGGCTGATCATCTACCAACACAGGAGGAGGAGGAGTGGGACCCACATGGACCGCTGGCTTAAGGAGGGACACATGGAAGGACCTTACCCCACGCATGCTGGCGGGAAGATCAATGAAATAAGTAACGTTATTGATCTTCTTAGCCACCGCAAATGGACCCACAAACCTGGGGCCCAATTTATCTTAAGGCTGTCTCAGGGTCAAGTGACGTGTGGACACCCAGACCAAGTCTCCTGGCTGGAACTTCCACTCCAACGAGCGTCTCTTGTTCAGCCTGACCCTTTTGACTCTGGAATGCTTTTTCCAGATTACTCTTCACCGTCCCCCAGATGCCTTTCAATGCCCTCTGCCAGACTTCCAGGGTTGGAAACGGAGAAGAAGCAACTGGCAAGGGGAAAAATTTGGGCGATCTCCCCGTTACAATCTGGAACGGAGAAAAACCAGACGACGAATTTTTCAAATTGTTCTGAGCGAACTCTGCGAATGCCAGAAATTTTACCCAGTCATTCTGCGCCTCTGCAAAATAACATCTTAAGAACTGCTCCAAAGACTGATTAATCCGTTCAGTCTGCCCATTGGTCTGTGGGTGGTAGCCGGACGAGAAAGACAGCTTCATGCCCATTTGGTGGCAAAATGCCCTCCAGAATCTAGAAATGAATTGGACTCCCCTATCCGACACTATGTTTTCCGGAATGCCATGCAGCCGGAAAATGTGGATGATGAATAGGTCGGCCAATTCCTGGGCCGAGGGGAGTCCTTTCAAGGGCACGAAATGGGCCATCTTGCTGAAGCGGTCGACTACCACCCAAATGACCAACATGCCCTCAGACCTGGGGAGCTCACCCACGAAATCCATGGACAAGTGGGTCCATGGCTCACTCGGGGCGGGCAAAGGCTGTAAGGTACCGACAGGTGCCAGTCGGGAGGGTTTACTCTTAGCACATATTGCACATTCCCTAACAAATTCCCTGCAATCAACAGACAGGGAGGGCCACCAGGCACACCTGGCTACAAGATCCTGTGTTCTGGCGACTCCGGCATGTCCAGCATTTTTATGTGCGTGGAACATTTCAAGGATCTGAAGACGAAAGGGCAAGGGAATGAACATGACCCCTTCAGGCTTCCCTTCCGGGATGTCCTGCTGGAAGGGGCTCAACTTCTCCTTCCAGTCTTCCCAAGTATCCATTGCAGCCAGCACCAATTTTCGCGGAACAATTGTCTCAGGGACGGAGGACTGTGCTGTCTCTGGCTCAAAGCACCTGGATAGAGCATCTGCCTTAGTATTCTTACTGCCCGGGGTGTACGTAATCACGAATGTGAACCTTGAAAAAAACAGGGACCATCGAGCCTGACGAGGGCTTAACCTCTTAGCCCCCTCGTTGTATTCCAGATTCTTGTGGTCGGTAAAAACCGTGATAGTATGCTCCGCTCCTTCTAACCAATGACGCCATTCTTCAAAGGCTAGTTTAATGGCTAAGAGCTCCCTGTTGCCTATATCGTAGTTTCTCTCTGCTGGAGAGAATCTCCGAGAAAAATAGGCACACGGGTGCAATCTACCCTGTAAACCTGAACGTTGAGACAGCACAGCCCCCACCCCGACTTCTGAGGCGTCTACCTCAACAATAAAAGGGAAGGAAGTGTCTACGTGTCTTAGTATGGGTGCCGTGCAGAACAGCTCCTTCAAGGTCGAAAATGCCTGTAGGGCCTCAAGCGACCAGTGAGTAGTATCTGCCCCTTTCCTAGTGAGATGGTGAGAGGTGCAATGACTGTGGAGTACCCCTTTATAAACCTTCTATAATAGTTTGCAAAGCCCAGAAAACGTTGCAACGACTTTAACCCCACCGGCTGAGGCCACTCCAGAACAGCGGATACCTTGGCAGGGTCCATAGACAGGCCCGAGGTGGAGACTATGTACCCCAGAAAGGCGACAGATGTAACTTCAAAAATACATTTTTCCAAATTGGCGTACAGCAGATTTTGTCTCAGCTTGTTTAGCACAAATCTGACATGGACCCTGTGCTCAGAGAGGTTGTTGGAGTAGATTAGTATATCGTCAAGGTATACAAGCACAAATCTACCCAACACCTCCCTGAATACCTCGTTAATTAATTCCTGGAAGACGGCTGGTGCATTGCACAACCCGGAGGGCATCACTAAGTACTCGTAATGCCCGTCGGGTGTGTTGAAGGCCGTCTTCCATTCATCGCCCTTTCTAATGCGGATCAGGTTGTATGCACCCCTCAGATCCAATTTTGAAAAGATCTTAGCGTCTGTGACCTGCGTGAATAAATCGTCTATTAATGGCAACGGATAACGATTCTTCACCGTGATTTTATTTAGGCCCCAATAATCTATGCAAGGTCGAAGACCTCCGTCTTTTTTCTTAACAAAAAAGAAACCGGCCCCCGCAGGCGAGCGGGAGGGGCGAATGAACCCCTTGGCCAGATTGTCACGGATGTACCCCTGCATAGCCACTTTCTCTGGTCCAGACAAATTATACAGGTGACCCCTAGGGGGCATACAACCGGCACGGAGATCGATGGGGCAATCGAAAGGGCGATGAGGAGGTAACCTATCAGCAGCCTTGGGGCAGAATACATCCGAGAATTCGGAGTATTGCTCGGGAATACCCTCCACATGAACCTTGGTCTGACCTAATATCACTTTCCCTAGACACTGTTGGGAACAGAAGTCTGACCAACTGGTTAGTTGTCCTGTCGCCCAATTAATCTGTGGCGAATGAAGCTGCAGCCAGGGCATACCTAGGACAATGGTGGAGGTGGTCATATGTAACACAAAAAACGTAAACTCTCCCTATGCAGTACCCCAGTAATGACTTCCACCTATGGTGTCTGGGACAGCGGACGGTCCCTTTGTAACGGGGAGTCGTCCACGGCAGTAACCTGGATAGGTGGTTTTACTGGGGTGAGAGGAATGTCCAACTTCTCTGCAAATTCGGAACTCATGAAATTAGCCGCGGAGCCTGAATCAATAAAGGCCTCCGTGGCTTCAGATTTGTCCCCCCATGTAATCATACAGGGGAGGAGCAATCGTCTTTCTTTCAGGGGTGTGAGCTGGGCGCCTAGGGTGTCACCCCTTATCACTCCTAGGCGGTAGCGTTTCCCGGCTTATCCCTATTAGGCTTAATGGGACAGTCTCGTACCCTATGCCCCCCTTCACCACAGTATAAACATAGTTGTTCCGACAATCTCCGTCTTCTCTCCACTTGGGTCAACTTAGACCGACCGATCTGCATCGGCTCAGGTGGAGGCAAGACCGGAGGCGATGAGACAGAAGGAGACGGAGTTACTAGGGGTGCAGCGGGAGGCACTGCGTAAGAGGTCGACCTAACCCGATGACTGCCCCTAGTCTGTCTCTGATGGCGTAGCCTACGGTCGATTCGAATGGCCGATGAGATGGCCTCGTCGACTGTTTTGGGTTCGGGTTGGCTTAACATTAGGTCAGAGACCTCATCCGACAACCCAGACAGGAAGTAATCTAACAGGGCATAGATGTCAAATATGGCGGTAACTGACCACCTACGAAATTCTGCCGCGTAATCCTCGACCGAGCCTCTGCCTTGCCACAAAAGTTTGAGTTTCCGCTCAGAGGTTGCCGCAAGGTCAGGGTCGTCGTATATCACTGCCATGGCCTTAAAAAATTCCTCTACCGAGGTCAGAGCTGTATCTGTGGGAGGCAGGTTGTATGCCCAGGACTGGGAATCCCCAGTTAACAAGGTTTTAATAAAAATGACCCGTTGGGTCTCAGTCCCCGAGGATCGGGGTCTCAACTCGAAATATGATAACACTCTACTCTTAAAATTCCGGTGTGATGAAACGCGGAAAAGCCGCTGTCTCTCAAAGTGAGGCGGCTGTTTCCGCGTCCAACATTGCGTCACAACGCGGAAAAAACGCCGCATGCCGCATAGGCAGAGCGGCGGAATCCGCATTGGGAGCAGCGGAATCCGCATTGGGAACGGCGGAATTCGCATTGGAGGCGGCTCCCGCACTCAGTTCACTAGATACATTGCAAGACAGTACTGGTGTGGCTGGGACTGATAATCCACCTAGATTCAGAGTGACGCGCGCGCGCACAGAGGCTGAGCTTAAATAACAGCCAGAAGGGAGTCAGCTGACCAGGCGGGTCAGCTGACATTTTCCACCACTCTCATTGGTCCAGCAATTAGGGAGGTCCTGGAAAGGTCCTTGTGTATATATACCACTGGCTGTTCACTTGCTCTTTGTCTGGCGTGCGATCACACATGTGGGAGCACCCAGATCCGTAGTCAGATCCGTAAGTGTGCCGGGACCAGCTGGAGCTGTAATCCTACACTTAGCTAGATTCTGTTGATAGCTAAAGTACTAGTTTGATTGTGATTATCTGTTATGATTTCCTGCTTGCCTGACTATCCTCCTGAACTCTGATCTTGTACCTCGATATTTCTGATACTCTGTTGCCGAACCCCGGCTCGTCCTTAGACTCTGCTTCTGCCTCCTGATCTTGTACCTCGATATTTCTGATACCCTGTTGCCGAACTCTGCCTGTACCTAGATTCCGCCTCTGCCTTATGATCTTGTACTTTGTCTGTCCGTGTGTGTACGACCTGGCTTGTCCGACCTTGAGAACCGACCTTACGCTTAGAGGCGGTTCCTCGTCCTGTCAGTGACATCTCCTCCTGAGTGTCACTCTCAGACTATCCTTCCTACTGTCAGTCTGACTCCTCCCGTCTTGGAGAGCTCAGGTCTGCGGAAGGAATCTGTGCAGTACTCCTTGCTGCACTGAGGCCTAGTCCTCTAAGTGTTACTGTTACACCAAACACCACACTCTACTCAGGTGAACAGAGGTTAGCTAGTATATCGGTTTATCGGTGATACTGCACATCACTTATAATCTGGTATACATCTGTATTCCCAGTGATACTGCAGATCACCGGTAATCAGATCCTCTCTGTGCTTCACCGATCGTTACATCCGGAAGTCAGACTTGTGGCCGGAAAATTTGTCTGGTACGGGCATACGTATGTCATCACTAGGAGGGGATCGCACCGAATCAACTGACGTCTGAAGGGTTTGCACAGAGCCTGTTAGAGCATCAATTAAAGCTTTGTGCTGGCCCAGTGCTTGATGGATGGTATCCACCGAAGTGGCGAGCACAGTCAGAGGGTCAGCGCGTGCGTCCATCTGTTTATTGGTCTGGCGTTCTGTAACGATCGGTGAAGCACAGAGAGGACCTGATTACCGGTGATCTGCAGTATCACTGGGAATACAGATGTATACCAGATTATAAGTGATCTGCAGTATCACTGATAATCCGATATACTCGCTAACCTCTGTTCACCTGAGTAGAGTGTAGTGTTTGGTGTAACGGTAACACTTAGAGGACTAGGCCTCAGTGCAGCAAGGAGTACTGCACAGATTCCTTCCGCAGACCTGAGCTCTCCAAGACGGGAGGAGTCAGACTGACAGTAGGAAGGATGGTCTGAAAGTGACACTCAGGAGGAGGTGTCACTGACAGGACGGGGAACCGCCTCCAATAGTGAGGTCGGTTCTCGAGGTCGGACAAGCCAGGTCATACACACACGGACAGATAAAGTACAAGATCAGGAGGCAAAGGCGGAGTCTAAGTACAGGCAGGGTATCGGCAACGGGGTATCAGAAATATCGAGGTACAAAATCAGGAGGCAGAAGCAGAGTCTAGGAACGAGCCGGGGTTCGGAAACAGAGTATCAGAAATATCGAGGTGCAAGATCAGAGTTCAGGAGGATAGTCAGGCAGGCAAAGAGTCATAACAGATAATCACAATCAAACTAGTACTTTAGCTATCAACAGAATCTAGCTAAGTGTAGGATTACAGCTCCAGCTGGTCCCGACACACTTGCGGATCTGACTACGGATCTGGGTGCTCCCACGTATGTGATCGCAACGCCAGACAAGGAACAAGTGAACAGCCAGCAGTATATATACCCAAGGACCTTTCCAGGACCTCCCTAATTGCTGGACCAATGAGAGTTGTGGAAAATGTCAGCTGACCAGCCTGGTCAGCTGACTCACTTCTGGCTGTTATATAAGCTCTGTCTCTGTGCGCGCGCGCGTGTTACTCTGAAACCTGGTGGACTATCAGTCCCAGCCACACTAGAACTGTCTTGCAATGTATCCAGTTCTAATGTGGATTCCGCTGTTCCCAATGCGGATTCCGCCGCTCTGTCTATGCGGCATGCGGCGGTTTTTCCGCGTTGTGACGCCATGCTGGACGCGGAGACAGCCGCCTCACCTTGAGAGACGGCGGCTTTTCCGCGTTTCTTCACAGTACCATATTTTTAAACACCTGAATCACCCAGATCCAATTGGGGGGAACTGGAATACAATCAAAGATTTGTGAGAAAAAGAGGAATAGACGAGGTAGACGGGGAGGAGGAAGCAATAAAAAGAAGGAAGTAGCAGTAGGGGAAGGTATTTTTAATATTAGTGGGGTTCCCCTCACGAAAGGGGAACTGAATATCCTTGATAAGGGTCTTAAATATGCACCGAAACAGGGTTTGAATAAATTTGGCACGTTTATAGATGTAAACAAATATGTAAGGAAATTGAACATTAAAAAATATTTCCTGTCCAAGGAGGGTCCCAGTAGCAGAGCAAATAAAGGGGCCGCAGGGGATGGTTTTATGCACACTCTGTTGAAAAATAGGTCCACATTCAATCCTCCTGATAACTCTAAAGATGGCACCATTCAGGTGTTTAAAAATATGGTACTTAAGGATTTGGAAAGTATCCAAACTAAGTATAATAATGGTGAGTTGAAAGCAATAAAAGAACTCAGTCAAAGGAAAGAAGTACTAGTAAGACCCGCCGATAAAGGTGGGGGCGTTGTGGTCATGCAGGCGGACCAATATAGGACGGAAATGGAGGTGATTTTAAGTGATCAATTGACATATAAGAAATTACGAGGGGATCCTACAATTACATACATGAATGATTTAAGGGAATTATTGAAAGAAGGGCTACAACAAGAAATCTTAAATGATGCTGAATTTAAATATTTGATGATCGATGTACCAAGAGTCCCAGTGATCTACCACAATCCAAAAATCCATAAAAGCATTACAGACCCACCGGGGAGACCCATTATTAGTGGGATTGGTTCCCTCAATCAGAGGGTAGGGGAATACATCGATACATTCTTACAACCAGTAGTGGGTAAGTTAACATTGTTACTGCGGGATACTAAACAACTATTACAAACAATGGGGACAGTACAGATTGGTGATGGTGATTTATTAGTAACAGCAGATGTAAGTGCACTGTATACGATTATTCCACATGGGGAAGCCATGAGGACAGTTAAGCAAGCATTAAGTGTATACACTGATCTCAAAAAGGATCAAATTGAATTTATTTTAAAATTATTGAATTTTTCCCTTACCCACAACTACTTCTGGTATGGGGGCCAGTGTTACCTCCAGGTGTTGGGATGTGCTATGGGGGCGAAATACGCTCCCAGTGTGGCGAACATCTTTATGGATGATTGGGAATTAGGGGTTTTATCACAACCACAGAGTCAACAAGTTGTGACGACCTGATATGGATTTGGAATGGAGAGAGTGACCAACTTGTTGAGTACATCAAATGGTTGAATGACAACAATAAAGGCATCAAACTGACAGCCAAGTGGGATAAGGAACAAATAAATTTCTTGGATGTAGTATTATATAAGCAAGGAAATAAGCTGGGAACTAAGACATTTTTTAAACATACAGACCGGAATGCATATATTCCTATCAAAAGCTGTCATCATAAAAACTGGTTGAAGAGTATACCACGAAGCCAGTTCACGAGATTAAGAAGGAACTGTACACTAGTTGATGACTATGAGAAACAAGCAGATGTGCTATTAAAACGATTTGTGGATAAAGGATATCAGGAGAGCCCTTTAAGACAAGAGATAAATATAATCAAGAATTATGATAGGACAGAGATGTTAAAGGATCACCCCAAAAAGGATGTCAAAGACCAATATGATTTTGCATTATGTTTGGAGTATAACGCCCAACATGGCGAAGTGGAAAAAGTTATCAAACGCCATTGGAGACTGTTGCAAAATGATCCGGTATTGGGTAACCAAATTCCTAGATGCCCGAAATTCATCTATAGAAAAGCAGGAAATCTGCAAAGAAGCCTTGTTAAGACCTGTATAGATGAACCAAAAATTAAGAATCAAACTGGTATATGGCAGCAAAAAGGTTTTTTTCCCTGCAGAAAATGCAATCCATGTTTAGTGGCCCAAACAATGAAATCACAAGTTAACACGTCTATGATCACGGGAAAAAAGTTTCCGATAAAAGAATTTATCACGTGTGGTAGTACCCATGTGGTATATATCATATGGTGCCCGTGTGGCCTCCAATACATTGGACGCACAAAAAGGATGCTAAAAACAAGGATAAATGAACATGTTAAAAATATTGAAAAAGGGCTAGTTAGCCATAGTGTTTCCAAACATTTTGCGGAAGTACATGGGTCAAATCCAGCAGTTATGCATTTTAGTGCAATACAGAAGCTGACTGCTGGGTGGCGTGGATGCCACAAAATCCGTGAAATATCTAAACTGGAAACCAAGTGGATCTATATGATGAAAACCATGAAACCGGATGGGTTGAATGTGGACCTAGACCTTAATTGTTTTATATCAGATGATTAGGAGAGAAAATATTTAAATTAGTGGCGGAGTAGGTATGGGGATGGATTATTTAGATTATCACGTAGTGGTCCCTTCAGTGGAGCTTAGATTGGTGGCAAGGTAGGGAATATATTAGGAGGTACGGTTAGATAGATGTGATGTTATTATCAACAACCTACCTTAAGGTATGGGAATAAGGGACAAGTTGGGTGGGGGGTTCAACCAATATTTATGCACGATGGTGGTTCACACGGATGCCCTAAAGTTAATATAAGTAAGGGGTACTCTGATGTTATAGAAGTAGGGTGGGGGATTATAAATGGATATTATTGTAATTTAGGTTTATGCTATGAGGTTGTAAAAGCACATAATATGGGGCATCTGGGTCAATCATCACTGTATATGGAGAAGATGTTATGTGTTATAATGAAGTGCTGCTCTGTGAAGGATATTTAGTAGCACTGGTAGTAGTAATATGTTCGTTAGGTTGGGTATATGGTTGTCATGGGAGGGTTACTAATAAGATATATGGATGTCAGGGAGGGTGGGATCAGGGTATGCATATTTTGCCGCTAGGTGTTTACCAGCAATTCTTAGGCCAAGGGATCTGAAAGAATTGTGTGTGAGGAATACCTCATGTGGGCATGTTTTTCGCAATTACTAGTATGTTTACAAGTGTTTTAAAGTTTTTATGTGGAGGATGGCGGAATAAGCATCGGGAAATGATTAAAGTGCTAAGTGTGGACCGGACGGGATGTCCGCATTCCACTGAGAAAATACATGTGGTGCGGGTGGTTATTCCGTTCTAATGAGCGGATACGAGCCGGCACTTATATGTGTAAATATGAGATGTCTGTAATCAGATGCCATGATGCCGAAGTCTAGCCAGGGAGGAGGAAAAGCCGCGAGAGTTTAGCCGTTCTGGGTATAGCCTATTTGCATATGCAGAGGCTTATAGTGTTCCCGCGTCCGACCTGTAGGACAAGCCCCTGATTAGTCATTGATGACGAAACCGGTAGGGCGGGGTCTCAGGCACGGAGTGCGGAAACACTGGAAGTGAACGGCGGCAATGAGGACGTCTGTGTTTTATCTATATGCGCATTAATTTTACCTACATGTGAGTGCACTACTATTTTACTTTTTATACATTAAAATGGAGTTATGCTATGGTGGCCTGTCTTTCTGAGTTCTTAAAGGTACCAAAGTGTTCTGGAGGCCTAGAGCCCAAACAAGCGATATTAGCTGGTCAGCATTGGATCAGCCCCTGGATCTGGTGAGCGTTTAGTCTCTACATTCGACACTTGGATGTGTTTACAAGGGATGTTTGACACACTGAGCACTGGTGGTGATTACATGGGGAGTCTGAACAGGATTACACTATGTTATTTTTGTTTCCCTATTTCTGAGTAACACATAGGAGGAGTGATATCGCAGTGGAGGAAAACTACAGTCCATCTTGACCCAAAGCTCTGTTGCTGATCTGTCAATCAATCAGCCATTTCTGTTGGTAAGAGTACTCTGGAAGTATAAATGTGTGGAGGAAGCTAAGCAGCTCTTTGATTTAAGTGGAATTTGTGAACTATTGGTGTCGTGGAGATTGCAAGAAATGCAAAGTCTGGCATTAATTGGACTTTTTGATTTCTGATTTAGACTGTATGGACAGATGTGGGACAATCTAAGAGGTGTTTAAATTAATGTTGAGCGCTGTGCCTCTGTACATTGTGCATGTTGTGTAATACGTATGTCATCACTAGGAGGGGATCGCACTGAATCAACTGACGTCTGAAGGGTTCGCACAGAGCCTGTTAGGGCGTCAATTAATGCTTTGTGCTGGCCCAGTGCTTGATGGATGTTATCCACCGAAGTGGCAAGCACATTCAGAGGGTCAGCGCGTGCGTCTATCTGTTTTTCGGTCTGGTGTTCTGTAACGATCGGTGAAGCACAGAGAGGATCTGATTACCGGTGATCTGCAGTATCACTGGAAATACAGATGTATACCTGATTATAAGTGGTCTGCAGTATCACCGATAATCCGATATACCAGCTAAACTCTGTTCACCTGAGTAGAGTGTAGTATTTTGGTGTAACAGTAACACTTTGAGGACAAGCCTCAGCGCAGTCAGGAGTACTGCACAGATTCCTTCCGCAGACCCGGACTCTCCAAGACGGGAGGAGTCGGGCTGACAGCAGGAAGGATTGTCTGAAAGTAACCCTCAGGAGGAAGGGTCGCTAACAGAGTGAGGAACCGCCTCTAACGGTAAGGTCGGTTCTCGAGGTTGGACAAGCCAGGTCGTACACACACGGACAGATACAGTACAAGATCAGGAGACAAAGGCGGAGTCTAAGTGCAGGCAGGGTTCGGCAACGGGGTATCAGATATATCGAGGTACAAAATCAGGAGGCAGAAACAGAGTCTAGGGACGAGCCGGGGTTTGGCAACAGAGTATCAGAAATATCGAGGTGCAAGATCAGAGTTCAGGAGGATAGTCAGGCAAGCAGGAAGTCATAACAGATAATCACAATCAAACTAGTACTTTAAGCTATCAACAAAATCTAGCTAAGTGTAGGATTACAGCTCCAGCTGGTCCCGGCACACTTGCGGATCTGACTACGGATCTGGGTGCTCCCACGTATGTGATCGCACGCCAGACAACCAGCAACTGAATAAGCAGCAGAATATATAGTTGCTGGACTCTGCTGCCCCGCCCGAACCATTCAGCCAATCATGAGTCCTGCAGGAATCAGCTGACCTTCCTGATCAGCTGACACTTCCTCTGCAGGTATAAAGGTCCTGAATTCAGGCCCACGCGAGCATAGCTCTCCATCTGCCTAGGTGCACTAACAGACCCAGCCACACCAAGCACATGCTGCTGCATGCAAACAGCCGCTTTGCTGTCAGGACATGCGGCGGCTTTTCCGCGTTCCACCACACAACCAGACGCATGCAAACCGCCGCGTAGGACGCGGAGTCAGCCGCCTAGCTCTTGGCACACGCGGCGGCTTTTCCGCGTTTCCTCACACTATCCAACTCATTTAGAAAATTGTGCAGTAAGAAAAACAGTAGTTTTCTGTGTACATTCAGTGTAGATGTCACATAGAAGCTCCTGGCTCTGTTTGGTTTAATGGAAACCTAAAGTGAGAGGGATATGGAGGCTAACTGTAACGGTCGGTGTAACACAGAGAGGGTCTGATTACCGGTGAGCTGCAGTATCACCGAGAATGCAGAATATACCCGATTATTGATGATCTGCAGTATCACCGATAATCAGATATATCTACTAACCTCTGGACACCTGAGAGAGAAGTGAGTGATTGGGTGTAACAGTAACACAGTGGACTGTACCTAAGTAGTAGGCACAGAAGCAGTAAGGAATACTGCACAGAAGTATGCTCTGTAACGATTGTGGAACTTTCTCCGTGATCAGCGCACAACGCGTGCGCTGACACGGCGGAAATCCTCCACAAGCATGTAATTGCATGCACCCAGCAAAAGGTGATACGCACCTGTAGAGGGAAATTCCTGTCAGCAGATGGCGCTGGGGAGTGCAGAGGAACCAATCCTCTGTACCTCCATAAATGCCAGACAGGAATTGTACGAAGCGCAGAACGCAATCGCAAGAGAGGCGATTGCGAATGAGAATGAGCAAAGGGACAGGTTGTATGTGTGTGCGCCAATCCAGTCGCCACCCCACGACCGCGCACACACAACAGCAGATACGAAATAGGAACGCGATCGCGAGAGGTGCGATCGCCAGACCTGACACAAGGCAGATCAGAACAGAATACGAGGGTAGCAAATGCACAGCAAATAATACAATGAGAAGATGCGGAGAATAACAAACGCTAGCTAACCGCGAACACCGCACTCATTTGCAACAGTGCACGCGGTTATGCGCGGTCTCCATGTGATAAGCACAATAGAGACAAGCACGCCTAACTAACCATCGACAGACAAACATGAAACAGAGTTCGCGAACGCTTGCTTAACGGTTACCTCACCGAGCCTCCAGCAAGCGGTCGTAGCAGACAAGACAGGCACACGAAAACAGGGACAAGCGAGAGATAGGATCCACAGCACTAGCGAAAAGTGGCTAGCGCGATCCAGGTACAGAGTAGCAGAACAGAAGGATCCACAGCGCTAGCGAAAAGTGGCTAGCACGATCCCAGGAGACAGAACAGAAGGATCCTCAGCGCTAGCGAAAAGTGGCTAGCGCAATCCCAGAAGACAGAACAGAAGGATCCCCAGCACTAGCGAAAAGTGGCTAGCGCGATCCCAGGAGACAGAACAGAAGGATCCCCAGCGCTAGCGAAAAGTGGCTAGCACGATCCCAGAAGACAGAACAGAAGGATCCCCAGCGCTAGCGAAAAGTGGCTAGCGCGATCCAATGAGACAGATCAGAAGAGATAGCTGGTAGCAACCGCTGCACCAGCTATACTCCAAGAACAGAGATCAGAACCATTTCCTGTCGACCACCGTTGGGACAGGACAATGGCAACAGAACAAACAAACAGATAATACAATCTGACTGGGCTAGAAGGGGAGCCTAAAGCAACCCCCAGGAATTAACTATACTAGATAGCAACGGCTGACACTCCAGCAGTGTCCATCAGGAACAGACCATGGAAGGGAAATGACCAGCAAAGCCTTCTGGGAAACATAAAGCTCTTATAGTGCCAGTCATCAAAGAAGGCAGGTAGGGGATTTGCATAACGAATGTATGCAAATTCCCCAGCAAGAGAACAGACCAGAACTTGCAATGGAAAGACAGGTCACTGTTCCAGAGTCCTGCAGCATGCAAACCTAAACAATGGTCAAAAGGCTGCCTGCCTGCGCAGGCAGCTGAGCGGATTCTCACAGTACCCCCCCTCTAGGGATGGATTCCAGACATCCCTCAAAACTGGTATCATCACAAAACTCTAACTGAAGACTCATGAAGGTCGGGACAGCCCGACATGGCCCAATTCCAGAGTCAGTCCATCCGAAACCGACCTCATCGGAAGCAGAAGCCACCGAAACATGCCCATCAGCACTACAAGTCTCAGCGTAACACCCATCAGGACTGTGGATAACAGAGAAGAAGCCATCGAAACCCTCCAGACAATACCCACCACCTTCCAAGGAGCGTCCAAGAATACCAAACCTGCCGCAATACCTGTTTGAAGTGTCCCTTACAACACCAAAGCCATTGCTGATCATATTCAGGGCACCAAGCAAAACCTTTCCCGGAATCTCCCAGAACGCCTTAAAGCTCCGCAGAGATCCCAAGAAGCCAGAACGCTCACCAGGCTCACATGGAGAACCACCAAGAACCCCTATGGAACCTATGATCATTCCAGACTCAAAATTAGCAGGACACCCATCAAGATCAGGACTTTCAGGGACCACTTCTGGGCATGCAAGCAGGCAGGCTATATCGGAACATGTCTCCACTGAGGAAGCATCTGAGTACGCTGGTAACCGAGGCACACTTGGGCTTTCTGGGTCACAGAGCACATCGGGGTACACTAGTACAGGAGAAACCTCAGGACATGTCGGGGAACTGCCAACCTCAGAGTCCGACACGACAAGACCAAAACCAGTACCGGGCAGAAAATCATCACGAGTAAAGGTCACAGGTACTGGTCTGTCAAAAGAAGACTCGGACTCAAATTCAGAATTTTCTGTAACTGTAATATCATCATTGACTACACATGAATGAAGCTCCACAAGAGCTGCAAAAGTAGTCAGCAAGGCAGCAATGCCTACTGAAGTGGGCAACACCTCAGAAGGACCTGGGGGGCAGGAGACATCTCCTACAAGTTCTGCACCCTTTGGGAGGAACTCGGAGATCTCCAGGACATCAGACAAGACCTCAGGAACACCATTTCCCAAGTTTTCTAAGAAGGATTCTGAACTATCCATGTTACAGGGCAAAACTTGAACTTTATTTTGTGTGCAGGGCAGATGTCCCAGGGAAGTTTCCACCATAAACTGAGACTGAATTTTATCATCAGGACAGGGATACACAGGAATATCTAGTGAAACTAGCTCTGACTTTCTGAGTTTTGCCTAACTACAGGCAGATTCCTCCATAGCAGTCAAACCAGACTGCAATTCCAAAATAGCAGAGAAACAGGTAACAATGGTTGCAATACCTAGACGAGCCTCTAGGGTCACTGCAGGAGATTTTAAACAAGGTAATATTGACTCATCCAGAGTACTGGGTGGAGAGTCAATACTTTCTTCAGAATCAGACTCGCAAATGTCAATGCAAGTGGACATCATGCCTTCATTCATGGTACAGGGCAGGTTCAGAGAAAGCTTCTCTGGACAAGGCAAAGAAGCTTCAGCATCAGATTCGCAAAACCGAAGCGCTGTCTCACTCTTAGATTCGGCTAACAATGTCGAATCCGAGGAGTCAGAACGCAAAATTTACGGATCCAAGATCGCTTTATGTTGCGAAACTGACGCTTCCATATCGCAAACCTCGCAGTTGCTCCAGTGTTTCTGTCCTAGATGCCTTGCAGCAGACTGCAAGGCATCTAGGACAGAAACACTGGAGCAACTGTCATCAGGCAACAGGTCTGCACAGGTGCGAACAGAATAAGACAGATTCATTTGCAAAAGAAGTGGCGACAACAACAGGAGAAACTTTATTAGACACATCAATAATTTTCTTAAAGTTGCATAACTTAGGAATTTTTCCCATGGCAGGCTCACAAATGGACGATCTTAGAGAACCTGAGGGAAAAAATCTGTCTTCCTTAGACACAGGACCACACAGACCTTTCGCAGCCATACGTGCAGTGGCGACATCAGACCGCATTGGTTCAACTTCCACACAAGCAACTGCTCTGAACGACTTGCACTCAGACTTCAAACACTCAGTTGCTTTGGGAAAGGGAATGCATTCAAAACTCACTTTCTTTAAATCCAGAGGATTGGAACAATCGTTCGCTGACAATGTGTTTTTAGCAGATTGAAGCGCATGTAGTTCATCCAAAATCATTCTCCACACGTCAAACAGCGGGGTCACAAAGTCAGAGATACATTTACCAGTCTTGATTAAAGTGCACGCAGACTCAATGCACGCATACAAAACTGCTTCGTTTTTAGAAAGGTAATGATTGCAAAACGATCTCCAATCACATTCCAATTCATAGACCAGGAGCTCGATCTCCCATTTCTCAAACGGAGGCTCCCATGCACACTTAACAAAAGATGAACAATCATAGTGCGCACAGTCTACAGATGGAACTGGAGCAGGAACAGAACGGGAATCTTTTACCTCTTTATTGGGGTCAATTGATTGGTGTGTGTGTAATTCATCCAAAATGATCTGCCACACATACATCACCAGATCCACAACACACTCGTCACATTCATCAAAATCAATCAAAAGGCACACAGAGTAAAGACAATCGTTCAAGACATCTGCGCTTTTTGCGATGTAAAAATCGCAAAAGGCTTTCCAATCCCAATCAAATTCTTCCACCAAGGCCCCGATTTCCCATGAGGCAAATGGCGGTTCGAACAACCCAGTATCTAAATAATCTCCATATGGGTGGGGATCAGGAACGAGTACAGATTTTTTAACTGCTTTAATATAGTGTGCGATCCTACCTATAATAGGATCCACATATGCTATTGTCACAGGCAATGACATCTGAAGCAAATCAAAGGTTCCCTCTGGCCTGGGAATTTTGGTTTGGCTGGTCATTCTGTAACGATTGTGGAACTTTCTCCGTGATCAGCGCACAACGCGTGCGCTGACACGGCGGAAATCCTCCACAAGCGTGTAATTGCAGGCACCCAGCAAAAGGTGCTACGCACCTGTAGAGGGAAATTCCTGTCGGCAGATGGCACTGGGGAGTGCAGAGGAACCAATCCTCTGTACCTCCACAAATGCCAGACAGGAATTGTACGAAGCGCAGAACGCAATCGCAAGAGAGGCGATTGCGAATGAGAACGAGTAAAGGGACAGGTTGTATGTGTGTGCGCCAATCCAGTCGCCATCCCGCGACCGCGCACACACAACAGCAGATACGAAATAGGAACGCGATCGCGAGAGGTGCGATCGCCAGACGTGACACAAGGCAGATCAGAACAGAATACGAGGGTAGCAAAGGCACAGTAAATAATACAATGAGAAGATGCGGAAAATAACAAATGCTAGCTAACCGCGAACACCGCACTCATTCGCAACAGTGCACGCGGTTATGCGCGGTCTCCACGTGATAAGCACAATAGAGACAAGCACGCCTAACTAACCATCGACAGACAAACATGAAACAGAGGACGCGAACGCTTGCTTAACGGTTACCTCACCGAGCCTCCAGCAAGCGGTCGTAGCAGACAAGACAGACACACGAAAACAGGGACAAGCGAGAGATAGGATCCACAGCACTAGCGAAAAGTGGCTAGCGCGATCCAGGTACAAAGTAGCAGAACAGAAGGATCCACAGCACTAGCGAAAAGTGGCTAGCGCGATCCCAGGAGACAGAACAGAAGGATTCCCAGCGCTAGCGAAAAGTGGCTAGCGCGATCCCAGAAGACAGAACAGAAGGATCCCCAGCGCTAGCGAAAAATGGCTAGCGCGATCCAAAGAGACAGATCAGAAGAGATAGCTGGTAGCAACCGCTGCACCAGCTATACTCCAAGAACAGAGATCAGAACCATTTCCTGTCGACCACCGTTGGGACAGGACAATGGCAACAGAACAAACAAACAGATAATACAACCTGACTGGGCTAGAAGGGGAGTCTAAAGCAACCCCCAGGAATTAACTATACTAGATAGCAACGGCTGACACTCCAGCAGTGTCCATCAGGAACAGACCATGGAAGGGAAATGACCAGCAAAGCCTTCTGGGAAACATAAAGCTCTTATAGTGCCAGTCATCAAAGAAGGCAGGTAGGGGATTTGCATAACGAATGTATGCAAATTCCCCAGCAAGAGAACAGACCAGAACTTGCAATGGAAAGACAGGTCTCTGTTCCAGAGTCCTGCAGCATGCAAACCTAAACAATGGTCAAAAGGCTGCCTGCCTGCGCAGGCAGCTGAGCGGATTCTCACATGCTCCTTCCGTAAGCCTAGACTCTCCCGGGGGAGGAGCTAAGCAGAATGTGGGAAGGACAGAGCGTGAGTGACACCAATGAGTGGGTGTCACTAACAGATCTGGGAACTGCCTCTAACAGTAAGGCTAGTTCTCGAGGTCGGCCAAGCCAGGTCGTCAACACACAGATAGATAAAGTACAGAATCAGAAGGCAGATACGGAATCCAATAACAGGCAGGGTCAGGCAATGGAGAATCAGAATAACGAGGTACAGAATCAGGAGGCAGGTACAGAGTCCAGGAACGAGCAGAGATTGGCAACAGGATATCAGAAATAGCAAGGTACAAGATCAGAGTTCAGAGGAATAGTCAGGCAGGCAGAAGGTCATAACAAATAATACAATACAATATTCCTAATGCTAAGGTGTGAACTCCTTGATGTCAACACCTTTGGAAACTATGCTAGAACACAGAAACAGACAAGGCCTGAGTGCTACCACGTAGTGATCGCAACGACAGACAACCAGAGAATGACCAGCACCCAGTATATATACTATAGCGCTCTCCAGCGCCACCCTAAGTGCTGGACCAATGAAAAGTGGTGGAGATGTCAGCTGACCAGCTTGGTCAGCTGACCTTCTTCTGGCTGTCATATAAACTCTGCCTCTCAGTGCGCACGCGCGCCATTCTGAACCTGTGTGGACTATCAGTCCCAGCCACACCAGTCACGCCCTGCAATGTCTCTCCTGGCCTGCACGCGGGGTGAGACGTACCGCTATCTGCACATGCGGTGGCCTCCCCGCGCCTGGTCAGACCGTCAGTAGCAGGCCTGTGCGCGCAAACCGCCACGTCAGACGCGGCGGTTTTTCCGCGTTCCGCTATACCAGCCGCGGAAACAGCCGCCTCATCCTGCGTCCATGCGGCGGCTTTTCCGCGTTTCTTCACAGTACCCACCCCCCCCCCCTGAGGAGTGGACTCTGGACAGCTCCTTCCAGGCTTCTCAGGATGTAAAGCGTGGAATTCCCTTCTCAGTTTGTCAGCATGCATGCGACATTCAGGTACCCATGATCTCTCCTCAATACTATACCCTTTCCAATGAACCAGATATTGTACTGAGTTCTGAACTATGTGTGAGTCTAAAATTTTCTCTACCTCGTACTCAGGTTGGTCATCTATCATCACAGGAGGAGGAGGAGTGGGACCCACATGGACTGCTGGTTTAAGCAGAGACACATGAAAGGATCTTACGCCACGCATACTGGCAGGAAGATCAATGGCATAAGTAACATTGTTGATCTTTCTAGTTACTGGAAATGGACCCACAAACCTGGGCCCCAACTTGGCTGAAGGCTGTTTCAAGGTCAAGTGACGCGTGAACACCCAGACTAAGTCTCCTGGTTGAAACCTCCACTCTAAGGAACGTCTTTTGTCAGCTTGACCTTTCTGACTTTGAAACGCCTTCTCTAGATTATTTTTCACGATCCACCACACGTCCTTAAATGACTTTTGCCAGGCCTCCAGAGCTTGAAACGGAGTGGAAGCGATTGGCAATGGGGAAAATTTGGGCAGCTTCCCAGTAACTATCTGAAATGGACAGAATCCCGTGGAAGAACTTTTCAAATTATTGTGCGCAAATTCTGCAAAGGGCAAAAACTTGACCCAATCATTTTGCGCTTCTGCAACGTAACACCTCAAGAATTGTTCCAATGATTGGTTGACTCTCTCAGTCTGACCATTG
Organism: Hyperolius riggenbachi; assembly: GCF_040937935.1. Classification (NCBI taxonomy): domain Eukaryota; kingdom Metazoa; phylum Chordata; class Amphibia; order Anura; family Hyperoliidae; genus Hyperolius; species Hyperolius riggenbachi. The sequence goes on from NC_090655.1 coordinate 198,788,263, forward strand.
GTCTGTGGGTGGTAGCCCGATGAAAATGACAGTTCCATGCCCATTTGGTGACAAAATGCCCTCCAAAATCTCGAAACAAATTGGACTCCCCGATCTGACACAATGTTTTCCGGAATGCCATGCAATCGGAAAACGTGGATGATGAACAAATCGGCCAACTCCTGGGCTGAGGGGAGTCCTTTCAAGGGCACAAAATGAGCCATTTTACTAAAGCGGTCGACTACCACCCAAATGACCGACATGCCCTCAGACCTGGGAAGCTCACCCACAAAATCGATGGACAGGTGGGTCCATGGCTCACTCGGGGTGGGCAAGGGCTGCAACGTTCCCACAGGTGCCAGCCGGGAGGGCTTACTTTTTGCACACACCGCACACTCTCTAACGTACTCCTTGCAATCCGTTGCCAGAGAAGGCCACCAAGCGCACCTGACAACAAGATCCTGTGTTCTGGAGGCCCCAGGATGTCCCGCATTTCTGTGTGAATGGAACATCTGTAAGATCTGAAGACGGAATGGCAGTGGTATAAACATAACCCCTTCAGGCTTCCCCTCCGGGACGTCCTGCTGAAAGGGCCCTAACGTCTCCGTTCAGTCTTTCCATGTCTGAGTTGTTGCTAGAACCAGTCTTTGTGGGACAATGGTCTCTGGGGTAGAGGGCTGTGCTGTCTCTGGCTCAAAGCATCTGGACAGGGCATCTGCCTTAATGTTCTTGCTACCTGGAGTGTACGTAATTATAAATCTGAACCTTGAGAAGAACAAAGACCATCGAGCCTGACGGGGGCTTAATCTCTTAGCTCCCTCGATGTTTTCCAAATTTTTGTGATCAGTGTAAACTGTGATCGTATGTTCTGCTCCTTCCAACCAATGACGCCATTCTTCAAAGGCCAACTTGATGACCAGGAGCTCCCTGTTGCCTATGTCGTCGTTTCTCTCTGCCGGAGAGAACCTACGAGAAAAATAGGCACATGGGTGTAATCTACCCTGCAACCCTGATCGCTGAGACAGCACAGCCCCTACCCCAACCTCTGAGGCGTCTACCTCAACAATAAAGGGATAGGAAGTGTCAACGTGTCTTAGGATGGGTGCAGAGCAAAACAAGTCTTTTAAAGTGGAGAATGCTTGCAGAGCTTCTGGAGACCAGTGGGTAGAATCTGCCTCTTTTTTAGTGAGACTGGTGAGGGGTGCAATGACCGTGGAATACCCCTTTATGAACCTTCTATAGTAATTGGCAAAGCCTAAGAATCTCTGAAGAGACTTTAACCCCACAGGTTGAGGCCATTCCAGCACAGCAGAGACCTTGGCAGGGTCCATAGACAGGCCAGAGGTGGAAATTATGTACCCCAAAAAGGTGACAGGTGTCACCTCGAAGATGCATTTCTCCAATTTAGCGTAAAGCATGTTTTGTCTGAGTTTGTCCAATACAAATTTGACATGTGACCTGTGCTCAGAGAGGTTGTTTGAAAAAATAAGTATGTCATCCATGTCATCCAGGTGTACTAACACAAATTTGCCCAACACCTCTCTGAATACCTCATTGATTAATTCCTGGAAGACGGCCGGGGCGTTACACAGCCCGAAGGGGATCACCAAGTACTCGTAATGCCCGTCGGGCGTGTTAAAGGCCGTCTTCCATTCATCGCCCTTTCTAATCCGCACCAGGTTGTATGCACCCCGTAAATCTAATTTCGAAAAGATCTTAGCATTAGTAACTTGTGTGAACAGGTCATCTATCAGGGGCAAAGGGTAGCGATTCTTCACTGTGATTTTATTCAGGCGCCAGTAATCTATGCATGGCCGCAGGCCTCCGTCTTTTTTCTTAACAAAAAAGAACCCTGCGCCAGCGGGCGACCGAGAGGGACGAATAAACCCCTTGGCTAAATTCTCACGAATGTACTCCTGCATGGCCACTTTCTCTGGCCCAGATAAATTGCAGAGATGACCCCTTGGGGGCATACAACCAGATCGGAGATCGATGGGGCAGTCAAACGGGCGATGTGGAGGTAACATATCAGCAGCCTTGGGACAGAACACATCTGAATACTCGGAATATTGTACTGGTACCCCCTCCACCTGAATCCTGGTCTGGCCCAATGTCACCTTCCCTAAACATTGCTGGAAACAATAGGTTGACCAGCTAGTTAACTGCCCAGTGGTCCAATCGATCTGTGGGGAGTGAAGGTGCAACCATGGCATGCCAAGGATGATTGTGGAGGTGGTCATGTGTAATACAAAAAACTGTAATTTTTCGGTGTGTAGTACCCCGATAGTGACTTCCACCTCTGGTGTCTGAGACAGCGGATGATTACTTTGCAGGGGGGAATCATCTACTGCCGTAACCTGAATGGGTGGTTTTACCGGGGTGAGCGGAATACCTAATTTCTTCGCAAATTCGAAATCCATAAAATTTGCTGCAAAGCCTGAATCAACAAAGGCCTCGGAATCCTCGGTTTTATTTTCCCATGTAACAGTACAAGGAAGAAGTAACCGTTTATCTTCTAGGGGTAAGAGACGCGCGCCTAGGGTGTTACCCCGTACAACTCCTAGGCGGTAGCGTGTCCCGGCTTGTTAGGACAATTACTTACTCTATGACCCCCCTCTGCGCAGTAAAGACACAGCTGCTCAGACATCCTTCGTCTTCGCTCCACTTGGGATAGCTTTGACCGACCAATCTGCATTGGTTCGGGTGGAGGCGAGACGGGAGGAGGTGGAGTTACTGGGGGCACAGCGTAGGACACCATCTTTACATGACTACTACCCCGGGTCTGTTTCTGATAACGTAGCCTGCGGTCGACTCGAATGGCCGATGAAATGGCCTCATCGACTGTTTTAGGTTCAGGCAGACTCAACATAAGATTTGAGACCTCATCTGACAGTCCCGATAAGAAACAATCTAAGAGGGCATAAGTGTCCCACCTGGCTGAAACTGACCACCTCCTAAATTCCGCTGCGTAATCCTCGACCGGACCCTTGCCTTGACGCAAAAGCTTGAGCTTCCGCTCAGAAGTCGCAGCAAGGTCTGGGTCGTCGTAAATTACCGTCATAGCCTTAAAAAATTCATTCACTGAAGTGAGGGCTAAGTCTCTGGTGGGCAAACTGTACGCCCACGTCTGAGAATCGCCTGATAACAAACTCTTAATAAATGTGACCCTTTGGGCCACAGTTCCAGAAGATCGGGGACTCAACTCAAAATAAGATAACTGTAACGATCGGTGTAACACAGAGAGGGTCTGATTCCGGTGATCTGCAGTATCACCGAGAATGCAGAATATACCCGATTATTGATGATCTGCAGTATCACCGATAATCAGATATATATTCTAACCTCTGGACACCTGAGAGATACGAGTGTTTTGGTGTAACAGTAATACTTGGAGTATTGCACCTTAGGAGAAGGTACAGAAGCAGTAAGGAGTACTGCACAGAAGTATGTTCCTTCCGTATGCCTAGACTCTCCCAGGGGAGGAGCGAGGCTGAGGGTAGGAAGGACAGAACGTGAGTGACACCAGTGAGGGGGTGTCACTAACAGATCTGGGACCTGCCTCTAACAGTAAGGCCAGTTCTCGAGGTCGGGCAATCCAGGTCGGTTAACACACAGACAGATACGGTACAGATTCAGGAGACAGATACGGAATCCAATAGACAGGCAGGGTTTGGCAACGGAGAATCAGGAGGCAGATGCAGAGTCCAGGAAGGAGCAGAGTTTGGCAACAGGATATCAGAGATAGCAAGGTACAGAATCAGAGTACAGGAGGATAGTCAGGCAGGCAGAAGGTCATAACAAATAATACAGTTCAATATTCCTAACGCTAAGGTGTGAGGTCCGTGATCATCAACACCTTTGGAAACTATGCTAGAACACAGATACAGACAAGGCCTGAGTGAAACATGTGGCTAATCTAGTCCAACTGTAGTCAGAAAATCTGATCTGCATGTTTGAACAGGGTTTATGGCTAAAAGTATTGGAAGGCAGAGGATTAGCAGGACAGGCAGGCACCATGCATTGTTTAGAAGAAAAAAGTAGTTCAACCTGCATAAGCTTTTGCTTTAGGTCTGGGAAAGTGTGGCACATGATAGCTACACCTGCAAGAGATAAGACTTTGGAAATGTTATCAAGTGGAAATGCATTTCCTTGCTTCTTTTGACTGAAGACCTATAAAAGTGCTATCCTGCACTAGCCGGGACTCAAACCCAGGTCGCAAGAATGGGAATCTTGCATGATACCCCTACACTACTAGCGCTTGTGGGCATTTTATCTTATGGCTCAAGTCTCAGCCACTGCTTTCCGACATCTTTCATCATCATCAAGCAAAATGCACTGTTTTTCTACCAATCTTTCTAAGCATGCTGGCCAAGGTGCAATTCTCAAAAAACTTTCTGAGGACATCTTTTGGAGTATATCACTTAAAGGAAAGGCAATGCAAGCTTATTTTAATTCAATTTTCACAATTGCTACACTTTAGCTGCTAACATTTTCACCACTTTGAATCGCTCTAGGTAGCTATCTCTACAGATCAAGCTATTTGTAAGAGCCTTACATAAATGTAGCCTATCCAGCTCATTTAGAAAATTGTGCAGTAAGAAAAACAGTAGTTTGCTGTGTACATTCAGTGTAGATGTCACATAGAAGCTCCTGGCTCTGTTTGGTTTAATGGAAACCTAAAGTGAGAGGGATACGCTAACATATTGATTTTTTACAAAAAATAATGTAGGTTATCTTACATCCAGCTGATCTTTTTAGCACCATGTAATGAAACGCGGAAAAGCCGCGGCCTCTCAAGGTGAGACGGCTGTTTCCGCGTCCAGCAGGACGCCACAACGCGGAAAAAAACGCTGCATGCCGCTCAGGCAGAGCGGCGGAATCCGCATTGGAAACGGCGGAATCCGCATCGGTAACGGCGGAATCCGCATTGGAGGCGGCTCCCGCACTTAGTTCACTAGATACATTGCAAAACAGTACTGGTGTGGCTGGGACTGATAGTCCACCAAGATTCAGACTTACACGCGCGCGAGCACAGAGGCTGAGTTTAAATAACAGCCAGAAGTGAGTCACCTGACCAGGCTGGTCAGCTGACATTTTCCACAACTTTCATTGGTCCAGCAATTAGGGAGGTCCTGGAAAGGTCCTTGAGTATATATACTGCTGGCTGTTCACTTGCTCTTTGTCTGGCGTTGCAATCACATATGTGGGAGCACCCAGATCCGTAGTCAGATCCGCAAGTGTGCCGGGACCAGCTGGAGCTGTAATCCTACACTTAGCTAGATTCTGTTGATAGCTAAAGTACTAGTTTGATTGTATTTATTTGTTATGACTTTTGCCTGCCTTGACTATCCTCCTGAACTCTGATCTTGTACCTCGATATTTCTGATACCTGTTGCCGAACACCGGCTCGTCCTTAGACTCTGTTTCTGCCTCCTGATTTTGTACCTCGATATTTCTGATATCCGTTGCTGAACCCTGCCTGTACTTAGACTCCGCCTTTGCCTACTGTATCTGTACTTTATCTGTCCGTGTGTTACGACCTGGCTTATCCGACCTCGAGAACCGACCTCACTATTGGAGGCAGTTCCCCGTCCTGTTAGTGACACTTCCTCCTAAGTGTCACTCTCGGACTTTCCTTCCTACTGTCAGTCTGACTCCTCCCGTCTTGGAGAGCTCAGGTCTGCGGAAGGAATCTGTGCAGTTTTCCTTGCTGCACTGAGGCCTAGGCCTCCAAGTGTTACTGTTACACCAAACACTACACTCTACTCAGGTGAACAGAGGTTAGTTAGTATATCGGATTATCGGTGATACTGCAGATCAAGTATAATCTGGTTTACATCTGTATTTCCTATGATACTGCAGATCACCGGTAATCAGACCCTCTCTGTGCTTCACCGATCGTTACAGAACGCCAGACCAAAAAACAGATGGACGCACGCACTGACCCTCTGACTGTGCTTGCCACTTTGGTGGATAGCATCCTTCAAGCACTGGGCCAGCACAAAGCCTTAATTGATGGCCTATCAGGCTCTGTGCGAACTCTTCAGATGTCAGTTGATTCGGTGCGATCCCCTCCGACTAATGATATACGTACCTGATAAATTTTCCGGCCACAAGTCTGACTTCTGGAATTTCAAGAGTAGAGTGTTATCATATTTCGAGTTGAGACCCCGATCCTCGGGGACTGAGACCCAACGGGTCATCTTTATTAAAACTTTGTTAACTGGTGACTCCCAGTCCTGGGCGTACAACCTGCCCCCCACAGATACAGCTCTGACCTCGGTAGAGGAATTCTTTAAGGCCATGGCGGTAATTTACGATGACCCTGACCTTGCTGCGACCTCTGAGCGGAAGCTTAAGCTTTTACGGCAAGGCAGGGCTTCAGTCGAAGATTACGCGGCCGAATTTCGTAGGTGGTCAGTTACGGCCAGGTTTGACACCTATGCCCTCTTAGATTACTTCCTGTCTGTGTTGTCGGATGAGGTCTCCGACCTAATGTTAGGTCAACCCGAGCCCAGAACAGTCGATGAGGCAATCTCCGCGGCCATTCGAATCGACCGCAGGTTGCGCTATCAAAGACAAACCAGGGGTAGTCACCGTGTCAGAATGGTGTCTTGCGCCACAACCCCAGTGACACCACCTTCTCCCGAGTCAATGCAGATTGGTCGGAGCTGTCCCTAGAGGATAAACGGTTGCTCCTCCCGTGTACGATTACATGGGAAGGTAAGACCGAGCTCACAGAAGCCTTTGTTGATTCTGGCGCTCCAGCTAATTTTATGGACTTTGAGTTTGCTAAAGGGTTGGGTATTCCACTCACTCCGGTGAAACCACCCGTCCAGGTTACAGCAGTGGATGATTCCCCCCTGCAGAGGAATCATCCGTTATCACAGACATCAGAAGTGGGAGTCACTATAGGGGTGCTGCACAGAGAGAGACTGCAGTTCATTGTATTACATATGTCCACCTCCACAATCATCCTAGGCATGCCGTGGTTACAAATCCATTCACCACAGATAGATTGGGCCACGGGGCAGTTAACAGCATGGTCACCTCATTGTTTCCAGCAGTGTTTAGGGAGGCTGACGTTAGGTCAAACCAGTGTACAGGTGGAAGGAGTACCTGAGCAGTACTCGGATTATGCTGACGTGTTCTGTCCGAAGGCTGCGGATAAGTTGCCTCCGCATCGCCCTTTCGACTGCCCCATTGACCTCCGTTCTGGTTGTATGCCCCCTCGAGGCCATTTGTATAATCTGTCTGGACCTGAAAAATTAGCCATGCAGGAGTATATCCGTGAAAACTTGGCCAAGGGCTTCATTCGGCCGTCCCCGTCGCCGGCCGGAGCAGGCTTCTTTTTTGTTAAGAAAAAAGACGGGGGTTTGCGACCATGTATCGATTACCGGGGCCTAAATAAAATCACAGTGAAGAATCGCTACCCGTTGCCGTTAATAGACGATTTATTCACACTGGTCACTGATGCGAGGATTTTTTCGAAACTAGATTTACGGGGGGCATACAATCTGGTGCACATAAGAAAGGGCGATGAATGGAAAACGGCCTTTAATACACCTAACGGGCACTACGAGTACCTGGTGATGCCTTTCGGGTTATGTAATGCTCCGGCCGTTTTCCAGGAACTCATCAATGAGGTCTTTAGGGAGGTGTTAGGGAAGTTTGTGTTAATCTACCTGGACGACATTCTTATCTTTTCTAACAATCTCCCTGATCACAGAACCCATGTCAGATTTGTACTGGACAAGCTGAAAACGCAAAACTTGAGAAGTGTATTATCGAGGTTACATCTGTCGCATTTCTGGGATATATAATCTCCACCTCCACCTTGCGCCAGCCGTCTTCCAGGAGTTAATCAATGAAGTTTTCAGGGAAGTGTTGGGGAAGTTTGTTCTGGTTTATTTGGACGATATACTAATCTTTTCGTCCAACCTCGCTGAACATCGCAAGCATGTCAGATGGGTATTGGAGAGGTTACGACAGAATCAGCTGTATGCCAAACTAGAGAAATGCCTCTTTGAGGTAGAGTCAGTAGCCTTCCTAGGTTACATCATCTCCACTTCTGGTCTCTCGATGGACCCAGGGAAGGTTTCTGCTGTCCTGGACTGGCCTCAGCCCGTGGGGCTGAAGGCACTCCAGAGGTTCCTGGGGTTTGCCAATTACTACAGAAGATTTATTAAAGGGTACTCTACCATCATCTCTCCTCTCACCAGTCTCACTAAGAAAGGGGCTGATACTCATCATTGGTCACCTGAGGCTCATACGGCCTTCTCGACTCTAAAGAAGCTGTTCTGTTCTGCCCCAATACTGAGGCATGTTGATGTCGCCTTTCCCTTCATTGTGGAGGTTGATGCCTCAGAGGTGGGGGTAGGAGCGGTGTTGTCACAGAGGTCAGGATTGCAGGGCAAGCTACATCCATGCGCTTACTTTTCTCACAGATTTTCACCTGCCGAGAAAAATTATGACATCGGCAACCGGGAGCTCCTAGCCCTCAAATTAGCTTTTGAGGAATGGCGACACTGGCTGGAGGGTGCAGAACATGTTATCACGGTTTACACAGACCATAAGAATTTGGAGTATATCGAGGGGGCTAAGAGACTGAGTCCCCGTCAGGCCCGGTGGTCCCTGTTTTTTGCTAGATTTAGATTTATAATCACGTATACTCCCGGAAGTAAGAATATCAAGGCCGATGCGCTCTCTAGGTGTTTTGAGCCCGAGTCAGTGCAGTCTCTTGATCCGGAGACTATCCTGCCCCCAAAGGTAGTCCTGGCAGCCACTGAGACTTGGAGAGATTGGGCAACCACTTTGAGTCCCTATCAACAGGATGTTCCAGAGGGGAAGCCAGAGGGGGTCATGTTTGTGCCACTGCCCTTTCGGTTACAAATTCTACAGTTTTTTCATTCTCACAAGAATGCCGGTCATCCTGGAGCCGCCAGAACTCAGGATCTACTGGCTAGATGTGCCTGGTGGCCTAGTTTAGTGTCTGATTGTAAGGAATTTGTAAGGGAGTGCACGATCTGTGTGAGGAGTAAGCCCTCCCGTCAGGCCCCCGTGGGCACGTTACAGCCTTTGCCAGTCCCCAATGAACCTTGGACTCATATTTCCATGGATTTCGTGGGTGAACTCCCTCGGTCTGAAGGCAAGTCGGCCATTTGGGTGGTAGTGGATCGTTTCAGTAAGATGGCGCACTTTGTCCCTCTGAAAGGACTCCCCTCGGCCCAGGAACTGGCTGATCTCTTCATCCAGCACATCTTTCAGCTGCATGGCATTCCGGAGAATGTAGTGTCAGATCGGGGAGTCCACTTTGTTTCGAAATTTTGGAGGGCCTTTTGCCATCAATTAGACATGGAACTCGCATTCTCATCAGGCTACCACCCTCAGACCAAAGGCCAGACCGAGAGAGTTAACCAATCCCTGGAACAATTTCTCAGGTGCTATGTTGCTGATGCGCAAACCGATTGGGTAAAATTTTTGCCGTTTGCAGAGTTTGCGCACAACAATCTGAAGAGCTCTTCTTCTGGGTATTCCCCTTTCCAAGTGGTGTCAGGGAGATCACCCAAGTTTGCTCCTTTGCCAGTCGCATCAACTCCTTTTCCAGCTCTGGAGGACTGGCAGAAGGCCTTGAAAGAGATTTGGGGAATGGTTAAGAGGAACCTAGGGAAAGCTTTCCAAACCCAGAAGAAGCAGGCAGATAAACATCGGTCTGTAGAGTGGAGATTTTCCCCTGGAGATCTGGTGTGGGTATCCACTCGTCATTTGGCCTTGAAACAATTGTCACCCAAGCTAGGTCCTAAATTTATAGGACCATTTCCAGTGGCCAAGAAGATTAATAATGTCACATATGCTGTTGATCTCCCAGCCAGCATGAGAGGTGTGAGATCATTCCATGTGTCTCTGTTGAAGCCGGCAGTGCACGTGGATTCCTCTCCCCCGCTCCCCTGTGATGGTTGATAGCCAACCTGAATATGAGATCGAAAAGATTCTGGACTCTCGCTTAGTGCAAAATTCTGTGCAGTATCTGGTCCACTGGAAGGGATATGGTGTGGAGGAAAGAACTTGGGTGCCAGATTGTCGCATGCATGTGGAAGAATTAAAGAAAGAATTTCACGACTCACATCCTGGGAAGCCGGGTGGGAAGTGTCCGGAGTCCACTCCTCAGGGTGGGGTACTGTAATGAATAGCGGAGATGCCGCCGCAGATGGAGAGCTACGTGCGCGAAGACAGAAGACAGGACCAGAAGACAGGACCTTTATGCCAGCAGGAGAGGTATCAGCTGATCAGGACGATCAGCTGATCCCAGCGGAACTCCTGATTGGCTGAGTGGCTGGGGGCGGCGCTGCGGCGCTGCGGAGTATATATAGATCTTGCTTGTCAGTTGCTGGTTGTCTGCCGTTGCGAATACTTATGTATGAGCACTCAGACCTCAGTCAGATCCTACAGTGTGTTAGAACCAGTTGGAGCTGGGAATTCACACTTAGCCAGATTCCGCTCTTGATGTTTACTTTGTCATCACTGTGTTATACTTTAGATCAGTTCCAGGGTGTTGAGACCAAGGACCTCACACCCAAGCATAGGATTACTGTGTTATTACTGTGTTATAGTTTAGACCAGTTCCAGGGTGTTGAGACCAAGGACCTCACACCCAAGCATAGGATTACTGTGTCATTACTGTGTTATTGTAACGATTGTGGTATTCTCTCCGTGATCAGCGCACAAGACGTGCGCTGACACTGCGGAAATCCTCCACAAGCGTGTAATTTGAGGGAACCCAGCAAAAGGTGCAATGCACCTGTAGAGGGAAATTCCTGTCGGCAGGTGGAGCTGTGGAGTGCAGAGGAACAGCTCCTCTGCCCTACCACACACGCCAGACAGGAATTGCACGAAGGGAAGAAACGCAGGGCAAGATAGCCCTGAATGAGATTGAGCAAAGGGACAGATTGTATGTGTGTGCACCAAACTAGTCGCCAACCCGCGACGGTGCATACACAACAGCAGATATGAAGTAGGAACACAATCACGAGAGAGGCGATTGCCAGAGGTGACACAAGGCTACAGCAAGGCAGAGCACGAGAGTAGCAAAGGCACAGCAAATCATACAATGAGAAGATAAGGAAAATAACAAACGCTAGCTAAACGCGAACACCGCACTCATTCGCAACAGTGCACGCGTTTATGCGGTCTCCGCGTGATAAGCACAACAGAGACAAGCACTCCTAACTAACCACCGACAGACAAACATGAAACAGAGGACGCGAGCGCTTGCTTAACGGTTACCTCACCGAGCCTCCAGCAAGCGTTCGTAGCAGACAAGACAGATACACGAAAACAGGAATAAGTGAGAGATAGGATCCACAGCACTAGCGTAAGAGGCTAGTGCGATCCAGGAAGACAGAACAGAAGGATCCACAGCACTAGCGCAAGGCGAGTGCGATCCAAGTAAGACAGATCAGAAGGATCCACAGCACTAGCGCAAGGCGAGTGCGATCCAAGCAAGACAGGCAGATGAGATGGCTGGTAGCAACCGCTGCCCCAGCTATACTCCAAGAACAACAGATCAGAATGACTTCCTGTCACCCACCGCTGGGACAGGACAATCGCAACAGACAAACAAAACAGATATGCAATCCTAACTGCACTAGGGAACCTGCCTAGTGCAGTCCCAGGAATTACTCAAAGCTAATCTTTAAACAAAGAGCAAGGCTGACACTCCAGGAGAGTGTTCCACAGGACTAACCCTTATGACCAGCAAAGGACTCTGGGAAACATAGCTCTTTATACTGCCAGTCATCAAAGGAGGCAGGTAGGGGATTTGCATAACGAGTGTATGCAAATTCCTCAGCAGCAGAACAGACCAGAAACTTGTAATGGAAAGACAGGTCTCTCTTCCAGAGACCTGCAGCCCACAGACTAGAGCAGGGGTCAGGAGCCTTTTTGGCTGAGAGAGCCATGAACACCACATATTTGAAAATGTAATTCCGTGAGAGCCATACAGTATGTTTCAAACTGTGCAGTAGGGCTTGCATCCCTGTTGCCATGGTGATGTGTACGCAGTTGATCCGCCGGGCAACAGAAGTGTTAGACACATCTTCAGCTTCTCTTGGGGCTCAGCAACATCAGCAATTTCCCCAAGAGCCAGACAGGAGAAATACCGACTAACAGCTTGTACAATTAGCTATCTTACTTGGGGGTTGATTCACTTTGTAGGACGAGATCTCTGCACTTTGGCCCAATAGGCTGCTTGTCAAGTGACAGGCAGCCTATTCGCCAATCATTGTGCAGGGATCTCGTCCTATAAAGTCGCTGGACCTGACACGGTCCAGAGTGGGCCAGTCGAGCAGATGTTTGGGTAGCGCGAGTATGTTAGTAGTGCATGCTACAGCAGCAGTGTGCCTACTTTGAAAACTTTTCTTGCGCTGCCACACTAAGGGCCCTTTTACACTTAATGCATTGGTATGCGTAAGTGTGCGTTAGTACACGTTGGTATGCGTTTTTTCCATAGCAGTGTATTGTAAAATAGCTTTCAGTTAAAATGCATATAGTGGGAACTGAGCCATAGGAAAACATGGGCATTACTTTGAAAATCAGTTTTCTCTTAGTTTTAACTGAGAGCAACTGATTAAGTGTAAGAGTTGCCTAAGCTGCACTGCTTGAACAGTGTAGCTTAGTGAATCAACCGCTACTGATTTGTCTGTGAGCCAGATGTAGCCATCAAAAGAGCCACATCTGGCTCCCGAGCCATAGGTTCCCTGCCCCTGGACTAGAGGAATGGTCAAACAGCTGTCTGCCAGTGCATCCAGCTGAGCGGATCATTACAGTTATACTTTAGACCAGTTCCAGGGTGTTGAGACCAAGGACCTCACACCCAAGCTTAGGATACTGTGTTATTCTTTAGACTAGTTCCCGAGGTGTCGAGACCAAGGACCTCACACCTCAGACTAGGATTGTGCTTGATATCTGTTATGACCTCTGGCTCTGTTGAGCTCTCTCTTGCTTTCTGATTCGGTACCTCTGCCTATCTGTCTACCAGTTGCCAACCTTGCCTGTACCCGGTTACCGAATCAGCCTTCTGCCTCTGTACCTTATCTGCTCGTGTGTTGCCGACCTGGCCTGTCTGACCCTTCTGACCGTCACTCATCCCTCGATTGATCAGTCTGTCTTTACTACCCGTGACACTAATCCACCAGGTGTCAGTTAGCTGCAAGGACCTCCTGCTCCTCAGAGTCCTTCCTGCAGTCCAGCCAGTGGCCTCTACCCCCTAGGAGTCCACTGGCTGCAGTACAGTCTGATTCCCAATCCATCTGGGAATCCTTGGCTGCAGTACAGTCTGATTTCCAGTCCATTAGGGAATCACTGGCTGCAAGAGTATCTCTTAAAGAGATAGACCCTGCACAGCCAGAGGCCACCTGCCCCTCAGGTGGTCACTGGCTGCAGTAGTATATGTGTCTCTCGCTCCACGGGAGATAGCCTTTCTGTTGCACCAAGCACTTACACTCATTAGGTGTCCAGAGGTTAGTCATACTTGTATTATTGGTGATTCTGCAGACCATCCATAATCAGGTATACATCTGTATTGTTGGTGATACTGCAGATCATCAATAATCAGATTCTCTCTGTGTGCTGACAACAATCGTTACATGGTTCATCACTATTTACAAGCTTATAATTTAAAATAATATAATAATATACTCTCTTGACATGCATATTTAAAAAGTTCAGACCCTTAGGTAACTATTTATGTTGTTTTTGTTTGTTTTTGATTGTAATTTTTTTTTTTTTTTTATTAAAAAAATGTATTTGGGTAATTTTGGGCGTGGGAGGGAAACAGCTAAAATTTTAAATGAAAAATAATATATTTGTTTAATAATAATTGTGTGTGTGTGCAGTTTACTATTTGGCCACAAGATGGCCACAGTCAAAAAAGTCTTGGATGCGAACGATCTCGCATCCAGGAACTAGAAAAAAGACGGTGAAGTTTCCTGGGGGCAGAAATACCGCGCTCTCTGAATAGAAAGTGTCGGTTTTTCTGCGGGGAAGTTAGATCGGTGAATGGTAATTATATTTCCATTCACTGATCGGGGGCTAACGGCGGGAGTGCGCCCGATCGTACGCACCATGCAGCAACAGCAGCAGTGCCTATCTGGACGAGCATAGTCGTCCAGATAGGCTGAACTGGTTATAGGAAAGGCAATGCAAGCTTATTTTAATTCAATTTTCACAATTGCTACACTTTTAATTGCTTATTGGGGTATGCTACAGGCCACCTCATATTAAAGAAGCTGCAGAACTGCGATTACTACAGCAGATTGAAAAAGCTGCAAGTAAAAATGAGGTTATAGTTATGGGCGACTTCAACTTTCCAGACATTGACTGGAGTATTGAGGCTACCCATTCTGGTAAAAGCAGCAGATTTCTGGCAGCACTACAGGACAATTACTTGACTCAAATGGTAACGGAACCAACTAGGGGGAATGCGTTACTGGATCTGATCATTTCTAATAGACCAGATAATGTATCAAATGTGCAGGTTCAAGAACATTTGGGAAATAGTGATCACAACATGATAACTGTAATGATCCGCTCAGCTGTCTGCACAGACAGACAGCTGTTTGACCATTCCTTAAGTCTGAGGGCTGCAGGTCTCTGGAAAAGAGACCTGTCTTTACTTTGTAAGTTTCAGACCTGCTCTGCTGCTGAGGAATTTGCATATATTTGTTATGCAGATTGCCTAGCTGCCTCCTTTGAAGGCTGGCAGTATAAATACCATGTGCTCCCAGAATCCTTTGCTGGTCATGAAGGTTTGTTCCTGCAAACACTCCTAGATTGTCAGTCTTGCTGTCGTTTACTAAGATTATCTTAGAGTAATTCCTGGGGACTGCACTAGGCATTCCTTCTAGTGCAGTCAGATTGTATTATTTGTATTGCCTTGTTCTCCCTTTCTGTCTCGATTGCTTTGTCGCCAGCGGCGGTTGACAGGGAATCGTTCTGTCTTTCTGGGAGTGTAGGCCAGAGCAGCGGTTGCTACTGGCTGCTCCATCTGTCTGAATTGCATTGGCCCTAGTGGTAGTGGCAGTGCTTCTTTCTGTATTCTGCCTTAGGGGTGCTAACCAGAGCAGCGGTTGCTACTGGTAGCCCCATCTGTTTGTCTGTCTGGATCGCATTCGCTCTAGCGGTAGCAGCGGTGGTTCCTTCTGAACTCTGTCTGGGAGTGTAGGCCAGAGCTGCGGTTGCTGCTGGCTGCTCCTTCTCTCTGTCTTTTCTTGTACGAACGCTGTAGGCTCAGTGAGGTAACCGTTTAGCAAGCGTTCGCGTTCTCTATTTTGTGTTTGTGTGTCATTGGTTAGTTAGGGTGGCACGCTTATCACTGGGTGCCTAATGCGCGGTAATCGTGCTTAAACGCGTTCGCTGTTGGGAATGAGTGCAGTGTTCGCGTTTAGTTAGCGTTTGTTATTTTCCTTATTGTTCTTGTTTGCTGTGCCTTTGCTACACTCGTGCTCTGTCCTGCTCAGTCTTCTGTCACTTCTGGCAATCGCCTCTCTCGCGATTGCGTTCATACTTTGTTTCTGCTGATGTGTGTTCACCGTCGCTGGGTGGCGACTAGATTGGTGGACACACATTTATTCTGTCTCTGTGCTCTTTCTCTGTTAGGGCTATCCAGCCCTACATTGCTTCAACTCGTGCAATTCCCATCTGGTATCAGTGGCAGTACAGAGGCTGAGTCCGTCTGCACTCCACAGCTCCATCTGCCGGTGGGAATCTCCCTCTACAGGTGCATAGCACCATAATAGCTGGGTTATACTTAAATACACGTTTGTGGAGGATTTCTGTAGTGTCGGCGCGCGTTCTGTGCGCTGACCACGGAAATAAAATCCCGCAAACGTTACAATAACGTTTGATCTGGGGACTGATAGGCCACGGGGCAGCCGGACCACTAAAACTATGAATTTTAGAAAAGTTCAATCAACTTAGGCAGGCACTAAGTTTGGTGAACTGGGAAAATGTACTACAAGGGGAGGACACTAAAGGGAAAAGGCAAGCTTTTAAACTTATTCTCAATCAATATTGTAGTATGTATATCCCATATGGAAACAAAATGTCTAGGGGAAAAAAATGCCTCTATGGATGAATAGAAAGTTTAGAGATAAAATGAAGAGGAAAAAGAATGCCTATAAGGTCCTAAAACAGGAGGGGACCGAGGCTGCACTAAGCAATTAAAAGAAATTAGGCTGGCAAAGATCAAAGCTGAAAATCAAATCGCTAGGGATATCAAATCTAACCCAAAAAAGTTTTACAAGTACATCAACTCTAAAAAAAGAAAAGTTGACTGTATAGGACTCCTAAAGGATGAGGGTGGGAACTCAATGGTGGATGACCAAGGTAAGGCAGAGTTATTAAATGCTTTCTTTGCTTCTGTCTTCACAAAGGAAACAGCACTGTTGCAAATTACAGATGCAGAAGAGTCTCAATCTTCCAACTGTAATATTAAATACTTAACGCAGGAAGACGTGAAGGCAAGACTAAATAAATTAAAAATAGACAAGGCTCCTGGCCCGGATGGCATGCATCCTCGGGTCCTAAGGGAATTAAGTTCAGTTATAGATAAACCCCTTTATCTTATCTTTTGTGACTCTCAACTGGCAGAGTCCCAGTGGATTGGTGTACAGCCCACGTTTTCCCATTATTTAAGAAGGGCAAAAAATCAGATCCAGGAAATTATAGACCTGTAAGCTTAACATCAGTTGTATGCACACTATTTGAGGGGTTACTTAAGGGGCCCATACACCTAACGATTTTCCCACCGATATACAGCCGTCTTGATCACAGTGATCGAAACGGCTGTGAAATTGCCGCACACACCTCTGACAGAACGATCGATTTTCGTCCAAAATCGATCGTTCCCGTCGATTCCCGTCGACCCATCCGTGCGGAAGGTTTTTCTCAGTCGCCGGCGGGTCAGGAGTGCGTCGTTAGTGGCGTTCGAATTCCCGACGACCGACGCAATACAGCGGTAATACATTACCTGCTCCAGCCGGCGCGAGCCCCCTGGTCTTCTTCTCCGCTTCGGGCTCCAGAGCTACACAGAACTTCCTGTCCCGGCAGGAAGTTTAAACAGTAGAGCACCCTCTAGTTCAGTAGCCGGAGCGTGGCAGGGCTGGAGCGGAGTGGAGCACCCAGATCCGTAGTCAGATCCGCAAGTGTGCCGGGACCAGCTGGAGCTGTAATCCTACACTTAGCTAGATTCTGTTGATAGCTAAAGTACTAGTTTGATTGTATTTATTTGTTATGACTTTTGCCTGCCTTGACTATCCTCCTGAACTCTGATCTTGTACCTCGATATTTCTGATACCTGTTGCCGAACACCGGCTCGTCCTTAGACTCTGTTTCTGCCTCCTGATTTTGTACCTCGATATTTCTGATATCCGTTGCTGAACCCTGCCTGTACTTAGACTCCGCCTTTGCCTACTGTATCTGTACTTTATCTGTCCGTGTGTTACGACCTGGCTTATCCGACCTCGAGAACCGACCTCACTATTGGAGGCAGTTCCCCGTCCTGTTAGTGACACTTCCTCCTAAGTGTCACTCTCGGACTTTCCTTCCTACTGTCAGTCTGACTCCTCCCGTCTTGGAGAGCTCAGGTCTGCGGAAGGAATCTGTGCAGTTTTCCTTGCTGCACTGAGGCCTAGGCCTCCAAGTGTTACTGTTACACCAAACACTACACTCTACTCAGGTGAACAGAGGTTAGTTAGTATATCGGATTATCGGTGATACTGCAGATCAAGTATAATCTGGTATACATCTGTATTTCCTATGATACTGCAGATCACCGGTAATCAGACCCTCTCTGTGCTTCACCGATCGTTACAGAACGCCAGACCAAAAAACAGATGGACGCACGCACTGACCCTCTGACTGTGCTTGCCACTTTGGTGGATAGCATCCTTCAAGCACTGGGCCAGCACAAAGCCTTAATTGATGGCCTATCAGGCTCTGTGCGAACTCTTCAGATGTCAGTTGATTCGGTGCGATCCCCTCCGACTAATGATATACGTACCTGATAAATTTTCCGGCCACAAGTCTGACTTCTGGAATTTCAAGAGTAGAGTGTTATCATATTTCGAGTTGAGACCCCGATCCTCGGGGACTGAGACCCAACGGGTCATCTTTATTAAAACTTTGTTAACTGGTGACTCCCAGTCCTGGGCGTACAACCTGCCCCCCACAGATACAGCTCTGACCTCGGTAGAGGAATTCTTTAAGGCCATGGCGGTAATTTACGATGACCCTGACCTTGCTGCGACCTCTGAGCGGAAGCTTAAGCTTTTACGGCAAGGCAGGGCTTCAGTCGAAGATTACGCGGCCGAATTTCGTAGGTGGTCAGTTACGGCCAGGTTTGACACCTATGCCCTCTTAGATTACTTCCTGTCTGTGTTGTCGGATGAGGTCTCCGACCTAATGTTAGGTCAACCCGAGCCCAGAACAGTCGATGAGGCAATCTCCGCGGCCATTCGAATCGACCGCAGGTTGCGCTATCAAAGACAAACCAGGGGTAGTCACCGTGTCAGAATGGTGTCTTGCGCCACAACCCCAGTGACACCACCTTCTCCCGAGTCAATGCAGATTGGTCGGAGCTGTCCCTAGAGGATAAACGGTTGCTCCTCCCGTGTACGATTACATGGGAAGGTAAGACCGAGCTCACAGAAGCCTTTGTTGATTCTGGCGCTCCAGCTAATTTTATGGACTTTGAGTTTGCTAAAGGGTTGGGTATTCCACTCACTCCGGTGAAACCACCCGTCCAGGTTACAGCAGTGGATGATTCCCCCCTGCAGAGGAATCATCCGTTATCACAGACATCAGAAGTGGGAGTCACTATAGGGGTGCTGCACAGAGAGAGACTGCAGTTCATTGTATTACATATGTCCACCTCCACAATCATCCTAGGCATGCCGTGGTTACAAATCCATTCACCACAGATAGATTGGGCCACGGGGCAGTTAACAGCATGGTCACCTCATTGTTTCCAGCAGTGTTTAGGGAGGCTGACGTTAGGTCAAACCAGTGTACAGGTGGAAGGAGTACCTGAGCAGTACTCGGATTATGCTGACGTGTTCTGTCCGAAGGCTGCGGATAAGTTGCCTCCGCATCGCCCTTTCGACTGCCCCATTGACCTCCGTTCTGGTTGTATGCCCCCTCGAGGCCATTTGTATAATCTGTCTGGACCTGAAAAATTAGCCATGCAGGAGTATATCCGTGAAAACTTGGCCAAGGGCTTCATTCGGCCGTCCCCGTCGCCGGCCGGAGCAGGCTTCTTTTTTGTTAAGAAAAAAGACGGGGGTTTGCGACCATGTATCGATTACCGGGGCCTAAATAAAATCACAGTGAAGAATCGCTACCCGTTGCCGTTAATAGACGATTTATTCACACAGGTCACTGATGCGAGGATTTTTTCGAAACTAGATTTACGGGGGGCATACAATCTGGTGCACATAAGAAAGGGCGATGAATGGAAAACGGCCTTTAATACACCTAACGGGCACTACGAGTACCTGGTGATGCCTTTCGGGTTATGTAATGCTCCGGCCGTTTTCCAGGAACTCATCAATGAGGTCTTTAGGGAGGTGTTAGGGAAGTTTGTGTTAATCTACCTGGACGACATTCTTATCTTTTCTAACAATCTCCCTGATCACAGAACCCATGTCAGATTTGTACTGGACAAGCTGAAAACGCAAAACTTGAGAAGTGTATTATCGAGGTTACATCTGTCGCATTTCTGGGATATATAATCTCCACCTCCACCTTGCGCCAGCCGTCTTCCAGGAGTTAATCAATGAAGTTTTCAGGGAAGTGTTGGGGAAGTTTGTTCTGGTTTATTTGGACGATATACTAATCTTTTCGTCCAACCTCGCTGAACATCGCAAGCATGTCAGATGGGTATTGGAGAGGTTACGACAGAATCAGCTGTATGCCAAACTAGAGAAATGCCTCTTTGAGGTAGAGTCAGTAGCCTTCCTAGGTTACATCATCTCCACTTCTGGTCTCTCGATGGACCCAGGGAAGGTTTCTGCTGTCCTGGACTGGCCTCAGCCCGTGGGGCTGAAGGCACTCCAGAGGTTCCTGGGGTTTGCCAATTACTACAGAAGATTTATTAAAGGGTACTCTACCATCATCTCTCCTCTCACCAGTCTCACTAAGAAAGGGGCTGATACTCATCATTGGTCACCTGAGGCTCATACGGCCTTCTCGACTCTAAAGAAGCTGTTCTGTTCTGCCCCAATACTGAGGCATGTTGATGTCGCCTTTCCCTTCATTGTGGAGGTTGATGCCTCAGAGGTGGGGGTAGGAGCGGTGTTGTCACAGAGGTCAGGATTGCAGGGCAGGCTACATCCATGCGCTTACTTTTCTCACAGATTTTCACCTGCCGAGAAAAATTATGACATCGGCAACCGGGAGCTCCTAGCCATCAAATTAGCTTTTGAGGAATGGCGACACTGGCTGGAGGGTGCAGAACATGTTATCACGGTTTACACAGACCATAAGAATTTGGAGTATATCGAGGGGGCTAAGAGACTGAGTCCCCGTCAGGCCCGGTGGTCCCTGTTTTTTGCTAGATTTAGATTTATAATCACGTATACTCCCGGAAGTAAGAATATCAAGGCCGATGCGCTCTCTAGGTGTTTTGAGCCCGAGTCAGTGCAGTCTCTTGATCCGGAGACTATCCTGCCCCCAAAGGTAGTCCTGGCAGCCACTGAGACTTGGAGAGATTGGGCAACCACTTTGAGTCCCTATCAACAGGATGTTCCAGAGGGGAAGCCAGAGGGGGTCATGTTTGTGCCACTGCCCTTTCGGTTACAAATTCTACAGTTTTTTCATTCTCACAAGAATGCCGGTCATCCTGGAGCCGCCAGAACTCAGGATCTACTGGCTAGATGTGCCTGGTGGCCTAGTTTAGTGTCTGATTGTAAGGAATTTGTAAGGGAGTGCACGATCTGTGTGAGGAGTAAGCCCTCCCGTCAGGCCCCCGTGGGCACGTTACAGCCTTTGCCAGTCCCCAATGAACCTTGGACTCATATTTCCATGGATTTCGTGGGTGAACTCCCTCGGTCTGAAGGCAAGTCGGCCATTTGGGTGGTAGTGGATCGTTTCAGTAAGATGGCGCACTTTGTCCCTCTGAAAGGACTCCCCTCGGCCCAGGAACTGGCTGATCTCTTCATCCAGCACATCTTTCAGCTGCATGGCATTCCGGAGAATGTAGTGTCAGATCGGGGAGTCCACTTTGTTTCGAAATTTTGGAGGGCCTTTTGCCATCAATTAGACATGGAACTCGCATTCTCATCAGGCTACCACCCTCAGACCAAAGGCCAGACCGAGAGAGTTAACCAATCCCTGGAACAATTTCTCAGGTGCTATGTTGCTGATGCGCAAACCGATTGGGTAAAATTTTTGCCGTTTGCAGAGTTTGCGCACAACAATCTGAAGAGCTCTTCTTCTGGGTATTCCCCTTTCCAAGTGGTGTCAGGGAGATCACCCAAGTTTGCTCCTTTGCCAGTCGCATCAACTCCTTTTCCAGCTCTGGAGGACTGGCAGAAGGCCTTGAAAGAGATTTGGGGAATGGTTAAGAGGAACCTAGGGAAAGCTTTCCAAACCCAGAAGAAGCAGGCAGATAAACATCGGTCTGTAGAGTGGAGATTTTCCCCTGAAGATCTGGTGTGGGTATCCACTCGTCATTTGGCCTTGAAACAATTGTCACCCAAGCTAGGTCCTAAATTTATAGGACCATTTCCAGTGGCCAAGAAGATTAATAATGTCACATATGCTGTTGATCTCCCAGCCAGCATGAGAGGTGTGAGATAATTCCATGTGTCTCTGTTGAAGCCGGCAGTGCACGTGGATTCCTCTCCCCCGCTCCCCTGTGATGGTTGATAGCCAACCTGAATATGAGATCGAAAAGATTCTGGACTCTCGCTTAGTGCAAAATTCTGTGCAGTATCTGGTCCACTGGAAGGGATATGGTGTGGAGGAAAGAACTTGGGTGCCAGATTGTCGCATGCATGTGGAAGAATTAAAGAAAGAATTTCACGACTCACATCCTGGGAAGCCGGGTGGGAAGTGTCCGGAGTCCACTCCTCAGGGTGGGGTACTGTAATGAATAGCGGAGATGCCGCCGCAGATGGAGAGCTACGTGCGCGAAGACAGAAGACAGGACCAGAAGACAGGACCTTTATGCCAGCAGGAGAGGTATCAGCTGATCAGGACGATCAGCTGATCCCAGCGGAACTCCTGATTGGCTAAGTGGCTGGGGGCGGCGCTGCGGCGCTGCGGAGTATATATAGATCTTGCTTGTCAGTTGCTGGTTGTCTGCCGTTGCGAATACTTATGTGTGAGCACTCAGACCTCAGTCAGATCCTACAGTGTGTTAGAACCAGTTGGAGCTGGGAATTCACACTTAGCCAGATTCCGCTCTTGATGTTTACTTTGTCATCACTGTGTTATACTTTAGATCAGTTCCAGGGTGTTGAGACCAAGGACCTCACACCCAAGCATAGGATTACTGTGTTATTACTGTGTTATAGTTTAGACCAGTTCCAGGGTGTTGAGACCAAGGACCTCACACCCAAGCATAGGATTACTGTGTCATTACTGTGTTATTGTAACGATTGTGGTATTCTCTCCGTGATCAGCGCACAAGACGTGCGCTGACACTGCGGAAATCCTCCACAAGCGTGTAATTTGAGGGAACCCAGCAAAAGGTGCAATGCACCTGTAGAGGGAAATTCCTGTCGGCAGGTGGAGCTGTGGAGTGCAGAGGATCAGCTCCTCTGCCCTACCACACACGCCAGACAGGAATTGCACGAAGGGAAGAAACGCAGGGCAAGATAGCCCTGAATGAGATTGAGCAAAGGGACAGATTGTATGTGTGTGCACCAAACTAGTCGCCAACCCGCGACGGTGCATACACAACAGCAGATATGAAGTAGGAACACAATCACGAGAGAGGCGATTGCCAGAGGTGACACAAGGCTACAGCAAGGCAGAGCACGAGAGTAGCAAAGGCACAGCAAATCATACAATGAGAAGATAAGGAAAATAACAAACGCTAGCTAAACGCGAACACCGCACTCATTCGCAACAGTGCACGCGTTTATGCGGTCTCCGCATGATAAGCACAACAGAGACAAGCACTCCTAACTAACCACCGACAGACAAACATGAAACAGAGGACGCGAGCGCTTGCTTAACGGTTACCTCACCGAGCCTCCAGCAAGCGTTCGTAGCAGACAAGACAGATACACGAAAACAGGAATAAGTGAGAGATAGGATCCACAGCACTAGCGTAAGAGGCTAGTGCGATCCAGGAAGACAGAACAGAAGGATCCACAGCACTAGCGCAAGGCGAGTGCGATCCAAGTAAGACAGATCAGAAGGATCCACAGCACTAGCGCAAGGCGAGTGCGATCCAAGCAAGACAGGCAGATGAGATGGCTGGTAGCAACCGCTGCCCCAGCTATACTCCAAGAACAACAGATCAGAATGACTTCCTGTCACCCACCGCTGGGACAGGACAATCGCAACAGACAAACAAAACAGATATGCAATCCTAACTGCACTAGGGAACCTGCCTAGTGCAGTCCCTAGAATTACTCAAAGCTAATCTTTAAACAAAGAGCAAGGCTGACACTCCAGGAGAGTGTTCCACAGGACTAACCCTTATGACCAGCAAAGGACTCTGGGAAACATAGCTCTTTATACTGCCAGTCATCAAAGGAGGCAGGTAGGGGATTTGCATAACGAGTGTATGCAAATTCCTCAGCAGCAGAACAGACCAGAAACTTGTAATGGAAAGACAGGTCTCTCTTCCAGAGACCTGCAGCCCACAGACTAGAGCAGGGGTCAGGAGCCTTTTTGGCTGAGAGAGCCATGAACACCACATATTTGAAAATGTAATTCCGTGAGAGCCATACAGTATGTTTCAAACTGTGCAGTAGGGCTTGCATCCCTGTTGCCATGGTGATGTGTACGCAGTTGATCCGCCGGGCAACAGAAGTGTTAGACACATCTTCAGCTTCTCTTGGGGCTCAGCAACATCAGCAATTTCCCCAAGAGCCAGACAGGAGAAATACCGACTAACAGCTTGTACAATTAGCTATCTTACTTGGGGGTTGATTCACTTTGTAGGACGAGATCTCTGCACTTTGGCCCAATAGGCTGCTTGTCAAGTGACAGGCAGCCTATTCGCCAATCATTGTGCAGGGATCTCGTCCTATAAAGTCGCTGGACCTGACACGGTCCAGAGTGGGCCAGTCGAGCAGATGTTTGGGTAGCGCGAGTATGTTAGTAGTGCATGCTACAGCAGCAGTGTGCCTACTTTGAAAACTTTTCTTGCGCTGCCACACTAAGGGCCCTTTTACACTTAATGCATTGGTATGCGTAAGTGTGCGTTAGTACACGTTGGTATGCGTTTTTTCCATAGCAGTGTATTGTAAAATAGCTTTCAGTTAAAATGCATATAGTGTGAACTGAGCCATAGGAAAACATGGGCATTACTTTGAAAATCAGTTTTCTCTTAGTTTTAACTGAGAGCAACTGATTAAGTGTAAGAGTTGCCTAAGCTGCACTGCTTGAACAGTGTAGCTTAGTGAATCAACCGCTACTGATTTGTCTGTGAGCCAGATGTAGCCATCAAAAGAGCCACATCTGGCTCCCGAGCCATAGGTTCCCTGCCCCTGGACTAGAGGAATGGTCAAACAGCTGTCTGCCAGTGCATCCAGCTGAGCGGATCATTACAGTTATACTTTAGACCAGTTCCAGGGTGTTGAGACCAAGGACCTCACACCCAAGCTTAGGATACTGTGTTATTCTTTAGACTAGTTCCCGAGGTGTCGAGACCAAGGACCTCACACCTCAGACTAGGATTGTGCTTGATATCTGTTATGACCTCTGGCTCTGTTGAGCTCTCTCTTGCTTTCTGATTCGGTACCTCTGCCTATCTGTCTACCAGTTGCCAACCTTGCCTGTACCCGGTTACCGAATCAGCCTTCTGCCTCTGTACCTTATCTGCTCGTGTGTTGCCGACCTGGCCTGTCTGACCCTTCTGACCGTCACTCATCCCTCGATTGATCAGTCTGTCTTTACTACCCGTGACACTAATCCACCAGGTGTCAGTTAGCTGCAAGGACCTCCTGCTCCTCAGAGTCCTTCCTGCAGTCCAGCCAGTGGCCTCTACCCCCTAGGAGTCCACTGGCTGCAGTACAGTCTGATTCCCAATCCATCTGGGAATCCTTGGCTGCAGTACAGTCTGATTTCCAGTCCATTAGGGAATCACTGGCTGCAAGAGTATCTCTTAAAGAGATAGA
This sequence comes from Hyperolius riggenbachi, assembly GCF_040937935.1. NCBI lineage: Eukaryota > Metazoa > Chordata > Amphibia > Anura > Hyperoliidae > Hyperolius > Hyperolius riggenbachi. The sequence continues at coordinate 198,813,597 of NC_090655.1, forward strand.
CCCTGCACAGCCAGAGGCCACCTGCCCCTCAGGTGGTCACTGGCTGCAGTAGTATATGTGTCTCTCGCTCCACGGGAGATAGCCTTTCTGTTGCACCAAGCACTTACACTCATTAGGTGTCCAGAGGTTAGTCATACTTGTATTATTGGTGATTCTGCAGACCATCCATAATCAGGTATACATCTGTATTGTTGGTGATACTGCAGATCATCAATAATCAGATTCTCTCTGTGTGCTGACAACAATCGTTACAGGGTTCATCACTATTTACAAGCTTATAATTTAAAATAATATAATAATATACTCTCTTGACATGCATATTTAAAAAGTTCAGACCCTTAGGTAACTATTTATGTTGTTTTTGTTTGTTTTTGATTGTAATTTTTTTTTTTTTTTTTTATTAAAAAAATGTATTTGGGTAATTTTGGGCGTGGGAGGGAAACAGCTAATTTTAAATGAAAAATAATATATTTGTTTAATAATAATTGTGTGTGTGTGCAGTTTACTATTTGGCCACAAGATGGCCACAGTCAAAAAAGTCTTGGATGCGAACGATCTCGCATCCAGGAACTAGAAAAAAGACGGTGAAGTTTCCTGGGGGCAGAAATACCGCGCTCTCTGAATAGAAAGTGTCGGTTTTTCTGCGGGGAAGTTAGATCGGTGAATGGTAATTATATTTCCATTCACTGATCGGGGGCTAACGGCGGGAGTGCGCCCGATCGTACGCACCATGCAGCAACAGCAGCAGTGCCTATCTGGACGAGCATAGTCGTCCAGATAGGCTGAACTGGTTATAGGAAAGGCAATGCAAGCTTATTTTAATTCAATTTTCACAATTGCTACACTTTTAATTGCTTATTGGGGTATGCTACAGGCCACCTCATATTAAAGAAGCTGCAGAACTGCGATTACTACAGCAGATTGAAAAAGCTGCAAGTAAAAATGAGGTTATACTTATGGGCGACTTCAACTTTCCAGACATTGACTGGAGTATTGAGGCTACCCATTCTGGTAAAAGCAGCAGATTTCTGGCAGCACTACAGGACAATTACTTGACTCAAATGGTAACGGAACCAACTAGGGGGAATGCGTTACTGGATCTGATCATTTCTAATAGACCAGATAATGTATCAAATGTGCAGGTTCAAGAACATTTGGGAAATAGTGATCACAACATGATAACTGTAATGATCCGCTCAGCTGTCTGCACAGACAGACAGCTGTTTGACCATTCCTTAAGTCTGAGGGCTGCAGGTCTCTGGAAAAGAGACCTGTCTTTACTTTGTAAGTTTCAGACCTGCTCTGCTGCTGAGGAATTTGCATATATTTGTTATGCAGATTGCCTAGCTGCCTCCTTTGAAGGCTGGCAGTATAAATACCATGTGCTCCCAGAATCCTTTGCTGGTCATGAAGGTTTGTTCCTGCAAACACTCCTAGATTGTCAGTCTTGCTGTCGTTTACTAAGATTATCTTAGAGTAATTCCTGGGGACTGCACTAGGCATTCCTTCTAGTGCAGTCAGATTGTATTATTTGTATTGCCTTGTTCTCCCTTTCTGTCTCGATTGCTTTGTCGCCAGCGGCGGTTGACAGGGAATCGTTCTGTCTTTCTGGGAGTGTAGGCCAGAGCAGCGGTTGCTACTGGCTGCTCCATCTGTCTGAATTGCATTGGCCCTAGTGGTAGTGGCAGTGCTTCTTTCTGTATTCTGCCTTAGGGGTGCTAACCAGAGCAGCGGTTGCTACTGGTAGCCCCATCTGTTTGTCTGTCTGGATCGCATTCGCTCTAGCGGTAGCAGCGGTGGTTCCTTCTGAACTCTGTCTGGGAGTGTAGGCCAGAGCTGCGGTTGCTGCTGGCTGCTCCTTCTCTCTGTCTTTTCTTGTACGAACGCTGTAGGCTCAGTGAGGTAACCGTTTAGCAAGCGTTCGCGTTCTCTATTTTGTGTTTGTGTGTCATTGGTTAGTTAGGGTGGCACGCTTATCACTGGGTGCCTAATGCGCGGTAATCGTGCTTAAACGCGTTCGCTGTTGGGAATGAGTGCAGTGTTCGCGTTTAGTTAGCGTTTGTTATTTTCCTTATTGTTCTTGTTTGCTGTGCCTTTGCTACACTCGTGCTCTGTCCTGCTCAGTCTTCTGTCACTTCTGGCAATCGCCTCTCTCGCGATTGCGTTCATACTTTGTTTCTGCTGATGTGTGTTCACCGTCGCTGGGTGGCGACTAGATTGGTGGACACACATTTATTCTGTCTCTGTGCTCTTTCTCTGTTAGGGCTATCCAGCCCTACATTGCTTCAACTCGTGCAATTCCCATCTGGTATCAGTGGCAGTACAGAGGCTGAGTCCGTCTGCACTCCACAGCTCCATCTGCCGGTGGGAATCTCCCTCTACAGGTGCATAGCACCATAATAGCTGGGTTATACTTAAATACACGTTTGTGGAGGATTTCTGTAGTGTCGGCGCGCGTTCTGTGCGCTGACCACGGAAATAAAATCCCGCAAACGTTACAATAACGTTTGATCTGGGGACTGATAGGCCACGGGGCAGCCGGACCACTAAAACTATGAATTTTAGAAAAGTTCAATCAACTTAGGCAGGCACTAAGTTTGGTGAACTGGGAAAATGTACTACAAGGGGAGGACACTAAAGGGAAAAGGCAAGCTTTTAAACTTATTCTCAATCAATATTGTAGTATGTATATCCCATATGGAAACAAAATGTCTAGGGGAAAAAAATGCCTCTATGGATGAATAGAAAGTTTAGAGATAAAATGAAGAGGAAAAAGAATGCCTATAAGGTCCTAAAACAGGAGGGGACCGAGGCTGCACTAAGCAATTAAAAGAAATTAGGCTGGCAAAGATCAAAGCTGAAAATCAAATCGCTAGGGATATCAAATCTAACCCAAAAAAGTTTTACAAGTACATCAACTCTAAAAAAAGAAAAGTTGACTGTATAGGACTCCTAAAGGATGAGGGTGGGAACTCAATGGTGGATGACCAAGGTAAGGCAGAGTTATTAAATGCTTTCTTTGCTTCTGTCTTCACAAAGGAAACAGCACTGTTGCAAATTACAGATGCAGAAGAGTCTCAATCTTCCAACTGTAATATTAAATACTTAACGCAGGAAGACGTGAAGGCAAGACTAAATAAATTAAAAATAGACAAGGCTCCTGGCCCGGATGGCATGCATCCTCGGGTCCTAAGGGAATTAAGTTCAGTTATAGATAAACCCCTTTATCTTATCTTTTGTGACTCTCTTTCAACTGGCAGAGTCCCAGTGGATTGGTGTACAGCCCACGTTTTCCCATTATTTAAGAAGGGCAAAAAATCAGATCCAGGAAATTATAGACCTGTAAGCTTAACATCAGTTGTATGCAAACTATTTGAGGGGTTACTTAAGGGGCCCATACACCTAACGATTTTCCCACCGATATACAGCCGTCTTGATCACAGTGATCGAAACGGCTGTGAAATTGCCGCACACACCTCTGACAGAACGATCGATTTTCGTCCAAAATCGATCGTTCCCGTCGATTCCCGTCGACCCATCCGTGCGGAAGGTTTTTCTCAGTCGCCGGCGGGTCAGGAGTGCGTCGTTAGTGGCGTTCGAATTCCCGACGACCGACGCAATACAGCGGTAATACATTACCTGCTCCAGCCGGCGCGAGCCCCCTGGTCTTCTTCTCCGCTTCGGGCTCCAGAGCTACACAGAACTTCCTGTCCCGGCAGGAAGTTTAAACAGTAGAGCACCCTCTAGTTCAGTAGCCGGAGCGTGGCAGGGCTGGAGCGGAGAAGCCAGCAGGGACTCGCGCCGGCCGGAGCAGGTAATGTATGCGGGGGGCGCCAGCAGCGGCAGCTCCAGATTGTGATCGGTTTCAGGCTGAAATCGATTCACAATCTGTTTGCAGTAAGGTGGCCATACGATCCCTCTCTGATCAGATTCAATCAGAGAGGGATCTATCTGTTGGTCGAATCTGATGGCAAATCGACCAGTGTATGGCCATCTTAAGAGATACTATACATGACTTCATAATAGAAAATAATCTTATTTCTCAGCATCAACATGGGTTTACTAAAGACTAACATGTTCAGCTTTTATGAGGTAGTGAGCGCTAATGTGGATATTGGGAATGCTGTAGATGTGATATACTTGGACTTTGCAAAGGCCTTCGACACTGTTCCCACAAAAGTCTGGTGCAAAAGTTGAGGATGCAAGGACTGGGGAAGAGTCTGTGTGCATGGATAGGGAACTGGCTAATGGACAGAAAACAAAGAGTTATGGTCAATGGATCATACTCAAAATGGGAGACTGTTAGCAGTGGGGTCCCGCAGGGGTCTGTACTGGATCCAGTGCTCTTCAATTTATTTATTAATGACCAAGTGGATGCAGTAGTGAGTAGTGTTGGGCGAACATCTAGATGTTCGGGTTCGGGCCGAACAGGCCGAACATGGCCGCGATGTTCGGGTGTTCGACCCGAACTCCGAACATAATGGAAGTCAATGGGGACCCGAACTTTTGTGGTTTGTAAAGCCTCCTTACATGCTACATACCCCAAATTTACAGGGTATGTGCACCTTGGGAGTGGGTACAAGAGGAAAAAAAATTTAGCAAAAAGAGCTTATAGTTTTTGAGAAAATCGATTTTAAAGTTTCAAAGGGAAAACTGTCTTTTAAATGCGGGAAATGTCTGTTTTCTTTGCACAGGTAACATGCTTTTTGTCGGCATGCAGTCATAAATGTAATACATATAAGAGGTTCCAGGAAAAGGGACCGGTAATGCTAACCCAGCAGCAGCACACGTGATGGAACAGGAGGAGGGTGGCGCAGGAGGAGAAGGCCACGCTTTGTGAGACACAACAACCCAGGCCTTGCATGAGGACAAAAAGCGTGCGGATAGCATGCTTTGTACCGCCATGTAGTCATAAATGTAATAAAGATAAGAGGTTCCATAAACAGGGACCGGCAACGGTAACCCAGCAGCAGCAGCAGCAGCAGCAGCACACGTGATGGAACAGGAGGAGGCGCAGGAGGAGAAGGCCACGCTTTGTGAGACACAACAACCCAGGCCTTGCATGAGGACAAAAAGCGTGCGGATAGCATGCTTTGTACCGCCATGTAGTCATAAATGTAATAAAGATAAGAGGTTCCATAAACAGGGACCGGCAACGGTAACCCAGCAGCAGCAGCAGCAGCAGCAGCACACGTGATGGAACAGGAGGAGGCGCAGGAGGAGAAGGCCACGCTTTGTGAGACACAACAACCCAGGCCTTGCATGAGGACAAAAAGCGTGCGGATATAGCAGCAATGCTTTTTGCCGCCATGCAGTCATAAATGTAATACAGATGAGAGGTTCAATAAACAGGGACCGGAAACGCTAAACCATCCCAGATGTTCATCGGTCATGTTACTTGGTTGGGGTCCAGGAGTGTTGCGTAGTCGTTTCCAATCCAGGATTGATTCATTTTAATTTGAGTCAGACGGTCTGCATTTTCTGTGGAGAGGCGGATACGCCGATCTGTGATGATGCCTCCGGCAGCACTGAAACAGCGTTCCGACATAACGCTGGCTGCCGGGCAAGCCAGCACCTCTATTGCGTACATTGCCAGTTCGTGCCAGGTGTCTAGCTTTATGCCCGGTTTCAGGTCCAGCGGTGCCAGCCACAAATCCGTCTGTTCCTTTATTCCCCTCCAAATTTCCTCCCCTGTGTGCTGCTTATCCCCAAGGCAGATCAGCTTCAGCAACGCTTGCTGACGCATGCCAACAGCTGTGCTGCACTGCTTCCACGATCCTACTGCTGCTGGTGCTGGGTTAGCATTTCCGGATGAGGTACAGCTTTGAGATGCGTTGGAGGAGAAGGAGTCAGAGAGGTAGGTGCTGCTGTTGTTATCCAGCTGTTTGCGGCGTGGGCAACACCCGCGCCGTAGCAGGTGAGGAATCGCTGCCAGGCTCCACAAGGTTCACCCAGTGCGCGGTAAGGGAGATGTATCGACCCTGGCCGAACGCACTCGTCCAGGTGTCAGTGGTGAGGTGAACCTTGCAGGCAACGGCATTCTTCAAGCTTCGGGTTATTTAGCTGACCACGTGCTCATGCAACTCAGGCACTGCAGAGCGCGCAAAGTGGTAGCGGCTGGGAACCACGTAACGTGGGATGGCCACTGACATCATGCCCTTGAAGCTGTTTGTCTCCACCACTCGATATGGCAGCATTTCGCAGGCCAGAAGCTTGGCTATGCTGGCTGGCTGTTACTGCCACGGCCCGGGGGTCATTTGCTGGCAATTTCCTCTTGTGCTCAAACATCTCAGAGACAGACAACTCAACCGTAGCGCTGCACACCGAAGGGCTGTTGGTTGTTGTGTTTGATGAACACTGGGAGACCTCAAGAGCACTAGTCCGGAAAGTGACAGTGTCAGCATCGTCTGATGTTTGTGAATGTTGTGAACCACGCAATGGCTGGGCTACTGCTGCTGCTGAGGCGGGTCTGGTGGTGAGTCTGGTGAACCCAAGGGAGGCAGTGTTGCTGGTGGTACCCTGTCCTGCCGCGTTTGCCCACAGAGTGGGATGTTTGGATAGAATGTGGCGGCTCATGCTGGTGGTGGAGAGGTTGTTAATACTTTTCCCCCTGCTCAGGCGGGTCTTGCACACCTTGCAAATCGCCATGGTAACATCCTCAGTGCAGTCTTCAAAGAAAGCCCAGACTTTAACTGGCTGAGGACTCGGACCTCGTGCGTGATGTGCTGGTGCTGCTTAACCCACTGCTGGACGCTTGAGAGGTCATCCAAGTAATTATCTGGTCCTGTTCTTTTGGATCTGTGAGGGTTGTTGTCCTGGACAACATGGGCAGTATTGAGTGGGTTTTCTTGGGTGCTCCCCTGTGGCCTGTACGTGAACCGTCAGGGGAAACACCTCTTCCCTTGCCCCTCCCTCTTTCACCGGATTTCTTCCTCATTTCACTTATCCTTAAAGTACACGCTGACTGGCAGCAGTACAGTGGCAGTACAGAAATGCTATACAGTGGTGGGTGAGCGGTGTACCACTATTGTCAGCAGTGACACAGAGCACAATGCTATACAGTGGCGGGTGAGCGGTGTACTACTGTTCCCAGCAGACACAGAGTGGAAGTAAACACAATGCTATATAGTGTGGCTGAGCCGTGTACACAGAGTGGCATTAAACACAATGCTATATAGTCTGCTATATAGTCACCCCGAACAGGGTGATGTTCTGCAGAACCCAAACAGTGGCAAACACTGTTCGCCCAACACTACTGGGAGGGAACGCAGATTTTAGTACCTAAACACACGATACAACATGTTTTCCGGGGTCGGACTCTGAGGCACATACAGATGGTCCCGATCATCATCCTCATCATACAACTCTTCTCCTGAGTCTGACCCACCCACCACCTCTGCCACCCCAACATCCCCAGACACAGACCCCTCATCGTCCTCAACATTAACTTGGGATGCTGGCCTGAGCCAGACCTCCTCCTCCACATCAGGCCCCATCATCTCCTCAATGGCAGCCCTCATTAATCGCTCTGGCGACGGACTGATGGACACAACGTTCTCCTCCGGGGAGGGCTGCTGCTGACCACTGGCTGCTGGGGTGGATGTTATAGCTTGCGTGGGGCGTTGGCTGTTGCTGTTGTTGGGAGTGCTGCTCACAGCGGAGGTCTCTGGGGAACTCATGTTGAGCTCATATAGTGGTTGACGGTGAGTGGAGTATTACTGATCCCAGCAATATACACACTGACTGGCAGAGTACGCAATGCTATATAGTGTGGCTGAGCGGTGTACACAGAGTGGCAGTAAACACAATGCTATATAGTCTGGCTGAGCGAGCGGTGTACTACTGTTCCCAGCAGAATCAGAGTGGCAGTAAACAATGGTATATAGTCTGGCTGAGCGGTGTACACAGAGTGTCAGTAAACAATGGTATATAGTCTGGCTGAGCGGTGTACACAGAGTGGCAGTAAACACAATGCTATATAGTCTGGCTGAGCGAGCGGTGTACTACTGTTCCCAGCAGAATCAGAGTGGCAGTAAACAATGGTATATAGTCTGGCTGAGCGGTGTACACAGAGTGTCAGTAAACAATGGTATATAGTCTGGCTGAGCGGTGTACACAGAGTGTCAGTAAACAATGGTATATAGTCTGGCTGAGCGGTGTACACAGAGTGGCAGTAAACACAATGCTATATACTCTGGCTGAGCGAGCGGTGTACTACTGTTCCCAGCAGACACAGAACAGTAAACAGAATGCTATATAGTGTGGCTGAGCGAGCGGTGTACCACTATTCCCAGCAGACACAGAACAGTAAACAGAATGCTATATAGTGTGGCTGAGCGAGCGGTGTACCACTATTCCCAGCAGACACAGAACAGTAAACAGAATGCTATATAGTGTGGCTGAGCGAGCGGTGTACCACTATTCCAAACAGACACAGAACAGTGAACAGAATGCTATATAGTGTGGCTGAGCGAGCGGTGTACCACTATTCCCAGCAGACACAGAGTGGCAGTAAACAGAATGCTATATAGTGTGGCTGAGCGAGGTACACAGAGTGGCAGTAAACAGAATGCTATATAGTGTGGCTGAGCAAGCGGTGTACTACTATTCCCAGCAGACACAGAGTGGCAGTAAACAGAATGCTATATAGTGTGGCTGAGCGAGGTACACAGAGTGGCAGTAAACAGAATGCTATATAGTGTGGCTGAGCAAGCGGTGTACTACTGTTCCCAGCAGTGACACAATGACAGGGGGGACCCTGGCTAGCGTGGCTGGAGCGCGAACTACCCTGCCTGCCTACCCAAAGCTAAACCCACAGACAAATGGCGGAGATATGACGTGGTTCGGGTATTTATTTACCCGAACCACGTGACCGTTCGGCCAATCAGAGCGCGTTCGGGTCCGAACCACGTGACCCGTTCGGCCAATCACAGCGCTAGCCGAACGTTCGGGGAACGTTCGGTCATGCGCTCTTAGTTCGGCCATGTGGCCGAACGGTTTGGCCGAGCACCGTCAGGTGTTCGGCCGAACTCGAACATCACCCGAACAGGGTGATGTTCTGCAGAACCCGAACAGTGGCGAACACTGTTCGCCCAACACTAGTAGTGAGCAATGTTGCTATTTTTGCAGATGATGCAAAATTGTGCAGAATCATCAACTCTCAAGGAGGATAGTGTCATATTGCAACAGGATCTGGATAGGATGGCTATATGGGCACATACATGGCAGATGAAATTCAATGTTGAAAAATGTAAAGTCATGCATTTTGGTCGTACCAATGGTCTAGCACCATACAAAATAAATGGGATACAGTTGGGGACATCAAACTTGGAGAAGGACTTAGGAGTACTCATCGACAACAAGTTAAATAATCGTACTCAATGCCAAGCCGCTGCAGCTAAAGCTAACAAAATTTTGGGATGCATTAAAAGGGAAATAAAAACTCTAGATGCTAGCATAATATTGCCCCTGTTTAACTCTCTAGTAAGGCCACATCTGGAATATGGAATTCAGTTCTGGGCACCACATTACAAAAGATATTGCAGTTTTAGAGCAGGTGCAGATACAAGCAACAAAATTGATGTGTGGGATGGAAGGTCTCACTTACCAAGAAAGGTTAGATAAACTGGGTTTATTTAGTCTAGAGAAAAGACGCCTTAGAGGGGATCTAATTAACATGTATAAATACATCAGAGGGCAATATTAAAGCTTGGCGGATGAGTTTTTTGTCCCTAGGCCTTCTCAAAGGACTAGAGGACATGATCTGCGCATGGAGGAAAAACGTTTTAACCATAATTTAGGAAAGGGTTCTTTACAGTAAGAGTGATTAAGATGTGGAATGCATTGCCACAGGAAGTCGTTATGGCAAACTCTATGCCTGCATTTAAAGGGGGCTTAGATGCTTTCCTTGCGTTGAAAGATATCCATGGCTACAATTACTAGGTAATTGTCATGATCGGTGTCAGCACGCAGAGAGAATCTGATTATTGGCGATCTGCAGTATCACCAAGAATGCAGATATATACCCGATTATTGATGATCTGCAGTATCACCGATAATCCGATATATTGCTAACCTCTGGACACCAGCAAAAGAACACAATAAAGACAGTATATTTCAGATAGTGTGGAAATGTCCACCACACGGTAATTCCTCAGAGGTGTGGTTACCTCTGAATGGGAACCCCGTGAGTGAGATCCTCTAACCAGGCTGAGTGAGGAATCTCGACCCCCAGCAGTAATCGTCTGCTTGGGGCAGGTGTCTCGGAGAGGCAAGCCTCAGAGATAACCCTCCAGTGGGAGACGTTCCACTGAAGGGAGAAAGGTCAGACAGGCAAGGGTTCGGCAACAGAGATGTCGGCGGCAGTACAGGGGCGGAAGGCAGAAGAGTAATCGTTAGACAGGCAGAGGTCGGCAACAAGGATCGGATAGGCAAGGTACAAGATCAGCAAGAGTTAGAGTAGTCAGGGATAGCCAGAGTCAAAACACAGATCAATATACAATAACAATCCTAAGCTAAGGTGTGAAATCCTTAGTATCAACACCAGGGCACTGCACTAAGGTCTGAGCGCCAACACAGAAGTGTATTCACGACAGCAGACAAGGAGCAACTGACAGACAGCTCCTTTTATGATGGGGAATGCTCTAGCAGCGTCCCGCAGCTGCCCAGCCAATCCCTGGCCCTGCTGGAGTCAGCTGACCAGCCTGGTCAGCTGACTCCTCTTCGGGAACGATAAAGTTCCTGTCTTTTCGCGCGCGCCAAGCGCCAGGTAAGTGCCGGCGAAGGAGACCCAATAGGAGGTAACTGCGCGGCGGAGTCCGCCGAGCATTCGGACTCCGCCGACCGCACAGCCCCGCTTGGCGGCACGCCGGCGGTGAGAGTCCGGGAAGCAGAGCCCGCAGCCTCATGCCTGCTGGCAGCGGGTCCTCTATCCCTCACAGTAATGACTAATGATGTTGATCCAGGGATTTTATCTGATTGCCATCTGGAGTCGGGATGGAATTTTTTTCCCTTTTGGGGCTAATTGGACCGTGCTTTGTAAGGGTTTTTTCGCCTTCCTCTGGATCAACAGGGATATGTGAGGGAACAGGCTGGTGTTGTACTTTGTTCTCTGGTTGAACTCGATGGACGTATGTCTTTTTTTCAACCAAAATAACTATGTAACTATGTAAGATTCCCTACCCCTGTATTAGATGCTCAATTTTCGAGGAATAGTTTAAAAACTTTTTTTAATCAAAAGTTTTACATATTGGTTATTTGGAAATGTGAGAATAACGCCTTGGCCTCCTAAGCATGCTTAGGAAATTTTGCAGAAACACGGTGCACTTTTACTTCAGGATGGTGAGAGAGGTTGAGGAGCAATAGTAGAACCTTGAGGGTATAAACACACTAGGTGGAATCGCATATGCCTTTTCCACTATGTGCTATGGGGAAAACTCATGCGATTCTGCCTTGTGTGGTTTTACCCTCTGCGATAAGATGAAAGCTGCGCAGGCGCTAGTTGTGTAGGGGTATTATACAAGCCTCCCATTCTTGCAGTTTCTTTATGGAACAATATTTTTTTATTTGAGCAGTAAATGAAAAAGAAAAACACAGACACAGTTACATAGCTTCTCATCTTGCACATTTATTTCTGAACTGTATGCTCCAGATTCTCCTTTACAAGACAGTCCTGAATTCCAAATGCTTTCTATGTCCAAATTATTCTTGCATTTGATTACATTTTGTGTTAGAATGTAAAAATAATTTCCGAAAACCTATAGAAAATATATAAAATACACACAGAAAGAAGTCAAGCCTAACATAATTACAATCTGGTATCCAAAGTAACATTTTCTAATATAACTTCTTGAGATAAACTTTGAAATAAAGGGTTTAATAAGATAATGCTCTCCCTTTTTGTCATAAGGAAAAACTGTCATAGGACCTCAGATATGAAATGTCATCTAAAGGTAAAATACTTTTGTTCTATAGAGCAACAGAATCATTTTTATTTTTTTCTTCATGTAACCTGCTAAGAGAGAACTGACAGCAGCTGACAGGTTGCTTTACAGCAATAATAACACCCTTTAGGATACTCTTCATAGATAAGGCCCAAAACACTTGAACGTCGTCCCGGGATTCATAAAAGTTATTGGCATTACTCAGAAATGGTTGACCCTGCTCAGAGAGGCATCTTGGGAAAAATGATAGTAGTAAAGCAGAAGACTGAATATTTTTAAAACCGTGTTAGCCACACCCAGAAAGGATTGGGTTGAGGAGTTCCAGCCGGATAGTGTAATGGTTAAAGCGGACCCAAACCAAACATTTTTTTGATTCAAAATATTTAGTTGCACCACTCTGACACACACAAAGATTAATAAACACTCCTTCAAACCTATGAGCATTTCAGTGCATGCTTTTCACCCTTCTCTTTGCATAACTAGGGTTACACAGGTGGCAGCCATTAGCAATTCCTCCTTTGCAGGACACCACCTACTCCAGCATTTTGCCGGATTCTGTCCCGGCAATATGAAAGGAAGGGAGGAGTTCCTCCAATAAATATAAAATGTTTTATATTTGTCATCATGCAGCTCAAAAAAGGCTGCTATTTATTATTATAAATTTAGAAAATAAATTTTATTCCTGAAATCTTGCATTTTTAGTTTGGGTCCACTTTAAGCGTTCTGCGTCTGACACTGGAGTTTTGGGTTTAAATCTTGGCTCTTCCTGTTTAGTAAGCCAGTTCAGTAAGGAGTCCTTGGACTACACACCCTAACACTGCTAGTGCCTACTGAGCGCACCCTAGTGCAGCTCAAGCACTTGGAGTCCGCTAGGAGAAAAGCGCAATATAAATTATATTTGTCTTGTCTAGCTTTACCAACAATCCCTTTATACAAGTCCTGCCCTAGTAAGCTTTATACAAATGGCTAGTAAACTTTAGAGATTTGTCCATGACTGTTATTTATTGTACTTTATACAAGTCAAGCTGTAACATGTGGTAACTGATCCTTAGAGCCTGGATTCACAAGCGTTATATTACTTGTGAACTGCAATAGACGCTGCTTGCATTGTAACATGTGTTAATACAAAGCCTGCATAACGTGATCCTTACAGCGCAGAGATGTGAACAGGCCCATAGAATTGTATAGGCAGTGATCTGACATGTTGAATTCTTCTGCAATGCAAATGCAGTGAATATAGTGTGAATGCACTCTAAAGGACAGCTTAGGGCTACCCGTTACAAGCTTGCCGGTAAATTCTGATGATCTGGAGAGTTAATCAGGCAGTCTACCCAAAACTATCATCAGTTTTACATTATATTATAGCCCCAAGTGTGTGATAATGAGCAGGTGCTTCTCCCAACTTTCAGGCTATGTTCACATTCTGTGCATTGTAAATGTGTGCATTATAACGCATGTTTTACAATGGGTTGTGTAGTTATTGTAACATGCACATTGTAGTGTGTCTACAGCCACTTTCACTTATACCGCGCATGTTGTACAGAGAAATGTGTGCAGCTGTGTGTTGGAAAAACACATCTCATGTATGTGAACCAGCCTACAGTACAATATAGGTAGTGAGTCTGATGTGTTGTGTAATAATGTAGCCCAACAAGTATAGTGTGATCACAGCCTAAGAAGCAAACTAAAGGCTCTCTTTAAAGGACAACTGAGGTGACATATGACATGATGAGATAAACGTGTGTATGTATATTGCCAAGCACACGAATAACTAGGCTATGTTCCTTTTTTTCTTTCTCTGCCTGTAAGAGTTAAACATCAGGTATGCAAGTGACAGTTTCTGCCCGGGTCGGACTGGGTCAGACTATTGCATAACCCTCACTGATAAGTAATTACAGCCATTAAATACTTTCCTGTCAGTAAATGGCTTCTGAGAGAAGGAAAGAGATAAAAAGGGTCAATAGTTCATAGAGTTGAGCTCTAGCATACTTCAGTGAAGGTGTCATTGAGCAGAGACAATGAAACAGTAAAAACTAGATTGAAATATAAAATAAAACCGTGGGATATCTAAAAAGTCATTTTTTAGGAAAAGGAGGATAGATACAATTGTTTTTCTCATCAGTTTATTTTCACCTCGGATGTCCTTTAATTTAAACAGAGTATTCAGCAAAACTTATGAAAATTCATATGCAGCATTAGAGGGTGGCTGGAAACCGGAGCCTGGTGCTAGCAACTCATCCCTTGTAATACAGTCATTTAAAGAGTGAATCAGTTCATTAAAGAGGAGCTGTTAGGTATAAGGTCTCAGAGAAAATAAACACATATATCAGTAGCTAAAGATTGGCTGTACTTACATTACATATGCATTTCACTGTCCACGTTTGGATTTCACAGAATTTTTATATAGTATATGCAGAGAATGATGCTCCTGACAGCCCATGGCAGGTTCCATGTTTGTGAAGCCAAATGTGTCGTCATGTCCTGCCTGCTTCCTGATCACAGAGGAGCTCCTACAGAATAACACAGTGTGCAGTGAATATTAATGAGCCATGTGGCTAGGAACAATAGCGGACTCCTGCAGTGTACTCTGCCCAGAGATTTATCTGTGCTGTGGCTGGACTGAGTTAGAAGCTGCTGAAACTTGATCCCGTCTTCTCCTTAGCAGCCGAGGGGAGGGCCCCAGAATGCTTTGCAGTATGGAATGCGGCTTGTGTCCTCCTTAGGAGCTTAGCTTTGCTGATAAGCACACATCAAATGTAAGAGAGATTTTTATCTTTAGTAATGCCTTTTTGGCTTCTGTCTAAACTGTTTAACACAGGAGAATAGAGGTTTAAATTAGCTTCTGCAGCCTGACAGTTACTCTTTAACAACTTTATTATTGACTATTGACTAAGGTCGCATACACACATCCAGTTTTGATTGGCCAATGATTAGCCAATTTTACCACCTCCATGTAGTACGAGCGCTTAGCTACACAATCTGTTCATACTATTATAAAATCTGTTGGCCCAATCATTGGGCAATCAAAATTGTATGTGTGCATGTACCCTCTATAGTTTTCTTAGGTGTGGGCAGATTCACAGCACAATGTAATCAGCAGAGTATCTTTGCTCGAAACAAATAAACCAGTCATAGTAAAACATTTCTTTTCTACAGTTGGCTAGCAGATGGACAAAGATGCAAATTCCTTGCAACATTTCCAGTTAGGTCAGTGGTCACAAGCAGATTTCTCTATAACCCATGCAGGTAAATGTGATTTCCATACATTTAAACTTTAACAGGTGACAAAGCTTAAAGTTATTTTTTAAGGTATATTGTCTATGCTTATGAGGCCCTCAAAGATACATGGGGACAAGTGAAATGGAAAACCTTTGCAAAGGAAATTATTTTAATTATTATCACAATTCTAAGTAGCAAAGCCAGATCAAATAAAGAGTACTTTCACCTTAAAAAGATGTTTTATACCAGTTTTTAGATACCCCAATTCAATGATTTTCACTTAAGCCCGGTTCACATTAGCGCTAAAAAAACAGTCCGTTCCCGGATCGGATGCGAATGGATCCAATGTTAACCTATGGATTCGTTCACATCCATCCGTTCGAACGGATGCATTCCGCTGAACGAACCGCACCTTTCCTTCCGCAGCAATTTTTCCGGACTGCTGAGCCCAGCGGAACGGAAACACATGCTGAAGCACTGCATTAGGGGCAATGAGAAAACTGAATATTTCATCACACTAGTGAAGAAACGGACTGTTCTAAACAGAAAAATACACTTTGGGGGTGGGAGTCTGGGGGGGATGTGGGGAAAGGGAACAGAAGCAGTTGAACCGCATCCGTTTGACACTTAATTGTAAGTGTGAATCGGGCCTTGTACTTGGAAGGACTGACTGAAAACTGTTTAGATCTAACAGACCTGAAAGATAACTGATCAAACTGCAGTTAAAGATTTTACCACAAGGTGGCTTTGCAAAAGAAGAAGCCCAATTCATCTCAAAGCACTAGATAAAATAGGTACAAGAATAATAAGAGCTAAGGCTCCTCTATAATTCACTGCTTATAACAGTACTCTGTGCCGTTTAGGACTTCTAAATGCAAAATATTTCATTTCCCTAATCCAGTGTGCAGGCCTCCCCTCCTTACTGCAGCTGTATTACACTCACAGTGAGCCAGCTGTGTGTGATCCGATGTAGGTCATGGAGAGAATCCGAAGACATAACAAAGTTGTTTAGGTGATACCTTTAATGACTAATTGTACAAGATTTCTTTGCAAGTTTTCAAAACGTTAAGTTTATGTTGGTAATGTTCTGTATCATTCCTGCAGACGGAACTTAAAGGAAACCTGTAAGGTGAAAAAACAAAGTTTAACTTACATGGGGCTTCTACCGGCCCCCTGCAGATGTCCTGTGCCTGCGCCGGGCAAAACGATCCTCCGGTCCCTTGCCGCGGCTCAGTTTAGTTTTGTGAGTCAGTGGGCCACTGCATGGCCCAGTCCACGCACGCCCTCAAACTTCGTACTGCGCCTGCGCAAGACGTTCCCCACAATGTAAGTGGGAGCGAGGATGCACGCGACCAGGGTCTCGCAGGCGCAGTGGCCATCGACTTGTAAGTCAGCGGTAAAGAAACAGAGCCACGGCAGGGGACCGGAGGATCTTTGAGTGACAGCGCAGGCCCAAGGCAGCTGCAGGGGGCTTGCAGAAGTCCGAAGTGTCTTCAGGTCTGCTTTAAGTTGTGAAAGCTTGCAAAGAACTCTTGTACAGTTAGTCATGAAAGGTATCTCCTAAAGAACATTTGTTGTTATGTCTTTGGACTTTCATTGAGGATGCTCACACTACATCTGTATCTCCAGTCAGTAATTAAGCGCTAAGAAAATGAGAAGCCACAACAGTGATTCTAGTAAATAGCCTCTACCCACCTTTCAGCACAAGTCCCAGGTGACCCTCTTATATGATCATCTGCCCTGGCATATTTCCTTCATTACGCTAAGACTCTAAATCTTCTCTTGTATTTATGCTTCTGTCCACATCCTTCTACTCACTGCCCCTCTGTAACTTCCATATGCATTCTGAGAATCTGGATTCTATTTCTATTATGAGCCACAATGTCACTAGTGTTGACAGACTCATCATAATGCTTGTAAAGCAATGAAATGGTGGCAGCCATGTTTTGGTCTTCTACAGAGGAGCTCGATGCTTGGCCTCTTTTAAACTTCACAGCTAATGCCTCTTTTTTACAACTCCTCTGATCACACTGTGACTTTGGGCCCTATACAATAACAGACTCTACAAGCAGTGTCAAATGTACAGTTGAAAAAAAGTTGGTACTATTGCTTTATAGCATCCATATATAGCATGCAGTTACAGGATATGAGGTACTGACTGGGCCTTAATGAAAACACTAGGAGTACGTGAAATAGAAGCCAGGACCTTTAGGCCCCACAGTACCCTCCTATCCTGTAGCTGCATGCATGTGGATACAGAGCAGAGTAAAAGCCTTAAAGTGGTCTGAAACTCCGACATAACATTCAATAAAAATATGTTTTCCTACTTTTTATTTATTATACAGTTATCATATTTGATTTTGTGCATAAGTAATATTGTCTGTTTAAAAATTACAAGTTTCCAAAGTGGAATTTATCGTGCCCTAAAAGCTGTCATTGCATTTTATTCAAACTGCTTTTTATTATATAGTAACATCTTCTAATGAGCTATTCTGAACTCTGTGTGTGCCTGAAGCAGAGACAATTTCTCAGAGAGTGTTTGTTTGCTGTTGTGTTGACAAATTTGTGTTTAAGAAGTAAAACAGATACTGTTATCTGCAGTTTGGATGCAGATTTGAAGCTGAATAGCAGGACAAAGTGCTTTGTTTAACCATTTTAGTGATGTTCTGCTAAAAAGAATGTCTGGGATAGTAGCTTTCAAGCTGTGAGGAATCTTTTAGAGCAAAGTAGAAATGCTTACTTTCAGACCACATTAAAGGTACAGTGCCTGTTCATTTTTTTCTACTTTACATTTGCCACTGACAACTATCTAATGCCACTGCTGAAGGTGCACGTACCTTACTCCAGCAATTATACATATTGGCAAGAGACTGGTACATGCTTTATCCCTTCAGCAGTTTGGCAGACCACTCGTGCCCAGTAATCTTTTCCTGACCCGATTATCTACAAGCAAAATGCCAGACTCATATCTGTGGGAAGGTGCTGAA
Source organism: Hyperolius riggenbachi (assembly GCF_040937935.1). Lineage (NCBI taxonomy): Eukaryota > Metazoa > Chordata > Amphibia > Anura > Hyperoliidae > Hyperolius > Hyperolius riggenbachi. The sequence continues at coordinate 198,831,745 of NC_090655.1, forward strand.
ATATGGAGGGCAATGTCTAGGGGGGGCTACTGAAGGGTAGTGAATGCCAAGTCCCTGAACACGTCCCGAGTACTATCGCTTTCTCCTTAGAGAGGAGAATAAGCTTAAAATTGATTTCCTTGTAAAAGAGAATATAAAAAAATATAAAAGTGCACAAAATGTGCAACAACTATTAAATAAGTCTTCAGCTAAACCGGCAAAGAATCTGCTCTTTGAGAAGAGGAAAACATGTACAAACACAGATATATGCATACATTTATATACAAATGTAAATACTCTTTTCTGCACTAAAAGCAGAGAACAGAATACGTGAGGAATGACTGGTTAATGTAACCATTGCAAAAACTTGGAGCAAACTATGCTGGTGTGTCATTTGGGCATGAGTCCAGATGGATCAGTCTCCTGAAACCCCCCAGTCCCGAAGCTGCCGCAAAACGCTGTCCAGGTAATGGGAGTCAGGGAAGCCCTTGCCGGTGACATTGGAGCCAAACTCTGTCTTCAGTGGTATCCGGGAGATGGAGATGGAATCTGAGACACCAGAGACTTTGGAAGGGACAACAGGGAAGAGGAGGCGACACTCCCAAGCTTTTATTAGCAAGAGAAGGACCTGTAAAAAGAAGCAGATTAGAAATGAACTTCTTTCCATGTAAAGCAGTTTCTCAAATCATAGTAAGTGTGCTCATTGGGCATGTATAGGCCAAGATCTGAACTCTGGCCATTGTGGCAGATCTCAGAAGATGAATGCTCCTAAGGCCTGGGACCCACTAGCAGTGCTTTTGTAAGTGCTACTGACTCTTGCTAATGCAATGCTATGGGTAATTTTTTATAAATCACATCCCTCAAGTGGGATCACACACATAGCATTACATTAGCAAGAGAATTTCAAATCACAAGCGCTTAGAAAAGCGCTGCTAGTGGGTCCCAGGCCTAAGAGCTACTCAGTATTAAACATTTGGCCCCCAACAATTTAGCTGTAATTTATAAGTATACTTCATTTAATGGAGCAAATCCTTTTGAGACTCAAAATGTCTTAGCTGAGCAGTGCTGAACAAGGGAGCCATGATGCAGTGGAGGCATGTATGGTTTCACTTATATTCCAAAAACATACAGATAAGATTATTTGTTCCCCCAAATTAGCCTTAAGGTATGTACACACATCCAATCGTGATTGGCCAATTTGAGCACTATGTTGAATGAGAGCTTACCTACTCAATCTGTTCATAGCATTCAAAATCTGTTAGCTCTTACTACATGGAAGTCATAAAATTGGCCAATAAAAATTGGATGTGTGTATTAATCTACTTCCATACATCCAAATACTGCCATCAGGCAAGGATAGTAAAAGGAACCCTCAAGCGACAGTTCCAGACTATAAACAAGCATCACTAGTCTGCATTCTGTTGCTATGAAGGAGGGCGGAGGGACAACGCGTGGTGCTTGGCGGTGAGGCTTCCCACCGGCAGGGGAACAGAGAAAACATAGATTAGATTGTGAGCTCATGTAATGGACGGTAAGCGACATGACTATATACAATATTTAATAGTGCTGCAGAAGACGTCAGTGGCAGGGCCGGATTTAGGCCAAGGCCACCTAGGCCAAGGCCTAGGGCACCACAGGAGAAAGGGCACCAAAGCAGCAGGCTAAACTGGTGCAGCATTTGCAAGCTTGAAAATGCTGCAATGCAGGGAGATCAGGTGAGCGCCTGATCGTGGTACTCTGCTGCTAGTGCTAGTGCAGCAGCCACCTTGCTCTCTGTGCATGTTTGCATTGTGGCCGGCGGCTATGGACTTGGGCAGCATCGGATAGGGAAAGAAAGAGGAAGCTTTTACACTGGAGACGGGCAGAGAAATGAGTGATACTGATGGCTGCTGTGGTGTGAAGGTGATATGGCGACCTATACTCAAAGGTGTGGGGGTGGGAAAAGGAGTTATTAAGTCATCTGGCTACCTATACTGGAGGGAAAGGGAGGAAGAGTCATCTGGCTACCTATACTGTGCAGGCACAAATTCCAAACCAGGCAAGCAAAGCAAGCGCAAGCGCTTGTCCTGCACAGCTCATAATCGCTCTGCACTGCTCGGAGGAACTTCTGGGCGGCTACAGAAAAAAAAAAGAGGACCCGGGCACAGGGAACAGAAGGGGCCCTGAAGGGTGACAACAAGCAACAACAGCACAACTCGGAAGGGTTAATCTAACCTACACATAGGCTTGACAAATCAATAGTTTTTTTCCCTGATTCAGAGGCACTTTAAAGCACACACCTATAGTAACACATTTTATATTTTTATAGAGTTTTACACCCAGAAGAGCAGAGTTGTATTTAAAAAAAAAATCCAATGTAGTGCAATATGTGTGTACAGCCACTAATTCACCAATGTTCCCTGCAATCTCACTGTGGTCTGAAATTAACACTTTGGGTCCTATGGGAGAAAATCACTTTACAAAGGTTAGGTAGTATTGTTGAAATGACACAGGTAAGGGTAGGAAAGTGTTGCCCTTTAATCCTAGTCAGTTTTTAATAAATCCAGGCCAAGACTGAAGGATCACTTAAGGCAGCCATACACTGATCGACCAGCAAATAGATCCCCTCTGTGATCGAATCTGATCAAAGAGGGATCTATTGGCTGCCTACACTGCAAACAGATTTTGAATCGATTTCACTATGAAACCGATTCACAATCTGTGGAGCTGCCGCTGCCGCCACCGTACCCTTCATACATTACCTGATCCGGCCGGCACGAGTCCCCCGGTCTCCACTGTCTCTTCTCCTCTCTGGGCTTCAGCTTCACTTTACTTCCTGTCGGGGGAAGTTTAAACAGTAGAGGGAACTTTACTGTTTAAACTTCCCCGACAGGAAGTAAGTGAAGCCAGCCGGAGCCCAGTCCGGAGAAGGGAACGTGGGAACACGCTCCGGCGGAACAGGTAATATATTGCCGCTAGCGTCGGTCGTTGGACATTCGAACACCGCTATAGACACACTCCCGACCCGCCGGCGATCTAGCAAAATTATATACCCATACACTTATACTATTTCCCGCCGATATACAGGAGAATCGATCATTGTGATCGAATCTGCTGTGAAATAGTTGCGCAAACGCTGACCGAACAATTGATTTCAGTCTGAAATCGATCATTCCCGTCAATCTGTCCGCACAGAAGATTTCGCTCAATCGCCGGTGGGTCGGGAGTGCGTCGATAGCGGCGTTCGAACGACCGACGACCGAGGCTCGCGGCAATAAATTACCTGATCGGCGAGTGTCCCCGCTGTTCCTTCTCCGCTGGGCTTCGGCTGACTTCACTTCTTCCTGTCCCGACAGGAAGTTTAAACAGTAGAGCGCCCTCTACTGTTTAAAATTCCCCGGACAGGAAGTAAAGTGAAGCTGGAGCTCAGAGCGGAGAAGACAGCGGAGACCAGGGACTCGCACCGGCCGGATCAGGTAATGTATGCAGGGGGGACGGCAGCAGCCTCACAGATTGTGAAATCGATTCAAAATCTGTTTGCAGTGTAGGCAGCCAATAGATCCCTCTTTGATCAGATTCGATCACAGAGGGATCTATCTGCTGGTCGATCTGGTGGCAATCGAGCAGTGTATGGCTGCCTTAAGTGTATGGGCACCTTTGTGTTCTCTAATGCCTAGTACACACCATACAATTTTCTGTTAGATTATTCTCTGCAAAGTACTGGTAAGGTACATACACACGTTGGCTGATAAGACCGGGCTTGAGTGATCCGCGGATTGCTCAAGTCCGGTCTTATCAGCTGAACGACAGACTGTACACACGCCCGATTTGACATCCAAACGACCGGTCATTTGGACGTTCAAAAGACGGGTCGTTTGCGCAAATCCGACGTGTGTATGCACCTGTAAAGACTGGTCATTATCTCTGGTGCATTGTCTTCTGATTATCTCCTGCTGAGTAGAACAATGCCTAATTGCTCGGCAGCTAGATAGTTAGATAGAATGTTGGAAATTAGCTGACAGGTAAATCTTATGCTGGGCATACACGGCTTGATTTTGCCACTCGATTCTTCCGCTCGACTCTGCAGGCGATTCTCTTATTTTCCGCTCGTTTTTTTTTCTTATCTTTTTCTATTGTCCTCAATGTGGAATTGAGCGGACAAACGATCGGGTGGGAGATCGGACATGTCGGAAATTATCTATCGAACATAAAAATTGTATGGTGTGTACCTAGCCCAGGAGACTCAGTAAGGGCTGGTTCAGACGGACGCTTGTGCAGTGTTTACCGCCAGCGTTCAGGGCTTGACGTTAAACAATCCCATTCAAGTGAATGGGAGTGTTTGTACCAAGCTTTTACGCGCGTTTACACGAATGCGGCGTTCGGGTCCCAATTTTTCCTGGCGTTCCAGGAGCCCCTGGAAGCTACATGTAGCTTCCAGGGGCGGTTAACCGCGATGGGTAATGTCCCCCTAGGGGAAGAAAAAACGTGACCGCATCCGAACGCAACGCGAACGCTGCTGAAAGCTCGGACGCATCACCACCGCGACGCCAACTAACGCAACGCCTCTGAACGTCCGTCTGAACCAGCCCTAAATCAGCCCTCATCTATCTATGGAGATAACACTGCAACAATTTGTGAGGAAAAAGATTGCTGACAGAAGAACAGTGCCTGCTAAACCTGGCTGCATTGATTCTAGAACCGACATAATGGGTGGCATTAGCAGTACACAGACTTTACTTGTTACATGCACAAACACTACATTGAGTGTATTCTTACCTCTCTTCCTTTCTTGGTATTAGGGAGATAACAGTGAAGAGGAAAGTCAGAAGCTGTGAACTTCATTCCTGGGTGGGGCTGACCTGAACCCTGAAAATTATGAAACAAAACATAATATAAAAGAGAAATGGTACAAAGCCACTAAATTTCAATTAGTGCTCTAGTACATAGTAAAGTTGTCGTGATTTGCGTTTGGGTGCTGATACTTGCTTTTGGTTTAGCCCCATTGCTCATCAAGATAACTCTACTATCCGCCAAGACAAGAAAATTGACGCATACGGCTCTTTGGAAATCATCTAATGTAAATTTGGTTGCATAATATACATGTAAATTCCTTTTTTTCCTAAATGCTGAGGGATGGGATTAGGCTGGGGGGAGGGACTGAGGGGGGGGGAGGAGGAGGAAGGGAAGGGACAGGGGAACAATACTTCCTGCATTTCAGCTTTTGTGTTCAATTTGTTAACTCATAGCTTTTGTACTACTAATGTTTTGCAAACAATGTTCCTTCTATGGTGTAAAACTTACAAAAACCCAAATAAAATATGTTTTAAAAAAAAAAAAGATAACTCTACTGTATTTGAATCTGCCAAAGAATTTGCATCTCCAGATAGCTCTTTGACTAGTTCCTAGGCAATGCATGGTAAGTAATAGTTTGCATGGTAAGTAAAAGTAGTTAGTTATGCATATGATTTGCATCTGAATTGAATGCGAAGTATGCATAAAGCTTATTAGAGGTGCTGCACATGTGAGCTGTTGGTCATTTCAGATGCAGCCTTTGTGGTGTGCACTGGCCCACTCCTTGCTGTCCATTAAAATGTAAGTTACACATTTTTGCTTAGCTGCTCCCAAGGTTATACATATGTTGTTTTTAATTTAGGTTAGGCCACTTGCCCGGAGGTTTGCCTCACCGTGGCGCAAGTGTCCAGTATATTATACTTTGCATGCAAACTATAGTGGAAGCCAAAGTTCCTCCATAGTATGATAAATGTAGCATTTGTTTTGGACGCAGGGCATGCATTTTCAGCCTAATAGAGGTGGTGCATGCCTGAGTCAATTGCAGCATGTTTTAAGGGATGCGCAACCTCCCCCCTTTTCATAGTTCCTAGGCAATGATTACTGACGAAAGACAGAATCTGATCGCTTTTGAAGGAAAAACATTTTTTAACAAGTATAAGATATAACAATGATTCTCAGGGCCGGTTCTAGACTTTTTGTTGCCTAAGGCAAACTTGTGAGGATATTGCAGGGATATAAATTAAGGGTATTCTCAGCTAAATCCTCCTCCCTCTCCCAGTAACAAGGACTCCAAGAACAGAAAGTGGGGAGAGATTTCTTCAATACAGACGACAGCTACAGGTTCTAATTTACATTTGTTTATTTAAAACTAAAATACGAAGTTTAAGAGAGCCCAGTCTCACCTGTATTCCAGGAGGAATATGGTAGATGATTCGTATGGTGTCACAGTCAGGATACCCGGGCAAAGAATGAGGAATCAGATGGAAAGACATCTTCCCAGGAGGCTGAGAGCCAATCTTCGTGCCGTATAAAGTGTGACATGTTGGGCAGCGCAAAGTGCCATCCTGTGAAGAAGAGTACATTAGTAGTATGATATACATGGATATCTGTAAAGGAATAACCACATCTAATTGATATGATCAATATGTTAAAAGCCAAGGCCACCCAAGACTATGATGTAACTTTTGGTACTGCTTTGAAGTGGTATGAAACTCAGCATTTCTTCTTTGAGCTGAAAGATTCTTTTCAGCAAAAAAGTACTACCAGAAAAAACACTGGTAGCAGAACCGCATTCAAACAGTTAAACACAGCACTTTCTTTGTCAGTGGGAAGCTTAGCACCATTGCTAAACTTGAGGAAGTGATTACAATAGTAGCTGATAAGCAAACAAACAAGCTAATATAAACACTGCTAGTAGTGTCTCGCCTGCATACAAGCCAAAAGTGTACACAGGAGAAGACACATTCTCACTGGATACATTGCAATATATAAATACAGCAGCTATGCAAAAAATTACAATGGCAGCTTTCAATACAGATAAACTGTACTTTAGGAACTTGTAATTTATAAAGAGACAATATTACTTGTGCACAAAAGAAAATATGATAACTGTATAGATAATAAAAAGTAGGAAAAAATGTATTTACAGAATGTCACTATTACTACATTTAAGGTGCCGCCGTTAAAGCACCATGATTTGCATACCGGCAATAGCTGGGCCCCGAATTACGTGAAGAGTGGGAGATAGTCAGTAGGGAAATATATTTATTATATTCCCTTAGATTACCTTGCGCAGGAAGTGCTGTCTCTCGGCTTCTCCCTGTGCCCAATTTTATAGAGTCGGACAAATGTACTGTACAGAGTTATCTTCAATATGGAATTAGACTGTTGGTTTTGGAATGAACCAGTCAACCTTCACCATAACCTAAGAAATGAGTTTTTACATGAAATAAATGTCTTAGAATGAAATATACATAGTGTTTACCTTATACAGAGAAGCCAGGCAGCGCACATGGTAGGTGTGAGAGCAGCGATATAATCTCCCCACTTCTCCATTTGTCATCTCCTCACCGCACAGTGCACAGTCCTATGGGTGAAAGGATTAAATAGATATGTTTTATTATACACACCACAAAAATTACAGAAAAAAGCAAGGAATGTAAAATAATCTATTCTCTCCAGCAAACAAGTGAAATACCTCATATGGGACTACTTATAGTACCTTCAGGACCACTTTAGACATGGTGGACTAAAATCAATTAAAAATCGCACCATAAAAATACTGCAAAAGTACCCTATTGTCTTGCATGAGATTGCTTCCTCTTTTCTCAAATGAAACTCCCATAATGCATCTCTTCAGGAGAGTAAGTGAAGCCATGCATATTGCCTCTGTGAGCCAGGAATGCATCCAGAGTCACTAGCACAGTGTTTAAAATGATAACATTCAAAGGACAACTGAAGTGAGAAGAATATGGAGGCTGTCATATTTATTTCCTCTTAATCAATACCAGTTGCCTGGCAGGCAGCCCTGCTGATCTATTTGGCTGCATAAGTGTCTGAATAACACCAGAAATAAGCAAGCAGCTAATCTTGTCATATCTGACAATCACATCAGAAACACCTGATCTGCTGTATGCTTGTTCAGGGTTAAAAGCAGAGGATCAGCAGCATAGCCGGGCAACTGGTAAGAAATAAATATGGCAACCTTCATATTCCTCTCGCTTCAGTTGTCCTATAAATTGCAAAAAACATTCAAATAGTGAGCAAACTGCAGTTGATTTGCAGTCAACCTACATTGAAACTAATGTTGAAATGATAGATATACTGGAGAAAAAAACCCCAAAAGAATACTTTTTGTAGCCTAGTCAGTGTCAAGGTTGGCTTTACACATTTTGTGCCACTAGGATTGCTTTCTTGTTGCTACCCTTCCATAAACATCAGCACCCCCCCATTCTATGCACCACCCATGATCAACAGCCCCTGTTTTTCAAGTACAGAACCCTTGGGCAGCTTTCATGTCCAGTAGCCTCCCCGGGCTGCAGCTGCCCAAGGCCCAAGCCTTTTATGCCTTTTCAGAAATCTGGCCCTGGTCAGTGGTACCGGAAAAAAAACTACTCTAGGGAAATGTTGCCATGTACATGTCCAAAAAAATGAGAGGATTTAACCCACAAATCTAGATCTGAAACATCACAATGGTGTGGAGTTACCATATATTCTATACATACATATACATATATATATATATATATATATATATATATATATATATATATATATATATATATATATATATATATATATATATATATATATATATATATACAGTGGAGGAAATAATTATTTGACCCCCTCACTGATTTTGTAAGTTTGTCCAATGACAAAGAAATGAAAAGTCTCAGAACAGTATCATTTCAATGGTAGGTTTATTTTAACAGTGGCAGATAGCACATCAATAGGAAAATCGAAAAAATAACCTTAAATAAAAGATAGCAACTGATTTGCATTTCATTGAGTGAAATAAGTTTTTGAACCCCTACCAACCATTAAGAGTTCTGGCTCCCACAGAGTGGTTAGACACTTCTACTCAATTAGTCACCCTCATTAAGGACACCTGTCTTAACTAGTCACCTGTATAAAAGACACCTGTCCACAGAATCAATCAATCAAGCAGACTCCAAACTCTCCAACATGGGAAAGACCAAAGAGCTGTCCAAGGATGTCAGAGACAAAATTGTAGACCTGCACAAGGCTGGAATGGGCTACAAAACCATTAGCAAGAAGCTGGGAGAGAAGGTGACAACTGTTGGTGCGATTGTTCGAAAATGGAAGGAGCACAAAATGACCATCAATCGACCTCGCTCTGGGGATCCACGCAAGATCTCACCTCGTGGGGTGTCAATGGTTCTGAGAAAGGTGAAAAAGCATCCTAGAACTACACGGGAGGAGTTAGTGAATGACCTCAAATTAGCAGGGACCACAGTCACCAAGAAAACCATTGGAAACACATTACACCGCAATGGATTAAAATCCTGCAGGGCTCGCAAGGTCCCCCTGCTCAAGAAGGCACATGTGCAGGCCCGTCTGAATTTTGCCAATGAACACCTGAATGATTCTGTGAGTGACTGGGAGAAGGTGCTGTGGTCTGATGAGACCAAAATAGAGCTCTTTGGCATTAACTCAACTCGCTGTGTTTGGAGGAAGAAAAATGCTTCCTATGACCCCCAAAACACCGTCCCCACCGTCAAGCATGGGGGTGGAAACATTTTGCTTTGGACGTGTTTTTCTGCTAAGGGCACAGGACAACTTAATCGCATTAACGGGAAAATGGACGGAGCCATGTATCGTGAAATCCTGAACGACAACCTCCTTCCCTCTGCCAGGAAACTGAAAATGGGTCGTGGATGGGTGTTCCAGCACGACAATGACCCAAAACATACAGCAAAGGCAACAAAGGAGTGGCTCAAGAAGAAGCACATTAAGGTCATGGAGTGGCCTAGTCAGTCTCCGGACCTTAATCCAATAGAAAACCTATGGAGGGAGCTCAAGCTCAGAGTTGCACAGAGATAGCCTCGAAACCTTAGGGATTTAGAGATGATCTGCAAAGAGGAGTGGACCAAATTTCCTCCTAAAATGTGTGCAAACTTGGTCATCAATTACAAGAAACGTTTGACCTCTGTGCTTGCAAACAAGGGTTTTTCCACTAAGTATTAGTCTTTTATTGTTAGAGGGTTCAAAAACGTATTTCACTCAATGAAATGCAAATCAGTTGCTATCTTTTATTTAAGGTTATTTTTTCGATTTTCCTTTTGATGTGCTATCTGCCACTGTTAAAATAAACCTACCATTGAAATGATACTGTTCTGAGACTTTTCATTTCTTTGTCATTGGACAAACTTACAAAATCAGTGAGGGGTCAAATAATTATTTCCTCCACTGTATATATATATATATATATATATATATATATATATATATATATATATATATATATATATATATATATATATATATATATATATATATATATATATAAAATTAATGCATTAATACCTCTGATAATGACGTCTTCACTCTTTGCAAGAACTGCTTGATCATCTCTTCTGGTTTTTTACCTATCGAAAAAGTAAAATGTTGGTTTCTAAGACCCAAAGAAAATATACAAACAACGCAAAATACCAAAACATGAAACGAAACATAGAAAACCTCTGACAGGTAAGAATTGGGCCGTTGCCTAGACTTCATTTAAAGGCCCGCCTGGTAGCAACAATAAATCATACACCAGTCATAGAAGAGAAACAGTGTTGCTTCAAGTTTCAACAGGCTGAATTTCTATAGCCTGTTACTAAAAACTGTTTACATCAGGTCCTACAATTGTGATTGTAATAGCAATAAAGTGCAGAACACACCAATTAACCACCTCACATAACAGGCTATTTTACTCTTCCCAGCAAGAGCAATTTTTACATTTCAGCACTCCTGTTCATTTAGCCATAACTTTACTACTGCTTATCACACCTAAATGATCTATATTTTTTTTTTGTTTTTTTTACCACAAATTAGGCTTGTTTTCAGAAAAAAAAATATTTGGCCATTTGTTCTGGCAATCACATTACTACACATGTACTAAGAACATTTAAATTATGTCCAGGGTACAATGTATGGGGACAATATATTATTTGGAAATAAAGGTGTATCTTTTCTGTTTTGTGTTTTTTGTCTTCCCACTGTACCCTAGGATTACAGGCCCTTATTTGAAAAAAAAAATAACAGTACATGAATATACCCTCATGATATACATGTTCAAAAATTTTAGTAAGGTAACTATTTATGTATTTTTTTATTAATGCAGTCACTTTTGATTTTTTTACTATACGTGGGGAAAAGGGCAAAGGGGTTAAATTGGGTTGTCAAGTATTTTTACTAAAATTTCTACTTTAATTTTAATGAATGAATATGGCTTCTGATTGAAGCCATGATCATTCATTCACAGGCACTTTGATTGGCTCAGGTAACCACTCACTGCCACAGAAGTGAACGAGTGGCGGGAACGTGCTGATTAATAGGACTCTCCTGAACATCGAGTTTCCTGCAATGGGGAGCGAACTGGATGCTTTGCCCTAACAAGTTAATATAGCTAAGAACTGAGGACTCTCCCAAAGAGAAGCTCTAATGAGCTCCGGTAAGAGTGATTTTGGGTCACTTAAGTATTTAGCCTGAGGTTTTTTGTACTTTTTTTAGATTATGCTATGTAGTTATTTGTGTACATAGAGACACTGTAGCAAAACAGTCCAGAAGACAGAAGCCAAGATGTAAATCATGTATGTACTCTTTTTGTTGCTAATCTTCCGGCTGTTCCCTTGGATTCCAGGCACTGGTCGCAGGTCCCTTTTCTTTACTGCTGGTGGACGGAAGACTGGGGCAGCAGGAATGGACAGACACACTGGAAGCCCAGCTGCACTCATCAGAAGTCCACTTATACCTAGCAAAATAAAATGTTAGATGTATGAGCACAGTAGTACCAGGGTTGGCCGTATCCACAAGACCAAAATATTAGTGTTGATTCAGGCTAAACTTGTAACACCCTTTTCCTATTCTAGAACGTTATCCCTGCTACCAGATTCTTACTACTGGTGAACAAGGCACTCTTTACACCTGAGCAAGATCCATCCTCTACGGCAGGATTCCCCAACCCTGTCCTCAAGGCCCACCAACAATGTTTTGTGGAAATCCACAGAGGTAGCTAATGAGCTCTGCTGAGACACTAATTACCTCACCTGTGAGTGTTTGTAGTTTTCTGCAAAACATGTACTGTTGGTGGGCCTTGAGGACAGAGTTGGGGAACTGTGCTCTATGGGGCTACCATGTCTAGCAAAGCAATTATTCCGAGTGCCAGGTAGGGCAGGTTTGGTTTTTAAGTAGATAACTTGCTGTAGATGGTTGGGTTAGTGAGATAGGTAATGTACTATTACAATTTGTTTATATGAGTTAGCATCAGGCTCAAGCTATGTGTGCCTGCAGGGTTTTCATCCCCAAAACAATGATTTGATTTTGGTGGTATTTTGTTCAGTTATTTGCTGCTTGGCTGATCACGGCTGATCATGATAATGGTTGATTACAGCAGGACACTGCCTGCTCTTTCTCCCCTTCCCCAAAGGAATGAATACAATCCTTGGTAGAGAGCTGAGCAGCTCATCTTTACAATCCGCTGATCATGGGTAAAATGCCACCAAAAGACATTACAAAAGATTGTTAAGGATAATAAGAGAGAGTGTGAGAGCTATTTAGTATAATTAAAAACAAAGATTTTTTGTGAACCTTTTTTTGGGACACCAAAAGCTGCCAACAACCCAGTTGCCTCCAGGTCCCCTGACACTGCTGATGTTTCCACCATGAATACAAGCTGCTCAGCTATCCTTACACCTCTGATGGTGCACCAAAAAGAATTTCTCATATCAACTGACACAATATCATCAGGCAGGGAACAGTAGGTCCCACCAACAGCACGACTCAGAAGATTGCGTTTGCAGGGAATTATAGACATGTAAATATACTGACAAGCTGGGCCAAAAATAAACACCATCTCATGTCTACAAAAAAGGCTGTAGACTGTTTTCCCACTACAGTGGAAAACACTTGTAGGTCTGCAACAGATCTGTTGGATCCGGTGTGGTAAGCAGACTGCACTTTAGTGCTGTTCTTCTGTGAGAGCCCATGTAGCCTATGGTTGAAACACATCTGCCCTGGGCTCCAAATGGGCCACAACAGACCATCTGAGTGGACAAGGCCAGAGTTGCACAACCAGTTTCATCAATGGCACTGTGTTCCGACATGACTCAACTGGGGGCTTCAAAGTTTTTTTCCACCAAATACCAAACACTTAAAAAAAAAAAAAAGAAAAAGAATACAGTCAAGGTTTGCGGAAAACTTTTGCTCTCCAGTGTTCTTCATCTTTAACAAATCAACTCCATTGTGTTTGCATTTATATATTGTGATATGCTAATAATTTATAGTATGGTGATCATTACCTGCCAGGGCTGGTGGGATCATACCCGAGCCTTCTATGTTACTAAGAGGCACTGGAGGCACCCTGTAATTTCAGAACATGAAAAAAGGTTTTAATGGCATTTAATGTAACTTGCATTAAGCTTTAACATAACAGGAGACATAAGAAGTCATAGAAAGTAATAAAACATACCTAGGAAGGCTTCTGCTTTTCTCATATCTCTGACTCTCACGACACTGAACTGTGGCTGCTCTGGTATCTGACTGGCGTCCTGGCCAGCTGGCAGACTTCACACTCTGCACTAAAAGACAGTGCGGGCAAGCGCATGGTGGTGGACTCCTACCCCGTCTGAGTGAATCAGACCGTGAAAGGCTCCTGCTAGCTAACCTAGGCTTGACATGACTGATCCCGTGGTGAGGGCTAGCCAAGACAGACTTCGAGTCATTGGATCTTGAATGAGAACTAAGTAGCTCTGTCCTGTTATCTTCAGGTCTAGAATTAGACCTAGAAAACCCAGGCCTAGTGCACATGCTTCTGCAGTCTGTGCTTACTACAGCAGACCTGGTGTCGTGCCGGGATTCCGATCTACCTAGAGAAGGTCTAAACTCAGCTGGTCTAGAATCACAAGCAGAAAATCCATATTTAGATTCACATCTTATAAGTTTAGGCGTAGAGACACCAGGTCTAGAGTGTGATCTCACAAATTCAGGTTTGTATTCATTAGGTCCAGAATTTGATCTTAGAAATTCAGGTCTATTTCCAGCTGGCTTAGATTCTGACCTATGTAAAACCGCTTGATGTTCTTCCCTTCGAGAGTTAGCCCTGCTTAATGCTGGTCTAAAGTCTCCAGGCCTGGACTCTGACCTTGTTAACTCAGGTCTTGAGTCTCTACACCTTGATTCTGACCTCGATAACCCTGGTCTTGAAGCTGGTCGTCTAGGGGTAGCACTTGCTAATGCAGGGCTTGAGTTAAAAACATTGCAATCATGATTCACAGGTTCAAAGTGAGGACTGATATCTGAGTCAAGCAGCATGGAGTTTGGACTCCCAGAGGAAGAGCTGGAATCATCTGAAGAGGATTCACAGTATGAAGAAGGTCCATAATTTGGAAGAATTACATTCGCATCAAAATTAATAAGTTCCTGGTTGGCATCATCTTGTTCTTGGCTGTAGTTTACCAGTCTGTCATTAGAATGGCAGCGGTTAGAGTGTTCTGGTCCACGAGTGTAATTCACTGCTCCTGAATTAAAGTTTATTGAGCCCTGGTTGCCATTTACAAGTTCATAGTTTGAATTTTGTAACATAAGACTTGGGTCGATTATCCCATAATTGGTGTGTAAAGGTTCTTGTCTTGAGTTTATTGTCCTGTGGTGTATTTTCATGGGTACATGGTTATGGGTAACTAGCAAGTGGTTTGTATTAATGCGTCCTTGATTAAAGTTTGGCAGGCCTTGGTTGAGATTCACTAGTCCATGGTTCATATTTACTAGGCCCTCATTAAATGATGCTGCCTCTTGATTCGAGCTTAGTGTTCTTCTTCTGCATTTCATTTGTCCATTACTGCTGTTAATTTGTTCTTGATTAAAATTCATAAGTCCATGGTTTGATCTCATGGGTTGTGGATGGACTGAAAAGAATGCATGCTTATAATCCGAATTCCCATTGAGATATTGTGGTAGAGCAACATGGTACTGAGCTGTAGGACGTTTCACTACAGCTGTAGGATAAGGCATGTGGGCTCGAGCCCGGACCCTCGTCCTCCTCTGAGAAGGCAATTCTATTTTTGTCATGGTCTGGAAACAGATATGAGATCCATTACAGGGTTCTCCGAGGCGGACACCTGTCTGCTGTTTTTCGAGAGCATCCTGGATCAAGACTGATAATTTTGCTTCAAAGGAAACCCATTGTCCTGGTAGATCCTCCCATTCCCACACTATTCCTTTGCCAGGAGCACTTGAAAGAGGCAAATTTACTCTCCTCACTGGATACAGAGTACCTGCAAAAAATAAATAAATAAATAAATAAAATTAGCAGTTAGAATGGTTCCAACAATTCAGCTTATTTCATTAAATCAAACATGTCAAACTTTGGCCCACTATAGACCACCAGGGAATCTATATAGTAGGTGAAGCCCTAGATCACTAGGGAAGACATATGGGGGAGGAAGGGGGAAAGCATTAGACACCAGGGAACTGTATAGGACCTATACTATAGGTGAGGGAAGGGACACTAGACATCAGGAAACTTTTTAGGGGTGGGAAGAGAACAACTAGAAACCAGGGAACTGTATAGGGGAGATTTTCCATCCTAATGATAATAATAATCCTGTCTGCTCAATAGTTTTGATTGACTTTAAATAAAAAAACAATTAACATTTCGATTAATGGGACATGATGCAGTACAGATTTCTGGGAGATTTGATCAAAGGGATTGAATCTGCCAGGAATCGAAATGCAAAATCGATAAAGCTACATATGCACCTGCTGAGGATCTATTGGAGCTCTGTCACCCAAGGGATCGTGTAAAAAACCCTGCAGGGCGACAGAGCACACAACACTGTCCATACACCACATCAGCCTCTAGCTATGTTGCTATACATGGGAAGGAGGGACACAAGCATGTGCGAAGGAGTGGCTTCTGGCAAGCGGGGGAGCAGTGAAAACAATGGCATCATGCGGCGCTCGGGCATTGCGTCGGATCTTTAGCGATTGCTGTGCAGTCGCTGTACCCACACTGGTCTGACCGCCTGATTCTCGGCCATGGCAGTCGCTATCACCTGTCACTGCCGAGTTCAGAGCAGCATGGGTATAGGCCTTAAGTGTGTCGCTAAGATCTATCTAAGGCTCTCTGCACACTGCATGCGATTCCGATTCTTAATCGGTTTTTACATCCGATACCGATTTTTAGTCGTTACTGCATGCTGCGTTTTTTCCTCCATTTTTCTGTTGATTGCAGTCTGGGAAAATCGGAATTGCAAATCAGAATCGGAATCTCAAAACGGATTTGCAGTGTGAAGGGAGCCTAAAACCTGTAGGAAGTAGGTGTTATCACACAGCCCATGAGCCCATCCACACTACGGCGATTAGCGGTCGTTTACCGCTAATCTCCAAAGCGCTAGTGCTTTTTAAAGTGCTAGCACAATTGTAACTATTTGGCAGTGATCTCACTGCCATGATTGCCGCCATTCGTGGGCGTTCCGAGTTTAGCGGCAATCGCAAACACGTTGTCTGCAGCATTTTGCCGCGATTGAAGAGCGATCGCAATTAGCATGCTATAAAACTAATCGCATTGTGCACGTGTGTATGGACCTTAAAACACAGTTCTTTAAAATGCATTTATTTCTCATACAATGAACTTGATTAATTAACTAAACCTTTCTCATTATTTCCCATTATCTACTCCTTTTAAGCAACCAACAAGCAAAAAGTACTAAAATTAAGGTGAAAAAAAATAATATGGAAGTAAATTTTGTAAGTAATGACTGAGAGATTCTGTTGCTTGGAAAGGGCTAACAATGTTTTTTTATACATGAAGAGGAAAATAGGTAAGGAGAGATCATTCACAGACAACATTTGTGAATCAGCTGCAGTGTCTCAAAACAATAAAAACAAACCAAAAAAAGCATATAATTTCATTTGTAAACACCCCAAAAACGCATACAGTACATAAAGTTGAAAAGACGTTTACGGTACTTTTTCCTTTAAGCTGATCCCATTCTCATAAAAAGATTAAAGAATTATACGTTTCCTTTAAAGACACCTGTCCTAAGTCTTTAAAGTCCTGCTTGCTTTTATAGCTGCAGGCTGTGAATGGCATGGGAATGCTAACTGAAGACCCCTCTGCAAAGCACATAAAGAACTGGTCTTTGTTTGAAATGGGTGCAGCTCTGCAAGAATGAGTCCCATCGTTCACCCCGGAGGCCTTCCTTTCTAAGGGACTTTGGAGGAAAGATGACATTCCTGAAAGGTTATATAAAAACCTCCTTTGTTAGTCAGTGATCAGTTTAATAGTTATATGATATATGCTGACATTTAAAGCGATGTACCCTCTCCCTCTCACAACTGGGAAACAATAGTGGCACTCCTTTGTTAAGTAAAACACACAAACATGTGTTGTATGTCAAAGTCTACCAAAAAGTGCCATTTCAGCTACCAGTGAATGTTGTCAGCCACAGGATTCCTATATCGCTTAAAGGGAAATCACCCCTTTCTCATAAATAAAGATGGCTGTCCAGAAATCTTTTTTGCAAATCAACATCATTGAAAACCGACACTTAAATCAAATTGAGCTTTCATTTGCAACCTTGGCAACAGTGATCTGGTTACTCTGTTTGGAGTACAGTTGCCATAAACTCAACAAGGATATGTGAGGGTGCAGGCGGCTGGTTTTGTACTTTATTTTCTGGTTGAACTCGATGGACGTGTCCTTTTTCAACCCAAATATGTAATTAACTATGTAACCATTTAACAGATTTAATTAGCTGTACATGGAAGGACCCTTGTCACTCATTTAAATTTCAACACCTGGGCTAATCCACTGTCTGGCAGAAAACTTTGATACTCTTATTGCCCAGTTTGTGTTAGATAAGGAGGGGTGACCAAACCTTCTGCTAAGGCATACAAGAGGAATCGGCGCAGGAGACTTGGGCGCAGGATACAGCCTGTATGGCTTATCTTGCTCCTGCACAAATTCCCATTGATTTTAAATACTATTCCCCCTCCAGGCTGCCATAGATGGTAGGAAATAAAATAATAATGGCTTCCAGCAATTGCTGGAGGCCGAATTATAGTGTTTTATAAGTAACTTCAGCGCCGTCTTCTGACTGGAATGGCAGGGTTCGCCTGCTAAGGCCTTGTAGACATGCTAGATGGTTCTCAGCCAAGACAGCCTCTGCAGAGAATATACTATAATGTGTGTTGAGTGTCCCCCTCAATGCATCGGAAAGCAAACTGCCTGGCATATTGTCTCAACTGTGCACAGGCCAGGAGCATTGTTCTCTCACCACTCCTGTCTGCTCCATGCCACTCTGTCATGGGCCGCAATGTCTGCCCTCCCTCCCCCTCCATAGCAACAGAATGCATCACTAGCCTAGAGGTTAATGATACATCTTTACAGCATCGGATACTGAACTGTTGCACATGGCATCACAGCCTGATCCCAGCAGATGACTTTGAACATATGTATGCACCTTTAGTTCTTAAAAGATATGAGAGACTTTAAAGGACAACAGTAACTAGAGGCTGCCATATTTATTTCCTTTTAAGAAATACCAGTTGCCTGGCTGTTCTGCTGATCCTCTGCCTCTAATACTTTTAGCCATAGACCCTGAACAAGCGTGCAGTAGATCAGGATTTTTGACATTATTGTTAGATTTGACAAGATTAGCTGCATGCTTGTTTCTGGTGTGTGATTCAGAATCTACTACCACCAAACAGATCAGCAGGGCTGCCAGGTAACTGGTATTGTTTAAAGGGAAATAAATATGGCAGCCTCCATATTCTTCTCAGTACAGTTGTCCTTTAAAATGATGCACACATCTGTACAGCCTCAACCCTGGACTGTCACCCAAGAGGTAGAAGTCTTTGTGGTTCTTCTCCAGAACCCCCATCTTCATCAGAAGCCTTTACTGCAGTATGGCTTCTTTTTTGTTACATTGTAACACTAGAAAAAAGGCCTGCCCATTAAAAAACAGGCGCTAGGCCACGTCCACTAAACCCTGGCAAAGTGCATACCGATGCTTTCCGCTCACTTGGACCCCTCCACTGTCCGAAGTATATGCACACAGGGACACATTGCTTGCTTGGCAGTTTGAAAAAGCTGTTATTTCCCACAATGCAATGAGGTTCTCAGACAGCAAACTGTCAAGTCTGGAAGCAGGGATACAGGGACAGGAGGATGACGCAGGGACAGAGGGGTGTTATATTATATAGGATAGTTATTTGAGTTGAAAAAAAAAATCATATGTCCATTGACTTCCACCAGAAAATATGGTACAACACTAGCCTGCACCCTCACATATCCGTGTGGTAAGGTTAAGGGCTCTGCCTCTGAAACAGGGGACCTGGGTTTGAATTTCGGCTCTTACTGTTTAGTAAGATTCCTTTTCCATTACCCACCATTTTGCAATCTGATTCTGATTACTAACGGATCGCAAAACGCAGGGTACAGTAAAACGAATGGAAATGGCAGTGGCCATTTCCATTAGTGCGATCCGATTGCGTTGCGATTTTGGCCCGAGCGCTATCGCCGTCTTGCCGTGTTTTGGATGCAATTAAGTTCCTATACTGAGTATAGTAGCTCAATCGCAATCTCAATCTCATTAGTGGAAATTGGTTTGAAACGCGATTGCGATCGCATTTCATAGTGCAAAAGAGCCCTACACCAGCTCCTGCCTAGGATTGCCTTGTGGATGATCCGACTCTGCTCCAAGGAGTACATATATAATGTAGGAAAACAAATACATATACATCAATTCAAAAATATTTATGAAAAGCACACTAACAAACGCATCCCAAAAAAATCATCTTCTTCAACCCCTTCAACAATAAGTTCATAGAAAGGATATACTTTTTAAGGTTTTAAGATGAAAACAAGTAATGTCCTGCAAAATAGTGATGCAAGACATACAGTTTACGTGCCAATCCTGTATAATATTGTGACAGCAGTACCTTTTTGGGCTTCACGAAGACCATTTGTTTTTGAGCATAGTAAAGAAGTACACAATAATGTACCGTATGTAAATGCCAGCTATAGGCGCTGTTCACCATGAGACAGTGGCTAAACAATGGAGCGGTAAGGAGTGGGTGGCCTGGTTAGAAGAACAATGGGCGGTCTTGGCCAAGTACCATCTAGCGTGTGTACGAGGCTTTATGATTACGTACTTTAAAAAAAAAAATGTAAGCATCAGCAAATAGAAGATCCTATACACAAGCAGGAATTTGCTCTTTTCTCTCGTGACAGCAGATACTGTATGCCTATATCTATATGGAAACAACCTGGCAGGCTGACCTTTGTTTTTCTCACTAGTGACTGGTCAACAGATATTTGTCATCTTATAGTATGTCTAGACTGCAGTATCTTTCTCAATGCAAGCCGTCCTGACCAGATGCATGAGACATGTGTCACTGCTTTTCTAAGAATGCCAACAGCCTTGTGGTCATTGAACCTTTGTCTCTGATAGTTTTTCCGACAAACAAAGTCTAGCATGTGTACAGAGCTTACACATCCTACCTAGACTGTAGATTTCAGCGGTGGGTTGGTCTTAGTACTGTGTTCCTCATGTTCACATTACTACTTATTGCACGGGCTAAAATTACTCACAACTCCTTTAGAAGCGGTGTATAGACACTATCACAACACATGAGACAGGTGTATGAACATGCTCACGCCGCAGTATGTAAAAAAAAAAGCGACAAAGAAGAACATGGCAAAGTTAAGAATGTGTAATCTTTTCAGCTGACAGTTTTGGATTGAACATTGCGAAGACATGATTCTCAGCTCTCTGTCAAGCAACCTATTCTTTTCTAGAAAGACAGGATGGGGAAGATAATTGGGGACATCTCACTGGGGAAATCTCAGTTTTAAGCACCGCACTTTAATAAGAACAGTACAGTTTTAGGACAGGAACAAAAAGAGGTACAACAATGAATCACAGGGATAGAAGAGCTTGTTGGATAGGTTATCGTGACTGTGCTCCCTGCTTTGTACAAACATTGTCGTTCCGCCTGCGCAGTGAGCCAGAGCTGCTCGTACACAAATGGTTCTGTGCTACTGGGCAGGTGCAGGCACGTTCTTGCATGTGCAGCATGGCCACGTTCTTGCACAGTGGGGAGCGCAGATGCAAAATTCAAGAGGGTCCCAGGCATCGGCGGTGTTCTTGAAGAGTAGCACCAGAAGCTCGAAACAGGTGCCCCATAGCAGCAATGTAATGCTGCGTGGGGCGCATAAGGGTAATTCGGGGATCCAGCGGTTGCTTGACCCCGAATTACATCTCCCTCCAAGTTGCGACAACTCAGAGGGGGGATAGTATTTAGCACCGCCGGGGAGTTTTGGGGCAGCAGAGCAGGGAGAGCCGTCATTCGGCTCTCCCGGTGCCCAACTAACCAGCCTTCTCTCTTCATACGTGAGGTTCTCAAGTTTTGCAATAAGTTTGCTTTAAAGTACAGTGAGGCTCAAAAGGTTGAACTTGATGGGCATGTGTCTTTTTTTATTTGAAATAACTATGTAGCTATAATATTGATATCATGTATGAGGCTTAGCTCAGATTTGATGGTGTGGTAGCATTTCTGTATAGCACAGATGGCTCTAAAGGTCTGCTGCACTTGGGAGCGGCTGTATGCCATTCTGTCTGACGAATAGCAATGCATCTGCCGTCCATCACAAATCATTGTTGCATAACTGTAGTACCAAAATAGACAAACCTGGGCAATTAAAAAAAAACATTTGCAAAATGTCCAAGAGGAAAGCATGGGCCCTTGCAACATGTATAGTATGTTGGTCCGCTGCCTAGAAAACAATCCATCAGTGGGCCCAGTGCGAGCCAAGCCCAAGTGAATTGTATTTACCTTGAACTCGGAAAAAAGCTGGCAGTCCAAAGTTAACCTTTATTGGCAATATTTTTTACATGGAACCGATAAAGATTAACTTTGGATGTGGCAGCTTTTCTCCTTGTTGAGTACTGCATAGAGGGAGTCATCCCTCTTTTCAGCTGCCACACTCCTCTTAAAGACTATGGGTTTGATCCTGTTGTGAGTGCGAGACAATACTACCAATGTGTTGTATCTGCCTGGAAACATCTGGTGACCATAAACAACTTGTGAAATACTCAGTGAATTCTCAAGGTTCTAGTTGTTGTAGAATGAGCTTAGGGACATATCCAACAAACAATGTGGGTGGCCTTGTATCTTTTTAGGGCAGTTTGCTCTTTATGTGCCTATGCATTCTGCACTTTAACACGTCCCGATGCAACATTTGAATCATAATGAATGGCACGGGTAACTTTCAAAGATTGGAAGAGTAAGCTTTTAGAATATAGTAAAAGTGTCTTCGGACTGTACATCCCACTGCAGGAACTCTGTGTAGTAATTATAGGGAAACTAAAGTGAGAAGAATATGGAGGCTGCCATATTTATTTCCGCTAAACAATACCAGTTACCAAGCAGCCCTGCTGCTCTATTTGCCTGCAGTAGTGTCTGAATAACACCAGAAACAAGCATGCAGCTAATCTTGTCATATCTGGCAATAGTGTCAGAAACACCTGATCTATTGTTCGGGGTCTGTAGTTAAAAGTATTAGATGCAGAGGATCAGCATGATAGTCAGGCAACTGGTACTGCTTGAAAGGAAATAAGTATGGCAGCCTCCAAATCCCTGTCACTACAGTTGTCCTTTAAGGTAATGCTTTTTAAAATTCAATAAAGGTATTCAGAAAGAAAATGAGTGTATGTTTAACCACTTGCCGACCGCCTACTGCATATTGGCGGCGGCAAAGTGGCAGCCCCAGGACCACGTAACGCAGAATAGCGTCGGGTCCTGGGGCACTGTTTTGCCAGGGATCGCACGCTGGGATGCGCACGCATCCGCCGGCAATAGGCTCCGCCCACCCGCAACATCAACCCGCCGGCCAATCGGAAGCGCCGGCGGGTTGTTAACCCGACGATCGCCGCATAGGAAGCGTATAATACGCATTGTAATGTTTACAAAGTGTATTATACGGGCTGCCTCCTGCCCTGGTGGTCCCAGTGTCCGAGGGACCACCAGGGCAGGCTGCAGCCACCCTAGTCTGCACCCAAACACACTGATCTGCCCCCCCCCCTGCTCCCTGATCGCCCACAGCACCCCTCAGACCCCCCCCCCCCTGCCCACCCCCCAGACCACTGTTTGCACCCAGTCACCCCCCTAATCACCCATCAATCACTCCCTGTCACTATCTGTCAACGCTATTTTTTTTAAGTCCCTAAACTGCCCCCTGATCACCCCCTCAGATTCTCCCCAGACCCCCCCCCCCCTGTGTACTGTATGCATCTATCCCCCCTGATCACCTGTCAATCACCCGTCAATCACCCCCTGTCACTGCCACCTATCAATCAGCCCATAACCTGCCCCTTGCGGGCAATCTGATCACCCACCCACACCATTAGATCGCCTGCAGACCCGACATCAGATCACCTCCCAAGTGCACTGTTTACATCTGTTCTCTCCTCTAAACACCCACTAATTACCCATCAATCACCACCTATCACCACCTGTCACTGTTACCCATCAGATTAGACCCTAATCTGCCCCTTGCAGGCACCCAATCACCCGCCCACACGCTCAGATTTCCCTCAGACCCCCCCTTATCAATTCGCCAGTGCATTATTTACATCTGTTCTTCCCTGTAATAACCCACTGATCACCTGTCAATCACCTATCAATCACCCCCTGTCACTGCCACCCATCAATCACCCCCTGTAACTGCCACCCATCAATCAGCCCCTAACCTGCCCCTTGCGGGCAATCTGATCACCCACCCACACCATTAGATCGCCTGCAGACCCGACGTCAGATCACCTCCCAGGTGCACTGTTTACTAGTTTCTAGGGAGTGTCTGCAACACCTCAACCAGATAACTGTGTGTGCTAGGGCTCAAAACAAGAGCAATTATATGGTAGAGGAAGAAAGCCCTTAAAAAATAGCACCTCCCACAGCAAAATTTTAAAAAGTATAACAAAAATCTTTATTCAACATTGGGTATATTAATAATCACAGTACTGTTGATTCAATAAAGAATAAAACCATTTTAAAACCAAGCAAATATTCCAACATGATCCCTGCTGCATATGAAACAATCACTCTAAATGCAATATATTGTATAATGACACAATGCTGCTGTCAGATATAAAACCCCAGAGTCGGCTCAATATTGAGCCCAACAGGGGGAGAACCCGGGTTCAGTATACAACCTAGTGTGATGCAGGACCAATAAACAACTCCCACCCAGCATGGGTATGTGTAAAAATAAACCACAAAACACATTATACTACTTCTCCTGAGTACAGCGGTGCAGTGAAGAAAAAAAAAAAAAACACACGAATAAATATCGCATATATAAGATCATGAAATAAAGTACACAATTGCTCTCCAAGTATACAGTATTACTAGTGATAAGATGCCTAGTAAAAATTAAGGCAAAGGAGCAGCCCATAGGAAAAAGAGCATAAAGTGGAGTAGTGCAAAAAATAGAGGAGATACTTAGCCTAGAAATGGTGAAGTCAATCTCAGCAGCACAGCAGGGAACAAGGAATCCCCTCGGAGGACAAGATCCCACTAGTTCCGCGAGAGTCACCTCGCTTTATCAAGGAGAGAGGATGCTCGTTGGGAGATGATATTTCTCCCACCCAGCATGGGTATATGTAAAAATACACCACAAAACACATTATACTACTTCTCCTGAGCACGGCAGTACCACATGTGTGGCACTTTTTTGCAGCCTAACTGTGCTAAAGGGCCCAAAGTCCAATGAGTACCTTTAGGATTTCACAGGTCATTTTGCGACATTTGGGTTCAAGACTACTCCTCACGGTTTAGGGCCCCTAAAATGCCAGGGCAGTATAGGAACCCCACAAGTGACCCCATTTTAGAAAGAAGAAGACACCCCAAGGTATCCTGTTAGGTGTATGACGAGTACATAGAAGATTTTATTTTTTGTCACAAGTTAGCGGAAATTGATTTGTATTGGTTTTTTTTTCCCAAAGTGTCAATTTCCGCTAACTTGTGACAAAAAAAAAAAATCTTCCATGAACTCACCATACTCCTAACAGAATACCTTGGGGTGTCTTCTTTCTAAAATGGGGTCACTTGTGGGGTTCCTATACTGCCCTGGCATTTTAGGGGCCCTAAACCATGAGGAGTAGTCTAGAATCCAAATGCCTCAAAATGACCTGTGAATAGGACATTAGGCCCCTTAGCGCACCTAGGTTGCAAAAAAGTGTCACACATGTGGTATCACCGTACTCAGAAGAAGTAGTATAATGTGTTTTGGGGTGTATTTTTACACATACCCATGCTGGGTGGGAGAAATCTCTCTGTAAATGGACAATTGTGTGTAAAAAAAAAATCAAAAAATTGTCATTTACAGAGATATTTCTCCCACCCAGCATGGGTATGTGTAAAAATAAACCACAAAACACATTATACTACTTCTCCTGAGTACAGCGGTACCACATGTGTGGCACTTTTTTGCACCCTAACT
Organism: Hyperolius riggenbachi; assembly: GCF_040937935.1. Taxonomy (NCBI): domain Eukaryota; kingdom Metazoa; phylum Chordata; class Amphibia; order Anura; family Hyperoliidae; genus Hyperolius; species Hyperolius riggenbachi. Next base: position 198,857,228 of record NC_090655.1, read on the forward strand.
GCGCTAAGGGGCCCAAAGTCCAATGAGCACCTTTAGGCTTTACAGGGGTGCTTACAATTTAGCACCCCCCAAAATGCCAGGACAGTAAACACACCCCACAAATGACCCCATTTTGGAAAGTAGACACTTCAAGGTATTCAGAGAGAAGCATAATGAGTCCGTGGCAGATTTCATTTTTTTTTGTCACAAGTTAGAAGAAATGGAAACTTTTTTTTTCCTTTTTTTTGTCACAAAGTGTCATTTTCCGCTAACTTGTGACAAAAAATAAAATCTTCTATGAACTCACCATGCCTCTCAGTGAATACTTTGGGATGTCTTCTTTCCAAAATAGGGTCATTTGGGGGGTATTTATACTATCCTGGAATTTTAGCACCTCATGAAACATGACAGATGCTCAGAAAAGTCGGAGATGCTTCAAAATGGGAAAATTCACTTTTTGCACCATAGTTTGTAAACGCTATAACTTTTACCCAAACCAATAAATATACACTGAATGTTTTTTTTTTTTATCAAAGACATGTAGCAGAATAACTTTCGCGCTCAAATGTATAGGAAATTTTACTTTATTTGAAAAATGTCAGCACAGAAAGTAAAAAAAGTCATTTTTTTGACAAAATTCATGTCTTTTTTGATGAATATAATAAAAAGTAAAAATTGCAGCAGCAATCAAATAGCATTAAAAGAAAGCTGTATTAGTAACAAGAAAAGGAGGTAAAATTCATTTAGATGGTAGGTTGTATGACCGAGCAATAAACCGTTAAAGCTGCAGTGGTCTGAATGGAAAAAAAGGCTCTGGTCCTTAAAGTGGATCCGAGATTAAAGTGAACCTCCGGACTAAAAATCGACTCAGCAGCACTGAAAAGGCCTGGTGTTTCTTTAACAGTATCACAGCATCAGAACTTTGTTTCTCTTATCCAAGCCTCATTTTTAGCTGCACAGAAGAAAACTGCCCGGGCTTTTTTCCCCTGATGCTGTGCAAAGCATGATGGGATTTCTGATGTTGTTGCTCTCGTTCTGCTGTTTTGGTGCAAATTTATTTCTTTTACATTTTGAATTTGACATTTTAAAGCCTTGCGTGTGCAGCTGGGAGGGGTTATCAGGACACAGGACAGTTGGAACTGTGTCTCCTGCTCCTTGTCACCTCCTTTCAACCAAAAAGATGGCTGCCCCCATGACAAAGATGGCAGCCCCCATGAATCACAAACATTTGCCTGTTCTTTTGAAACAGGGTGGGTAAAAAAATTATATTACCTATCTATTCTAATTAACATAACTAATGTAACTTAATGACAGTATGTTTGTTTAGGCTGAAGTTCCCCTTTAACTTTTACTCATTGCATAATTGTGTTCCTTTCCTATTGTTTATAGGGCATTCCTCAAGTCAAATACTTTTTTGTTTTTGTCTTAATACTCTAATTCCCTATAAACTAAAGAAGCCACGCCCACAGGCTTTAGCCAGAGATTTCAGAGGCAGAGGGGAGGAGGGAGGAGGAGGGGGATTAGGTTTGTTTGCTCAAGATGCAGATAAGCCTGCCTCTGTGTAATGTTTACAAACAACATGGCTGCTGTCATTGTATCACAGGAATAATCAATCATATTCTATTAAACCTGTTTGCAGCTAGATTTGCTGTGTAAACTATCTAAACTTTAGATAAGATATATAGACAAGTTACTTGTTATAGTTAGTTTTTCATCTCGGATCCGCTTTAAGGGGTTTTATGACTGCAGTCCTTAAAGGAAAACTTAAGTCAACAAAAAAAAAATCAGATTTACTCACCTGGGGCTTCCCTCAGCCCCCAGCAGCCGATCGGTGCCCTCGCAGCCCCGCTCTGACGCTCCAGGACCCGCCGGCGAACACTTCCGGTTTGGCCGTCACCGGCTGACAGGCATGGGAACACGAGTGATTGTTTGCGTTCCCAGCCTGTATATCGCCCCCTATGCTGCTATTGCGACTAGCTGGCTGCAATAGCAGCATAGGGGGCGATATACAGGCTGGGAATGCAAAGAATCACTCGTGTTCCCATGCCTGTCGGCCGGTGACGGCCAAACCGGAAGTGTTCGCCGGCGGGTCCTGGAGCGTCAGAGCGGGGCTGCGAGGGCACCGATCGGCTGCTGGGGGCTGAGGGAAGCCCCAGGTGAGTAAATCTGATTTTTTTTTGTTGACTTAAGTTTTCCTTTAAGTGGTTAACACTATGTACTACATCAAAACTAGGAAGGTTAAGACTGTGGCAAGGGAACAGAATTAGAGAAACAGTAAGAATGTACAGAGCTCAGAATAGCAACAGACTGGAACAACATTCTGACTAACAGGACTAAAGGATGAAGATTGTGATTGGAACATAAGGCCTCTTATTGATTAGCTACAAGAAGAGTACAATTCAGGGCCAGGCACTGAAAGGAGACACTCACTGGTGGCTAGTGGAATCACATGCAATACAGTACTGACGCCACCAGAAGATGGAAAATGGAATTTCTGCGTTATTGCAAAGGGGTATGCCGTACACATAATCATCCTATTCTGCCTGCAAGGGGGTATGCAGTACATATTATCATCCTATTCAGCCTGCAAGGGGGTATGCCGTACACTGGAGTCGCTGAGAAGATTGCTGCACACAGTGATATAACTGTGCTAAAGGAAGTATTCAGTGAGGCGCTCCTAGCCAAGTGTCGTCAGTTAATCAAGAAGCAGTTTATACCCAGATAATTGCTAGCTCTGTCACTGAGTGCCAACACAGGACAAGCAAAACATTTGTGGTAGTCAACAGGCTTTAATTACTCTTTTCAATGCATAGACTGATCATTTTAACTCATGCATGGAATTTAGCTCTAAACTATTAGAAACAGAACAATAAACAAGGTTGATATACTAAGGATGGAGAACGGTGGGGACCTTGGTGGACTTGCATCATCCAACCTGGCTGGTCAATGAATGTGATGCTAAAGAAACTGCGGGACATCTTCACTCACGAACGAGCACCTTAATTAATGGATATATATTAGGTGTATCTGACTTTACCACAAGGCCCAATATTGCAATAATCATATCACGTCTTGACTATTTTAACACCCTACTATGCGGTCTGCCATAAACCAGACTGGCACCTTTCCAGCCCCTACAGAACTCTGCTGCCCATCTCATCCACTTCTCCTCCCTCTTCTCTAAGGAAGCACCTCTCTGCCAATCTCTCCATTAGCTACCTATTACCCAAAGGATCTCGTTTAAACTCTCTATCATACAAAGCTCTACATCAGTTGTCACCTCCATACATTTGCTCATTAATTTCCAAATACCATCGCACACAGAACCTTCGCTCCTCCCATGAGATCCTTCTGTCCTCTATCTTTGTCACGTCCTTTCACTCCTGCATCCAGGACTTCTCACAAGAATCATCTCCCCTTTGGAACGCTCTTCCACAGCCTGTCCATGCTCTGAGCCTAGAAACCAAACGTACTCTCAAAACACACCTGTTCAGGCAATCCTACACATTTGCAATTAGTAGCATTGGAGGGTCACTACCTCCCCCAGAAACCCCTCATGTCTCTTTCCCTAATGTTTCCAACCCACTACACTCTACATTTTAAGTTCAAAATTGACCTCCTCCTAGCGTTACTTATTCTGCTGTAATTTATCATATAAACGTACCAGTACTGTTGATAAAACCACACAACAACTATGTATGTATCTGCACATGTATTCCTGGATGTCCTGATTGGACAGAGTTTTGAATTTCTCATGTGTCTATGCTCCCTATTATTTGTTTTGAACGATGTACAGCGCTTTGGAAGATGCTGGCGATATAAATGAATAATAGAAGGGTCCTGTTTATTAGAGTTTACAGTTTATTACATAACTATAAAGGCACAGAAGGAACATGTAATATGTATTAGATTATATAAGAATTCTACAAATATTACATGTACTCTGTATTCAAGGATGGGACTGCCCAGCAGCTGGTGTATATATGAGCACAGGGTATTATGTTATAAGGTTTAGTTCTCTGCAAATGCTGTGTTTTGTAGTTTAACCACAACAGGTGCTGAGTCCCACTGCTGGGTGTACTGCAACAATTATAATGAGGACGATGAAAGTCAGGGAACATTAAAATGTATAATGGTCAACGGACAGGACTATTCTGTACAGGGAAGGGGTGTTATGTCTGGTCCAGAAAAAGGGGGCATGTCTTTGTGACGGGAGGAGTGGACAATAGTTAGGGACTGTGAGAAAAGTAGCTTTTCCCAGGACATTAGTAATTCTCTTTCTTATTGTCTGCGAATAAATCTCCCAACCCCCTCCTCGGCTATCCTTTCTCTCTCAGGCATCTGTCTTGCTCCTATTCAAAGCCCAGCTGCTCCCCCCTCCCAGTCAAGATTCCATTATATCGTCCCAGCGACCACAGACTGGGGGTCAGTGTCCCCCACCTCCTAACTAATGTCTCATGAGCTAAGGACCTGGATGAGGGGCCTCGTAAATATAGCCTGACAGATAAAGTAGTGTGGCTAACAACTGCAAGTGACTTTACATTTTCATATAACCGCTGGAGGCTATCGAGCAAGACTTTATTCTTATTTCCAGTAACACGTCACAACCACTGAACTTGCTTAACCCATGGTGTTCATATTATTACCATGACTGAGTCATATAAATGGTACCTTCCGTACAAAGTGAGAAACAAGCATGGGCACATAGTACATGTGTTGGTAAATTATACATAGGAGGCAGACAGCATAAAGGTCACAACGACTAAAGCTAAATACTTGCTGATGGATTGGGGAAACTCACAGCGACGTCTCCCGATGAACGAGGTTCTCCGATCCATCTCCCTGCCTACAGGAACATGCGGCAACAAATGATGGGCATGAACTAGAGTTCCAACGATCGTGACACTACGCACGGGAGTAGTCGGGGATCTTAAAGATTTGATCTGCCGTGACGTCATTATTGCATGCGCTTTGCAAAGCATTGTCCGCCTAATCGCACCAACATTATGAGATCATCATGGAATGACCGCTCGTCACTCACAAAAGAAATCACCAGTTGTTGGAAGAATCGCGTGGTGGGTATAAGTCTAATGCAATATGTCTCATCACACATACCTCAATTACAATAAAAATGGGTTACAAACCTGATCTTGTGAGTTTACACTCAGAATACGGAGACCATAAGAGGTAAGGCAAAGCTATATATGCGCATCCGACCACTGTGAATGAATTGGGCAGAAATCTACTGCACCAGGCCCAATCGATTTCTTTGTAAATTCAATCAGAATATTTACGTTGATCGATAATGGGGCAGAAGCGATAGTCGATCGATGGGCCATAGCGTTGTACCGCATCAAGCAATGCAACGCTGCAGTTCTATTTATTTTCGATTAAAAAAAAGATGAAGTGCTGTGTATGTCAGGAATTGTTCACAATCTGATCAGATTCGGTTTGCCAAAATTTGGCAGGCAATTGAAGCAGAAGTGGTGAGTTCCTGAGTCAGAATCTGCAAGAAGCAGATCTTGGTCAGATGCTAAAGGTAATGGCCCGAGATTGTGCGCTTGCCTGAAAAGGTGATAGATTAGGTCCTAAGGCCATGGTCTCAGTGGCCATTGTGTTGAATTCCCCAAGACAGAAGGAACGCAATGGATTCAGAAAGTGGCACTGCACATTATCAGTGCGTTGTGTTGGGTACAGTGAAGTATTCAGTCAATGAAAAGTATGCTTCACTCCTACTGTTAACATGCACACTGCAGTACGTTACCATACGGCAGCCTTGATACCGCAATAATATACAAGGTACTAAGTCGTGGCCGTTGCGTTGAGTTCCCTGTGACTGACAGCAGGAACGCAATGGATGAGGAATGCAATGGATGGGGACAGCGGTGCCACACATTATCCACGCATTGTGTCGGATACAGTAAAGAATGCAGTCATTGAAAAGAATGCAACACCTTTACTATTACCACTCGCATTGCAGTACATTACTATACTGCAGCCTGTTATTCCGCAATGCACCCACCACACTGAGAACGGCGCATAGGTGGTGCATTGCATCACTAAGCCACGTTACAAGGCGGCTGTTCAACGCTGTGAACGTAGCCAAAGTCTGCAAAAATAAAGTATTTTAATTCTGGATAGCAGAGGGGTTAGAATTTCATACACATTTCCATTGCCATCTGTCTCCTCACCTGTGAGACCTTACATATACTTTCATGTACTGTACCAGGATTTATGGTAAAGCCATGGAGGTCTGAAAAAACAAAACTGAGGTAATATATCCAAGGCTGGGATAAAGACAGCAGTTATTTCTATAACTTGGCCTTTAATTTAAAGCAGACTTTAGTGTAGCATCTTTAGTGTATGCAGAGCAGGGACAGAATACGCTCTTTACTCTTCTTGACTTCCTCTTTGTGGTATACACAGGAGGGAATCACAAAAGTGAGCTCAGGAGGGGGAGTGACATTTTGAAAGTTTCCCACTGCTATAAACTAATGGTAGAACAAGGAGAGTCTATTGTTTTCAGTAATAAAGTTCCCATCCGGTAGACTTGCAGTGAAGTAAAGGTAGCCATACACTGGCAGATGTCCATCATATGTGACCAATCACACCAAGTCACATGTGTCCACACAACCAATAACAGCTTTATCACACAAGAGTAAATCCACTATTTCCCTTTAAAAAACAATGACACAGTGTCAGACATGCTGCTGGAGGATAACACACACAGCCGGCTGTGGATCAGCAGACACATCACACTATTTACCTCGCATCACACATCAGAAGTTACTGGTCACAAGCTGGTCTAAAGTTCATGAGCCATGATCGGCTCTAATGATAAGTAATGCTTCCTCAGCAAATCAATTAGAGTAAGTATGGTCCTTAAGGGAACCAGGTTGACTTTGCAGTTCAGAGAAAAATGTTCCACATACAGCTGGTCACCGCAGGATTGCGCTATATGCCACACACGCATACTATGCCAACTATTCAACTATACCAAAGGTAAAAGGACACTATAAATACTTGCATTATATTTAAATGCTATTACTTGCCAATAAACATCAAAAGGCTCCATTCACTACTGTTTGCATCTAAAACCGTCATATAACATTTTCATTAGCATCTTTGAAAATTACTTCCTTACTGAGTAAATGGTGTAACAATGAATGGCACTGCTACAGGGTGAAACCCCATCATTATCCCTACTGATGCCCATTGCCCATCATTTAATAAGTTAATCACACTGTCCGAAGCACACATAGGGGCTTGATTCACAAAAGAGTGCTAACTGTTAGCACGGCCGTTTTCGCGTGAATTTTCGCATTGCGCGCGATCGCGAATTTTCGCGCGAAACGATAACGTTTTCGCGCGCAAACGCGAATTTTACCGTGAAATCGATATCGTTTCCGTGCGAAAATTCGCATTTGCGCGCGAAAACGTTATCATTTTGCGCGAAAATTCGCGATCGCGCGCAATGCGAAAATTCGCGCGAAAACGGCCGTGCTAACAGTTAGCACTCTTTTGTGAATCAAGCCCATAGTTAACAATAAATCGGGGCGGATTTACCATCAGGCAGTGTAGACATGTGCCTACAGGCACCTGATGATGGAGAGGCGGCTCCCCTAGTGCTTTCCTCTGTCCTTCCCTATGCAGAGTCCTGAGCAAAGCGTGAATAAGAGATTATCACCCGGGTCTCCGCATTCCACTGACAAGATCTCCCTCCAGCCAGGACATTTATAGCTACTTAAAGTGTACCAGAACTGTCAAATAATGAAGATTTGATAATCACCCTGTGATGGGCAAGGGAAGTAAAGGGCATGTGACAGCTGGGACAGCCAGCACACTTGTGGTGCATTTCAGCATTGGTTTGTAGGTTCATGGAGGATGAATTCTAGGGTGCCCGGACATCTGTGCCTATAGGCTCCTGTGAAAAAGACTCACTTGTGGGCAAGGGTTCAGGGGTCCTGATGCAGTTGCATCCTCTGCATAACCTATTGTTGCTACACCATTGGGGTTAGACATTTGAAAGGAGGTCAACTTTGGGGGATGGTTAAAGTGAGGCATTGGGAATGGGTTATCTTGGAGAGTTGGTCCTCAGAGGATTTTTCGGGGCCAATTGCAGAACAAGGAGTCCTTGGAGGAGGGGCTGATGGAGGAAGCCCCAGGTAGGTATATATATATATTTTTTAAGTCCCCATCTCGGGTTACTTTAAGGCATCAAGTTTAAATTAGGTGTCTGAAAGATTTGCCAGTAGGGGTAGGGCTTCTTCAAGCCCCCTTGTACACCTCATTGTGCCTCGCCATCATTCCACTGTTACACCCCTCGGAAAGCTGACAAACTCAGCCAGTCGCCAGCCACTGTGCATGCGCAGCCCAAGACCGTGCACCTCTGCAACTCCTCGATTGTGTTCCCATCGCCGGACACGTCTGGTGCATGTGCAGTTGCAATTTTTATGCACTCTGCAAACACAGAACGTTCTTGGTGATGTAGCGTGATTGATGCAGCTTTCCAAGGGGTACAGCGGCTGAAAGGAACAGAGTGTAATGATGGCAACTTCAGCAAGGGACCAGGAGGACTACAGGGAAGAAGAAGCCCTAGATAAGTTAAACGAAGGACATTTTTTTAACTTCACATTTCCTTTAAGTCACTGACCCAGTATGAGCAGCTTTGCCTCTGGTCTGACTCCATTGGCTGCATGCTTGTTGCAGGTGTGTGACCAAAAAGCAACTATGCCTAAAACTCAGCATGACAGCCAGGCATGTGGCATTGTTTATAAGGTAATGAAGATGGCTGCCTCCTCTTTGTAGCTACAGGCCTATGAGATGTAAAACAGAATGAAAAAAGCAGATAGAAAGTTTGTTTTGGTCCTGCCGGACTGAAATATCAACTAGTGTTTATCAATTGTGCCACCATGATCTGCCCTGAAGGTAGACCTTGATGCATAATAGACGTAAAGCAAATTCAATCGCCTTGAAAGCCAAGGCCTTTTATCTAAACAGAAAAAAAAATTCCAGGAGCGATGACGAATGAAAATAATGCCGTAACGCGATATATAGAGGCGAGCATACTTGGAACTCTCAGGACATGACCCTGAAAATGAGTCCCGGTCCTGTATCCTGGGTATCAGGGTTAGCTCAGCCACTTCAGCACTAATTTGCTTAGTTTTCAGAACACATTTGTCAATCCGTGGGGTGTATTCACAACGGTAAGGCCCAGTTCACATTAGCATTTTTTTGCGGATCGGAACTGAAACGTATACTGTACAAACGGAACAGATGTGAATGGATTCAATGTTGACCTATGGATCCATTCACATGCATCCGTTGGTACGGATATGTTCCGTACGTTCCAGTCCACGGATCTAAAAAATGCTGCAGGCCCTAATTTTCTGGACCGTTCTGCCCAGCGGAATGGATCCGGACAAAAAATACTGCAGCATTGGGGCAATGGGAAACGGAACGTTTCTTCACAGTAGTGAAGAAACGGACCGTTCCACGGGGGATAGGGGCATGTGCCGACGTGAATCTAGCCATGGGAGGGTGAGGGGAGGGTGCAGCAGCCGGGTGGGTGAGGGAGGGTTTATAGATACCTAATTTTCTGTAGTAGCCGGCGGTAGAGGGCTTCCATCTTCTTCCGTGTCATGTGACCCAACTCCAGGTGGCAGTCAAATGAAGTCCCTGGATCAACTCTGCCAGGAATCATAGCCAGCCTTTGACCTGAGCGACCCGAGCGGTCACACAGGGCGCCGCCTTCCAAGGGGACACCTAGAGCAGGCTAACTAACGGAGGGAGGGTTACCTGGCTACCTATACTGGAGGCAATGACGCCTGACTGGTCAGGGGACCTACACCTGACACGGGGGCACCTATGCTTGGCTACCTATATTGAGGGCACCTACACATGAGATCCTATACTGGGGCACCTATACCTGGCTACCTACCTATACTGAGTCTGAGGGAGTTTCTTTTTTTTTTGGGGGGGGGGGGGGGAACGCACTGCGGCTATAACATGTGGTGAAAATTGTCAGTGCTCTACTACCATTCCAAAGGGGGAGGGGGGGGCGCACCTAACTGTCCCACTGATTGTTTTTATTAATATTCCTGAAAGTTTCTAGCCTTCATTTTTAAAGGGACCCTGACCTCTAAAAATAAACGAAATTGGTACTTACCTGGGGCTTTCTGCAGCCCACCGTAGGTCGGGAGGGCCCTTGGCATCCTCCTGGCTCGTCTCCCCGTCCCTCCGCCGCATACCGCACCGGGGACACCCGCAAAGGGTGTCGGGCTCCCACTTCCTGAATGGGGACGCTCTTCGTCATTACGCCAACCGGCGTGACAGTACTGCGCATGCGCATTTAAATCGCGCAGGTGCAGTACTGTCACACCGGCCACTGTGATGACGCGCAGTGGCTGGCGTAATGACGAAGAGCGATCCCGTTCAGGAAGTAGGAGCCCGACACCCGGTGCGGTATGCAGCGGAGGGAACGGGAGAAGAGCCAGGGGGACGCCGAGGGACCTCCCGACCTACGGTGGGCTGCAGAAAGCCCCAGGTAAGCACAAATTTTGTTTATTTTTAGAGCTCGGAGTCCCTTTAAAGGGGAACTGAAGAGAGAGGTATATGGAGGCTGCCATGTTTATTTCTTTTTAAGCAATACCAGTTGCCTGGCAGCCCTGCTGGTCTATTTCTCTGCAGTAGTATCTGAATAACACCAGAAACAAGCATGCAGCTAGTCTTGCCAGATCTGACTTTAAAGTCTGAAACACCTGATCTGCTGCATGCTTGTTCAGGGGCTATGGCTAATAGTATTAGAGGCCAGGAATTACCTAATAATTATAGACCTTCATGCTTTATATGCAGACATAGAATCTGCCATAACTACTTCCTGTAGTAAAATATTCCACATAACCACTCTTAGGCCTCTTGCACACTGCAAGCGATTCAGATTCAGATTCCGCTTTTTAATCTGTTTTCACTTCCGATTCAGATTCAGATTTGCAGTTTTCTCCTTGCACACTGCAAATCGGAATCTGAATCTGATGTAAAAACAGATTAAAAAGCGGAATCTGAATCGCTTGCAGTGTGCAAGAGGCCTTAAGGTGCCCATACATTTCAGATCGACCAAGAGACAGATCTCTCTCTGATCACATCTGATCGGAGTGAGATCTGTTGGTTGCCCATACAGTGTAGGCCAATTCCCGATCGATTTCAGCATGAAATCTCTTGGGAATCGGCCTTGTAAAGCCACCTTGCCAGCCCAAATATTTTATGCCCCCGTGGTGCCTGTGTATTGAAATCTCCCCTTCTCCAGCTGCCACAACTGTCTAGCTGACTCCCCTGAGTGCCAACGTCACACGCAGCAACCGCGTGGTGGTGCATATACTGCATACCTCCCAACTTTTTGAGATGCGAAAGAGGGACACTTAAGCCACGCCCCTGCCACACCCTTAATCACGCCCCCATCACACCCCTAGTCACGCATACCATAAAGGTTTCATAGGTATGTGGTTTTAAAATTCAAACCACACTGGTCCTTTCTATCCTGGTTTATTTTCCTACATATTAACATTTTACAATTAGTAATATTTCATTTTAAAGCATGGGAATAAAGTTTAGAGTCAAACACATTTTTTGTAGAGAAATATATGTATATTTACATAGAAAAAGGGACAAAGTTCTGAAAGAGGGACACCTGAGGAGGAAAAAGGGACAGAGGGACAGGGCTCCCAAAGAGGGACTGTCCCTCCGAAAAAGGGACAATTGGGAGCTATGATACTGGAATGTGTACACATTTACATTTGGGGGGATGGGACCATGATATTGTATGCCGTTAATACCACGCACCCGTTCAACCACATCGGCCCAAGATTTTCCAGCATGCACGATCGATGACGATGCATTCAAATCTGATGGTCACTAGGGCTGCAAAATCGATAGATGTATGGCCAGCAAAACTGTAACCATTTACCTGTAGATTGTATACTCACAGGGACATGGTTCTTTAACCCTTTTGTGTCTTGTAAGTTGCTGTAGATTTTGTCAATCAGCATACAGTTGTCACTATAAAAATAAGATTGTCTACCAATTCTGTATAATGTACCAAGGTCTGTATTTTTATGAAATACCAATGTCTGTATTTACACCTATTTTTGTATCTCACTCTGTACAGCACCATGGAAAATGATGGCGCTATATTAATCCTTTATAATAATCACAGGTGCTAAAAGCTAGACAAAGAATGAGGTGACAGCACAACTCCATTCCAAAAGCTTTCAGTGGAGGAGAAGGGCATTTAAAGGGTACCTGAATTTACATAAACGTAAAAATTTACATAAAAAGATAAACGTGTGCATGTACTTAAAACAAGCATTTCTCATTAAGGGCTCTAAATGAATTCTTCGACAGTGAGACTGCAGTCAAATGCCATAATTATCCCTGATAAATAATTACAGGTCACAAAACTCCTGTGTAGCTAAAAGCTCATACACATGTGCAACTTTTCCCTTATGACCAACCCATGACATGACCGACTACACGACTGAGCAGTGGGCGGGGTGATTGGGTAGAGCAATGCATTAAGCCAGCACTCAGCCGAATCAATCCGCCTGCTTTAGTCTACACAGAACAGGAAAGTGGGACACACAATCACAGCCTGTTCAAGAATTCTCTAAAATAAGTAAATGAAGGAATATAAAATCATACATTTTATTCAGCAGACATCAGCTGGATGATTGTGTGGCAATGCTGCAGCAAAGAAATCAGTTATGGCGGGACTGGTGTTGACAGCCTTTGCTTACAGAAGGAAAATCTATCCCAGTGAAATTATTTTTGCGCACATTCATTATTCATCGGCTCTGCATTTAATGTAGAGTTGATATTCAACCCAAGCAATCAATATTATTATTATTTTTATTATATCAGTTCAAACGCACTAAGAATAGTGTAATGGCGACGCATACCTCTAAAGGCCCGCACCCACAAAGTGATTTTTCCAACAATTTGTCCTACGACCAGCGAGTTTTTTAGTGATGAGCTATTGTTTATGCGATGTGGGTAGTGGGTACAAGCGTGCGATTATGCAAATGACGCTTAGCAACGCGCAGCGATAACGACTGTCACGGCGGATCGGATCTTTAAGATTCTGGACGACTCCCACACAAAGTACCGCGATCGCTTGAAATCTCGTTTGTGCCCGTCGTGTGCCATAGTGCATACCCACCACCAGGGTGATGGATCGGGGATAGCTCGTCGTGGTGGGACTTGCTAGGATCCATCTACCTGGATCCCGAGGTAAGTATGTAGCTTACGGGATATGTATAGTTATAACATATGTATGCAAGTCAAACCCATAACACACATATAATCCACTACTAATCAAGAAGTAGAGTGAGGTGCTGCAGAGAAGAGTGGACGTCACATGGAATGCAACAGGTGAGTCCGCATTCCCTGCCCGCTGTTGCAATGTCTGGAGAGGGCAGTGCTGAAGAGGGAGACTGCAGCTGTGTGTGCCTGCTGCTCCCCCCTCATAACCCTGGGGCACCTATAGCTAGCTGCCTATACTGGTTGCACCTATAACTGATTACCTATACTGGGGGCACCTATAACTGGCTACCTATACTAGGGGCACCTACAGCTGGCTACCTATACTGAGGCACCTATAGCTGACTACCTATACTGGGGGCACCTATAACTGCTACTTATACTAGGGGCACCTATCACTGGCTACTTATACTGGGGGCACCTATAGCTGGCTACCTATACTGGGGGCTGACTGACTTTGTGTCTGTGGCTACTACAGTTGCCTTCAGCCATTTTGGTGGGAAAGGGATCTACTTGGCAGATTGACAAACCTGTTCTGATCTTTACTTTTCTCTAAGAAAAGTGATTCTCAAACGTGTTTTGGTACACACCTATTTATGAGAGCCTGCCTTTTGCAAATGCCCCCTGGTATGAGTAAGATTATCATGATACATTTATCAGTATAGTATCAATAAGAATAACTCGCACACCATGCAAAGAATTGATCAATTATCAATTCTTTGCATGGTGTGCGAGTTATTCTTATTGATACTGGATTGTGTAGGGCCATGAGGGCTCGGTGTATATACTCAGCACCCAATATTTGTTATGACCAGCTCACTGCAGTGATATACTAGGTGTGCATACCTTATTTTGTAAATAGACTACATTTATCAGTATAGTACACCTTACTTAAGTAAGATTACCCATCGTTCTCTACTGCTTTGAATGATAAAATCCATATTCAGTTTTGTTTATGTATTATTTATTTACCACTGTCTAAAATGCAACATTTCTTCTGCTTAATTATCTGTATTAGGCCCAAGTTCCCACGACCTGAACTCATAAGACGTACCCCCAGGGATAGGCGTATCACATGGTGGGAACCTATAAGCATCTGCTGCCCACTATCTGCTCTTCCTCCCTTCCCTCCGTATAGGCATAAGAAGCAAAGCCAAACACTTGCATCATTACTGAATAGTCAGCAGATGGAGCTGTGGCTGGCTATGCTGTCCTCTAATGTCTCTGGGAACTCATGGAATTTTCAATGAAAAAGATGAACAGTGTAATCACTATTCTGCACTGCTCACCAGAAATATTTACTGGGTAGTTGTTCACGCGTACATGTAAAAAAGGGCGTCTAATTTTGCAACTAATAAAATACTGGTAAAATTACCAATACTCTACTACTTAAAGTATTGGTAATCATTACCAATATATTACTATGGCCTACTCTCACACAGAACCCTCCCTCTGTCAATGCCCAAACTTACCTTTCCTCTCCCTGGTGATGCCTACCCTTAACTACTCCATCCAGAGCTGCCTAACCTTTACTCCACTCCAAACTCCCCCCCCCCACCCCCACCCCCCGCCATGGTGCCCAAACTTAACCCCTGGTTCCTCCCCACACTCCCGCCACACAAAAAAAAAAAACCTAGTGGCAATAATTGAAAAATTGGGCGCCTGCAGGAACCCATTAAAATAGCAGGCGCCTGAGCTACTTGCTATGAAATTTGCAGCAATAATAAAGGGTGCCATCCTTTTTACTGGCTTTGGTTGTTCAAATCTACTAATATATTTACAAACTATACAAATATTTTTTTTTTCAACAAGAATTTATTTAAATATTGCAAGGTAATACAAAGTTGCCATAAATACACCCAGCAAAGAATATTTTTTTTAACATACTAACACAATCAGGTTTACTTTCATGAAGATACCTATATCCACATCTCTTTCATTTACAGCATTGAACCTATTTTATTATTTAAAAAAATGTAAATAAACATTGTAGAATATCTTCAAAGAAATGTGGTCTGTAAGTGCATTATTGGAAGGTAGTTTGGAGTGTGATTTAAAGTGGATCCGAGATGAACTTTTACTCATTGCATAATTGTGTTCCTTTCCTATTGTTTATTGTGCATTCCTCAAGCCAAATACGTTTTTGTTTTAATACTCTAATTCCCTATAAACTAAACAAGCCTCGCCCACAGTTTTTCAGAGAGCCTTGGCATTTTCAGACAGTAGCAAGGGCTCCTGGGAGCTCAGTCTGGGCAAGAGAGGGGGAGGTATTACTAGCCAGAGATTGCTCTGAAGTGCTGAAGATGCAGATAAGCTTGCCTGTGTGTAATGTTTACAAACAACATGGCTGCTGTCATTGTATCACAGGAAAAAATAATCATATTCTATTGAAGCTTTTTGCTTTAGATAAGATATATAGACAAGTTACTTGCTATAGTTAGTTTTTCATCTCGGATCCGCTTTAAGGAAAAGCAGTGTGGTGGTGGTTGATATGAGGTGGAGTGGTCCTCACACAGCTGGCCTCCAGGCTGTGGGAGCTTAGAGCTGAAGGAGTAACAGGAGACAAAAGCACAGCTGTTCAGTCCAAGACCCCCAACATGACCTGCAAACACTCAGAGACAGATAACTGTATAGGCTCAGCCTTCCTGCTGAGTTCTGTCTAAACATCCAGCTCAGAACAATGAGCTACACATTGTGCCACTAAGGACAATGTGATGTCCTGCAATATTCGATCTGTTTATGAAGACTGGTCCACTATTAGCGTGTCTCACCAGCGGTGTCGTGAGAACACCAGCCTTAATTCTGCGTGGTGTGAAACTGCCAATATCTGCTCGTAATCTGAGATTCTCTGAGAAAGCCAGATTTATCCAGCTAATGCATAAACAGTGGATTCCTGAGGGAGATCACAGGGCGTGTAATGATAATCTAGCACAGGGGTGAGCATACTCGCTAACCATTCCTAATTGTCAACGACAGGCATTTGGAATGGTTTGTCCCAGGATACGTACGCAGCTTTCAAGATTTGATAATTTATTCCCCCATTATATAAATTGTCTATCCTCATTCCTAATTGTCAAGGACAGGCCCGCATTTGGAATGGTTTGTCACAGGATACGTACCCAGCTTTCAAGATTTGATCATTTATTCCCGTTATATAAATTGTCCATCCTCCATGGCTACTGTAATATTAGCCACTGTAGGACCACGTCTTTAAAACGTTAATATTTATCTGAGGTAAACCCATTTTTCAGGTGTTTGGATATGTGCTGTATTAATGGATGACTGCACCTTAGATTTCAGGTCAACCTAGCAAGCCTATACTGAATGTTAATTTTAGAGGACTAATGATACTTTCTTTTGATGCAATGTTTTAACATATAAATATTTTTTTTTTTTAAAAAAGGAACAAATTTCCAAAATTATGGAAAAATACATTTTCTTGATTTTCAAACGAATGTATAAAAATGTGTTTGTTTAGAATACTAAGATACCAATTATGAGTGTTTTAATTAATTTTGAAGCATTTTATGCCCTAGAAACATAAGGTACCAAAACATAAGAAAAAAGTCAAACTGAATGTACTTTCTTGGTAGCATTAATATTTCTACAATTACTGAATGCCATTGCTAGACTTGCTCCTCACTATTTCCCCTCTGTTGCTTACAACTAAGTTCAAGCTACCATACTTTGCCTTTAAATCACTTCACAGCTTCTGTTCCACAAACGTCTCATACATGATGCAAAAGTGCGCCTCTGCTTTTCTGAAGATCTACTAATGTTTATGTCACACGTAGCATCTTTGGTTTTATGACTCCAAGACTTTTCCAGTGCTGCTCCCACTCTCTGGAACTCCCTCCCTCATCGTATTAAGATTTCTCCTAACCTCACATAACAGCTCACATTACAGACATTTTGGGTGGCAAAACTGGTAGATGACTGTTAGAATACTGCACAGGATGAATGTATTCATAAATCTAAAATGATAACAATACCTTGCTGGCTTACATATTAACACAGAACCAAGCTATATTTTACAGCCTCCAATAACAGGCTGGATCTGGTCTGCCCAGCAATAGACTGAACAAAGTTCATACCTGATCACTAATAGCGCAGTTACTGTGTTAACTAGGAAGTCGGAGGACTAGGCACGAAAATAAGATATAGGGAAGTAAAAAACTATAGTTGCCAATCGATGACTACTGACATGTGACTTCTCCTTTTCAGTGAAAGGCTTAGTAAGGGGAATAAGTAACCACTCTCCAAAGCAACATCTGTGTCACATAGGATTTGGTTGACTTTTTTTTTTAAATTATAAACTTATTAAAGTAAACTTTTGATGAAAAAAGTAGTTAGATAAAAGGTAGCACTCTCTCTCTGACCCCCACCAGTGCTGGCCATTCATCTTGCACATTTATACACTGCGGGAACACCGGCGAGGCTGCAGATGCAGCGGGCTCATACTGAAATCGATCAGGAACCAGCTTGCAGTGTATGGGCAGCTGAAAGATCTCTCTTCAACCAGATTTGTTCAGAGAGAGATTTGTTTCTTGGTTGAATCTGCCCATCATCGCTAGATGTATGGCCACCTTTACCCACCTCCACTGCTATTCAGCGTTCAGCTACATGGTAGCCACATCCTGTGTACCGCTGCTTATTAATCACCGCCGCTAGCCAGTGTTTGGCTACATAGCATATGGCTAGCTATATATAGCTATATATGACTCAGTCAGCGTCACCATAGCTGCAGTATACATTGTGGTCTATGGCAGCACCCAATAAAGCGGAGTGCCCAAATTATCGAAAATAATTCGCTAAAATTATTATCCTCTGAACTGACAACTAATCCATCAAATAATCATGTTTATGGAGTCTCAGGTACAGTGATCACATGTGTACAAACTGGTTTATGTGTCACAAGTCTAATGCTAAGTACACACCATACAATTTTCTGGCAGATTTATCTGCCAGATCGATTATTTCCAACATGTCCGATCTGACTTTCGATCCGATCGATTTTCTGATCGTTTTTCATAGAAGTGAAAGGAAATCAATCGAAAATCGAAAAATAAATTAGAAAATCGATCAAAATTCAGATCAGACATGTTGGAAATAATCAATCTGGCAGGTAAATCTGCTAGAAAATTGTATGGTGGGTACCTAGCATAAAGTGTGTTCTAGACATAAAAAAACGGCTTAAAGGGGGCGTGGTCTGCTACCGCTCGTGGATGGCTGCGTGCTAGAATAGCTCCGTACGGACCCGCTCTTTAACACAGTCTCCAGCTAAAATGAGCACCACAAGAGGCAACAAAAAGAACCAGACGAACACCAAGACAACTGGGGACCCGGACCTGCAGCTCCCCCGGAACATACCCGAGATCTTTAAGGCTCAGAAAGCGAGCGCCTCAGGCCGGACGGGATCCAATATGGCGCCTTCACCTCACAACACAGAAGAAGAAGCGCACGGCTTAGACCCTGACGCAGGCAAAAGGAAGGATAAAGATGTCCTGGAACAGCTTAATACTATGCCTACTATCGACATCATGAAGGAGATAGCAGCGGACATTAAATCTTCACTCGCTTCAGCTATAGCTGATCTAAAAGAAGACATCACTCATATTGACAAAAGACTAATGACGGTGGAGAGAGAATCGGCTGGCACAAAACAACAGGTCAGTGGCATACAAAATCAAGTCACTCAGCACGATGCACAAATGTATGATTTCCAACAGAAACTTGAAGATCTAGATAATAGGGGAAGGAGAAACAATATTAGAGTGAGAGGCCTACCCGAATCAGTAAACACAGACCAATTGAAAGAAGCTATCACCGCTATCTTCAATGAGCTGCTGGAAAGGCCAAAAGACACCCTGATAGAATATGACCGAGCTCATAGAGCATTAAAACCCAGAAATAGAGATGATGAACCACCCAGAGATGTAATCTGTTGCTTTACTAACTTCACTCTAAAAGAAGAAGTGATGAGGAAGGCCAGAGAACAAGATGGGATCAAATTTAATGAAGCGGACATAAAGCTGTTTCAGGACATCTCTCCCATCACACTTCAAACAAGAAGAGCACTGAAGCCCCTGTTACAGCAGTTGAGAGACAAAGGCATCCCATATAGATGGAGGTTCCCTTTCTGCCTGCAAGCGACTAAAGGAACAATCATAGCCTCACTGCGCACACCTGCAGATATAACCTATTTCTGCCAACAACTTGGCATCCCTAAAATTCACCTCCCAGACTGGAACTCATACAATGCTAACGCTCCTAAAGATCCAACTATGCCTAAACTTCAGGGACAGCCTTCAGGAATGAGAGACAACGCACGCTATCGCTCGAATAGAAGAAGACGCCATAGTGAAGGCTCCTGCTCCCAAGAGGCTTCAAACCAAGAAGGCCCCACTGAAGAAAACGCGGATGACATACAGCCTCAGGATCAACAAAGCGACTCGGACACTACTTAATTAAAGTCTACCTATAACCGCACCACCGAAAAGTAACTCAGCACCACTGGATAACTTTTTGGTCCCTTCTTACATGCATGAACATACCTCCCTTCTCGTTCTTGTTTAGGCACCTGCGATGTGGACTGTGAAAAGACGATCCTGTCCGAGCAAGAGACAACGTAGGTCATAAACTCCATGCTTTATATCTTCAGCTACCAAACCTATTCAAAACTTGTTATTAACAATGTTATACGGGGATGTTTTTGGGGGAGGGGAAGGGGGGGAAGCGGGACGGGGTGTTAAAGTTAACAGTTATATTTAGAAGCTGTAATGCCAGACCCTTGTTTCTTCTAGTTACTCTAATATTAAGATTAATGCTGACCCTAAATAACAATCTTGCCTGACGCTTAATAAATAAGATAAACTATAGCCTAAAACACCTTCAATTGAGATAAATTCTATACAACACTTTTAATGGAAGAAACGGGGACCCTTAAGAGACACACAAAGAAACAGTTACAGGCTGTAAATAGATATGCCTCTTAACATAAGAAGTTAGAGACTGGACCAGGAGTGGGTCCGGATGTACAGGAGATATATAATTTCTTTTTGTGGTCAACCAGGAGAATTATACAGGTCCAACCCCCACACAGTGGTTATTTAGCTACTGAAATCGCAACGGTCACGTTTAAGGAGATTCTTACACCTACGAATCTCTCACACCGTATCTTAGATTACCCAGACTAACATCACTCTTCACGCACTCCCACCTATTTTACTTACATTCTTTCTGTCCTCTTTAAAGCTACAACTCATCTTCAACGTCTACCACACTCACTTTCCAAGAGGTCTGAGATCCACAGTTAGCGCTACTCAGCTGGAAATTAATTTTCCCCTATATAATATGTTATATAGACTTAGGAAGCGGTCTACTCTTATTGGTTTACTCATAGCACTTTTAACTGTTCTAAGGGCTAACGCTGACTTCCAAACTGCAGAGATGGCACCGTCTGACATCTCCTGGAAAATAGCAACTTACAATGTCAAAGGTCTGAACACTCCAGAGAAGAGAACAGCCCTACTGCAATTACTGCAAAAGGAAAAAATCTCTATTGCTTTAATCCAAGAGACCCATTTCCCCAAATCTCATGTTCCGTGTCTAAAAGACAAACACTATACCAGGAGCTTTCACGCGGTGTCACCAAGCGGAAAGGTAAAAGGAGTCTCAGTGCTCTTACATAAAACTTGCAATCTCCAGGTTAAAAAATACCTAATAGATCCTGAAGGAAGGTATGTTTTCTTACTGGGTACAATGGGAAATAGAGATATCACCATCACAGCTATTTACACTCCGAACGACAAACAGGCTGCTTTTTGGGCAAAAATAACAAATAAACTCTTGGATTTTGCTAAGGGAATGATTATATGGGGCTCAGACAGCAATATCCCCCTTGACCCAGTAGCCGATACTTCTACAGGGAAAGCCTCAATTCCTTTCAAATGCCTGAAAAAAATTAAAAATTGTCTAAATGATCTAAGGTTAGTAGACACATGGAGATTAATGCACCCGAAAGGGAAAGATTACACCTTTTATTCCAACCCGCACAAAAAATACTCACGTATTGACCATGTAATGTTATCTCAATCAGATCTGACATATCTCAAGCAAGTTGACATTGGAACCATAGGCTTTTCAGATCACGCCATGGTTTACATGACCTTACAATTCCCTGAACAAAGACAACACCAATTCAACTGGAGGCTCAATCCAGAGCTGTTAGAAGACTTAGAAGTCATACATGACATCAAAAAAAATATCTCTGACTATATCACACATAATTTAGACACTGAGACCCCACCCCTATTGGTGTGGGAGGCCCATAAGCCGGTAATAAGAGGAGAGTTCATAAAGATAGGAGCCAGAAAGAAAAAGGAAAGATTCTTTCAAATCGATAATATTATGCGAAAAATCACTGACCTTGAAAAAATCCACAAAATATCCCTAAACGAAAATCAGGCAAAGGAACTAACGACATTACGGGAAGACCTGAAACGGTTACTAGATAGAAAAGCTAAAAGTATCCTGCTTTATTCAGAAGCTTCCTTCTACGAATGGAGCAATAAAATAGGCACTATGCTGGCTCGTAAATTGAAAAAGAAAAGAGCTAGACAACAGATTAACAAAATCAAAGACTCGACGGGAACAATTCACTACTCTAACCAAGGTATTGCTGAGGCCTTCAGAAAGTACTACTTAGGTCTCTACAATCTTTCTGAATCGCAAACCCCAAAACCTAAGCAGGGAGACATAAGTGGTAAGATCAGTGATTTTCTGCAAAAATATGGACTAAAACCCCTAAATGACTCCATACTTAAAGAACTAGACGAACCTATTTCCAAAGGCGAATTTCTGGCAGTGATCAAGAAGCTGAAAGCGGGGAAGAGCCCAGGCCCTGATGGCCTAACTTCCATATATTACAAGACCTTTAGTAAAGAACTAGCCCAATGCTTTGTCACGGCATTCAATGCCATTAATGACCAGACTATCCCTTCAAGACATCTACTCGAGGCACACATCTCAGTTATATATAAAGAAGGGAAAGACCCATCTTCCTGCGCGAGCTACCGACCAATTTCGCTATTAAATAACGATGCAAAAATTTTTGCTAAAATTCTATCCAATCGAATATCACCATATTTACCCTCTATAATACAATCTGACCAAGTGGGATTCATCCCAGGAAGAGAAGGGAGGGATAATACGATCAAAGCACTGGGCATACATGAATGGCTTAATAGGCGCTCCGTGGAGGGATTTTATCTCTCCACGGACGCAGAAAAAGCATTTGATAGGGTCTCTTGGACATATATGAGAGCGGTTCTGCGGTCACTGGGCCTGGGACCTTCCCTGCTGGCTTGGATAGAGGTACTATATTCTAACCCTTCAGCATCAGTTAAAACTAATGGAACTCTTTCAACACCTTTTAAGATCACAAATGGAACCCGCCAAGGGTGCCCATTGTCACCCTTGATCTATGTGCTTACACTAGAGCCATTCCTTAATTATGTGAGACTAAACTCAGCAATCAGAGAAATCCCCATTCATAAGAGACAATTTAAGATAGCAGCATTTGCTGACGATATGCTTTTCTTTTTAACAGACCCATTGCATACAATTCCAGCTTTGATTAAGGCGTTACGAGAATTCGGCAAAATCTCAAATTTAAAGATAAACTTTGAAAAATCCTGGGCACTAAATATTACACTCCCACAATCTATGGTTAATGCTTGCACATCTCAATTTCCCTTTAGATGGGAACAAGAAGCGATCACATACCTAGGGATTAAATTACCCTCCAAGATAAAAAACCTTTTCCAACTTAACTATACACCATTAGCTGAAAGAGTGTCAAAAGACCTAGCTGATTGGACCTCCTTAAAAGGCCTCTCATGGTTCGGCAGAATGGCCGTGATAAAGATGACAATCTTACCAAAAATACTTTACCTACTGCAAACTCTACCAATAATAGTCCCTACTAAATATATAAAAAATCTCCAATCCACAATAAATACTTTCATCTGGGCAAATAAGAAAGCTAGACTAAAACAAGAGACTCTATCACTACCATGCGATTTAGGAGGAGCAGGACTGCCCAACCTAAAAACCTATTACTTGGCGGCCCACCTGTTAAGAGTAGTAGACTGGACCACAGAACCAACCAACAAAGACTGGACGCATATAGAGCAATCTTTATGCAGGACTCCTAGACAAGGCCTAGCTTGGCTAAGTACCAATTCATTCAAAAACTTAAAAATTAATCACATCCCAATACAAGCCACATACAAAGCCTTTCAACAATGCTGCTCCACCTTCAAAATCTCGAGCAACCCAGGCCCTATGACTCCGTTAAAAGGAAACCCCGATTTTACACCAGGAGATTCTTCCCAATTTTTAAACTCATGGGCTAAGGTAGAAAGCCCCAGAATCCTACATTTTATCTCAGGAACCCACATCAGAGACTGGACGGATGTAAAACATCCCGATGAGAATGCTGAACTTCCAAGATGGCTCTACTTCCAAATTAGACACTACATCAATAGCACACAACTAAAAGAGAAAGCCTTGGCATCTCCCACAGTTTTTGACCAAAAATGTTTAGAAAAAACTCCCAAAACACACATGCTCTCATGGGCCTATTCTCTCCTCATCACGACCAACCCCCCTACAGATCTCAAGTTCCAACAACAATGGAACAATCTATTACCATCACCCTTACCACAAACCCAATGGGATACGATCTTTGTAAATACACACAAATCATCCCGGGATTCTAAGGCCAAAGAACAAAATTATAAGTTCCAAACGCTTTGGTATAAAACACCAGAGCGTTTACACAAATTCTATCCTGCTATCTCAAGTGACTGTTGGAGATGCCATGGAGACACAGGTACGCTCCTCCACATTGCATGGGAATGCCCCCTACTACTCAATTTCTGGAAAGAAGTACATAGAATTACCTGCTCGGTATCTGGGTTGCCTCTTAATTTCTCCCCAGACACTTTCCTATTACATAACTCCACTCTCTCCCCCACTACCTACAAGAAATCAGTACTCCCTCATATGGTTTCGGCGGCCAGAAATCTAATCCCAGTACTATGGAAATCCACTATAGTCCCCACAATCAAACAATGGTTTCAAAGAATCAATAGAGTCAGAGAGCTAGAGGAAATAATACTTATTGCTCATGAACAAGCACATAAAATCTCTACGATCTGGGCCAGCTGGTATGAATACCAATCCTCAGAAGAATATTTAAACATCATGAGATAAAACCTCTAGGCTTAGGAAAATCATAGGCCTTGACTAGACCACTACACTCCTTCCTAAGATCTTGAAAAATAAACTAGAACCTTCAAGACTAGTACTATAACCCCTAAGCAAGGGCCAATACAACTCAGACCTCCTTGGTAACAAGAAGACCATACTACCCTACAGCTCAATACCTAGAAATTCTAAGTCTGAATAATAAAAACATATAATAGGACAGAAACTCAAGATCACTAATAGTAGGGATCTACAGTATGTTAAAATAGGAAGCAGCTAAAAGTTTGGATTTTACTGTACCCATTAATACCTGCTGTATAATTTACTGAATGAACACTATGTACAATGTTTATCATTTCTATGTGAATGTTACTGTAAACTTACCCCTTTTTTTCAATAAACATTATTGAAACAAAAAAAACGGCTTAAGTCTTGAGCATTAGTCTCCAACTTGAGAAAGTATTGAAGAGAGTTCAATAGGAAACTCAAGGCATCAGAGCTGAAGCCACTAGAGCATATTCAGTGCTCAGGAGTCTTGCCCAAGGTCTCCTTACTGAATAGGTTCAGCAGTTGGCTGATGGTGTAATGGTTAAGGGCTCTGCCTCTGACACAGGAGACCAGGGTTCGAATCTCGGCTCTGCCTGTTCAGTAAGCCAGCACTAATTCAGTAGGAGACCTTTGGCAAGTCTCCCTTACACTGCTACTGCCAATAGAGCGCACCCTAGTGGCTGCTGCTCTGCTCTGGCGCTTTGAGTCCGCAAGGAGAAAAGCGCAATATAAATGTTATTTGTCTTGTCTTGTCTTACTGAGCAGGAAGACCTAAGAGTTGAACCCTGTTCTCCTGTATTAGAGGCAGAGCCAGGACACTATGCAGGCACTTTATCAAATAACAAAAGTCATCATTAATAGCCCACATTACAAAGACACTATCCTGCAACAGCCAAGATGTGCAATATGGTTGAGGCCTCACTGGCCTTCATCTGTATAGGATCGTCAAATCATTGTATAGATACAGATATGTGTATGAGTAGGGATCAAGCTGGAAAAAGTAAGCTGTATTTAATTGAAAAAAAGACGTTTCTCATCAGACCTGATAAGAGAAGGGAGAGAAAACACATGCATTGTGCAGTTAGTTCATGACAGCTTGACAAAGTTAGTTTTGGTACAAGAGCTGTCAGCACAATGCTGTGCGATGCTGGAAATGGCCGACGAGGATTCTCCCCCACTATCAATCACCACCACCTTTCCCTCTCCATGCCCATCACTGGAATGAACAAGGCCCAAGTTACCCAACTGTTGAACAATCTCTGGTACCCAGGTGGCTTCAAATGAATGGGGCACCCACAACAATGAACCAATCCTGCACTGAAACAGCTCAGTGCTAACTGAATTGCTTCACAGAAGTCCAGATAGGCAAATGATGAATCCTTTGACAAAGCAAGAGCACAAAACAAAATATTCTAACGGTAACCTCACAGAAGTTTATTATGAGTGAGAAAACAAATGGTTCAAATAGACACTCTATAGGCCAATACCCACGACGCGATTTTCCCGACGATCGGCGATACTTTGAACTAGTGATAGTTTCTGGGATCTCACAACGTGGGTACAGGCGTGCAATCACGCAAATCTTGTTTAGCGCCGCACGGCAATAACGACCGTCACGGCAGATCAGATCTTTAATCCTGGGTACACCCAATGAGATTTTATGACGCATTTACTGTTAGATCGATTATTTCCAACATGTCTGATCTGATTTCCAATCAATTTTCCATTCCCTTCTATGGAGAATCGATAGCAAAATCGATCAGAAATCAGAGGGACATGTTGGGCCGTGTGCTCATGAGAAGCTGTCCCGCCACGCTCCTGCACCGCACCCAGCACTGGACTTTGTATACAGTCTCGGCTGTCACATCCGAGACATGTTCCCGACACATGAACTGAAGAAGGTGACTCACCAGTGGATACCACTCTGACTCCGTTGCCCGCTGTGCTCAGCAGACTCCCGGTGGGGATGATTGAATGCGTCCATATCCTGGTTTGGATTACAGCTATTGGGGTGCATGATCACTATGGCCTGGGCCCGTGCTATCTGCGGCTTGTTTGTAATGGCTGGGACATCTTGATTTACAGCCATTGCAAGTCAAGGCAGTTTCTACCCTGCTGATAGCTGATAGGCCAGGTTACACAGGGGATACGACGGAGTGGTGAGACCAACAGTTTGCTTCACTTGTTTGCACAATATTATTATTTTCTGCATATGGGCTTGCATGCTACTGCTTCTGCTGGATCGGATTTGTAGTACTGCTGGCTTATAAACCTATTGCTGCCGCCGTTTGGAACTATTGCTTTCATCGTGGAGCTATGTCATTGCCATTTATTTAGCCTGGTGTGAGTTAACAAATTGGCCAGTTGTGTGGGTGCCTGATGTATGCATGTGTGGTGGGATGGCCATCTTTTCAGAATCATTCATTTCGCCAAGCCCGACTGGGTCGTGCCCGGAATTGGGCTGGGCATACAGGGTTGAAAAAAAGCATACAACAATATAAATACAGATACCTTACAAATACAGATACAAATACGAAATAGTACAATACACTTTCATCCTGAACATTTAGCAGCTTCAAAGTACAACTTTAAAACCCTACCATGCAAGAATTCCACCATGAACAGTTACAGTTTTGCAATTTTGACCTAAAGTTTGCTACAGATTGCGTAAGGTGCGTCTGTGCAATCTCTATCACAACTCGCTTGTAAGGGAAGAATGATCAGCAGGTGTAGGGAGTGTGTGAAGAGAGTTCAGAGAGTTGACAGCAGAGGGGAAGAAGCTATTCCTGTGCCTTGATGTCCTGGTGGCAATGGATCGAAACTTCCGGCCTGAACGGAGTTGACTGAAAAAGCGGGAGCCTGTGTGAGCGGGATCGTTGGTGATCATTATGCGTTTTTTAGTAGTCTAGTTTTATTATGTTATCTGAGTAATAAACTTATTTTGATACTTTTTGACAAAATCTTTTCTCTTGTAATTATTCGGATTACCCGTCGTTTGACTTCTTCTCCTAAGTAGTGTTGCTGACAGTAAATCTGCCAGAAAATCTCATCGTGTGTACCTAGCATAAGATCCCCGTCGACTCCACAAAAGTACCATAATCGATTGACTTCCCTTTCGCGCCCATCATGTGCTGTCGTGCATACCGGCCGGCCGGAAGATGCATTGTGGGACTCTTGTCGTGTGGGTGGCGTCGCTGGATCCATCTTCCTCCGTCGGGTGGGGAATATTCAGTTTATGCCAGTCTTCTGAATGATTGTACTTTAAAACAACAGAATTAAAGGGACTCCGAGCAGTGCAGAAACTATGGAAAGATGCATATCATTTTAAAGCTCTCTTTCTCCTCTTTCCAATGATATATAAACTGCCACCCTACGCCTTTTAGTTTTCGCTATTTTCGTGATTGAACTTGCTGCAGCCACAATTTCGATCGCAAAAATAGAGAAAACTAAAAGGCGTAGGGCGACGATTTAGGTGTCGTCAGAAAGAGGAGAAAGAGAGCTTTAAAAAAAAAAGGATTTCTGATTTGTAGGTTGGTTTTTGCACATTGCCTTATATACTACTGAACAATCCTACATGTGTATGTTTTTAAGCTTAGATTTCCTTGGTGCTGTGTGCAGAATTTGACAGTTAATAAATAACATGTTTTTGCTTTTTCCTGAGCAGTACAGTGTCACATTGTTCTGTGTGATCTGCTGATTTTCTGCATTTCTAAAAATAAGTTCTCTCGAACAATTTCTCCACTATCTGCCCTGGTGATTCATGTCTGCGTGTCGAATCAGGAACAGAGCAAAATTCATCAGTCCAATATTCACAGTATGAGCAGCCTGTCTCTGTCATTGATGGGAAACTGGGTGATTTCA
Source organism: Hyperolius riggenbachi (assembly GCF_040937935.1). Taxonomy (NCBI): domain Eukaryota; kingdom Metazoa; phylum Chordata; class Amphibia; order Anura; family Hyperoliidae; genus Hyperolius; species Hyperolius riggenbachi. The sequence continues at coordinate 198,885,704 of NC_090655.1, forward strand.
ACACTAAATAGTTTGTCCATCTGCTGCAGTTTTCACTCATGGGAGGAGCAGAACTAACTAGCCAGCACACAGCTGTGAAAAGTCTAGCCTTCCAGAGAAGTCCAGTGTTTACACAGGTAATGGGGTTTTGCTTTCTACAAGATAATCACCAATAATATTCAACTGGTGTGTGAAATCATAAAAGAACCTGTCAGGCAAGGCAAAGCTAGGACACATTGCAAATCATTGTGACCTGAAGCAATCATTACCCATTGTTTTAGGTAACAGTTTAGGATTGGTCTGTTTTGTTCTATGAAGGGAGAAGAAGACAGAATGAGAAGCACCAAGATGGGGTAATCCCAACAGAATAACAGGCGTACGTGCAAAAAGGATGCCCAGAAAACCCAATACTAGAATACTATTCTACTATTAGGCCCTGTTCAGACTGCAGAACGCAGACCGCAACGCATGCGGACCGCAACGCGTACGAACGCACGCCATCCGCGTTTGTATGCGTTGCGTGGCTGATCCCATCACTGAAAAGTGAATGGGACAGCCATGCGTTTTTACAAAAAATGCGTGCAGCATGCGTTCCCGGACCGCAAAGGTCCGGAACGCATGCAGTGTGAACATCAGACATTGCACTCTATGCAATGTCTGATGTCGTGCGTGTCGGCCACCTGCACGCGTTTCCAAAACGCGGCTGGAAACGCGTGCAGTGTGAACGGGGCCTTACAGTAAGAATGAGGATAGTGAAATATTGATATTTTACTGTAGCTAAACAAACGTGCAGTATTCTCACACTGAACCTGCAATCTACCGATGCATTACTTTGCTTTGATGTCATGCGCAGTCCCAATCCTCCCCATAGAGAAACCGGAGCTGTGCAGGGAGGCTGTGGCGATCGCTGGAACCAGGCTGGGTAATGTATAAGCGGCTGCATCGGGGGGGGGGGGGGGGGGGGATCAGGGAGTGCCGGTCACCTATACTAGCTAGCCTAGTGCTAGCTAACACATTTGGCAGGAATTACATCTAATATATTTCTCCTGGGGGACTTCTAAGGCTACCAAAACCTCTGTAGCGGCATGCCTGACACCGTGTCGGGCATACCGCTCAGAAGGTTAACCACCAACCCCCCACGGCTAACCTTCACCACCTAAGCCCCCCCCCCCCCCCCCACACTGAGCACTGAGAGGAGGAAAGTGGGTCGGGGAGAGGTGGAGGAAAGCCAATGAGTTGGCTCTGGAAGGCCGGGAAGAGGGAAATTACACAGGAGTACCTATCCTGCAAAGGATGGAGGTAGCCAGGTGATAGCTATCCAAGTCTCTGGTTTGCTAGTCATGAACATGTGCTAAAGTAGGATGTGATCACAGCAAATCAGAGCTTTGCAAATCTATCAGCTGATCAAACAAATCACATGCTTCTCCATGAGTTCTCCTAGACATGACAATCACTATCCTGTGGGTGGTGGTGGGAGTCAAAGGAGGTACTGGTCTCTGTGAGCACATTTTCTGTAGACTTCTATGTCAAAGGCTGGGTCCACACTTGGGGCTAAAACAGAGCTTCACTCTGTTGGTACTTCCTGTCACTATTTTGATCAACAAACTACCTGGAGTTGATAAGAAGTTTATTAGCTGGCTTTCAGGAGCGAACACGGTAAATCCAGCGCTGGACACTTGGGCGCAGCAGCGCAGGAGACTTGGGCGCAGCCAGCGCCACCATAGGCCGTAATAGGTACTACGGCTATCGCAGGCACAGGGAGTAACTTCAGCGCCGTCAGAAGACGGATCTGAAGTTGCTTTTAAAACAATAATTCGGCTTCCAGCAATTGCTGGAAGCCAAATTATTTCATTCCCCCACTATCCATGTCGGCCTGGAGGGGGAATAGTAATTAACACGGCCCGGACTTGTGCGGCAGCAGGATTAGCCATATACTGGCTGTGTCCTGCGCCCAAGTCTCCGGCGCCGTTCTCTCTCGTGCGCTTCAGGAGTCAGTAGCTCATCAGTACATTTAATTTAATGTGACAAAATGTGGCTGAATTATTGGCAAAATAACTACTGAAATGCCATCTTCTTGCAAAATCTTTTCACGCATCGACATGCTTGGATTGCCTATTGCAGCAATTACATCTGTGGGAGAACCAATAGCAATCATCTAGTAAAATCAAACTGGGTTTCCAGCCACATAATAACAGATATAGATGAAACTCGCCTGCAAAGCAAACAAGGTGTCTGCACAGCCACTGCCCTGCAATGTCGCCCCAGGCAGCTCCCAATTCTGGCCAGGCGACATTAACTTAGCGTCTATACGGGCCTTAAGCCTCTTCTATAGGCAGCTGAAGGTGGTGAATTGCCATCATTTGCTTCCATCCACCAGCCAGGTGCTTGCTAATGCCCGGCATGGGCAGTGAACAGGCAAACCCCATGGAATTAAATCTGAGCATGGCAGTTACCATCCACAGACGTGACATGAGACGGTTTTTTACCACCAGGTAACACCACCGCGTGTCAAACATGACACGCGCGCTATTACCAATCGCTGCCATTCGGTCGATGTAATCACAGACAAATGGCGCTTGTGGCCAGGAGGCTGAACTGCCCAGAAAATGAGCAGTTCAATCTCCTGTGTAAAGGAGGCCTAAAGGTGTGCACATGATTCATTACCCTACAATTTGTGTTGCTCACCAGGACCAAACTTGATCCTGCAGGTGTCATTGCGGGCCCCCAATGCTGTACAGAAGCCTCACTAAGCAACAACCAAGTGACACGTTCTGTGTCTATGGACTAGGGCCGACGGCACGAGAAACGATAAGCTTCTGAGAACTAAAGCCCCTCACACACACGTGACTAATGTTGCCCAAGACAGCCCACACGACTGCTTCAGCCGATAGTCATGCGTACAGTGGCCCCTTACTGCCGCACCACAAGTGATCCACCCCTCGGATCAACTTGGCCGAGCGCCGGGTGTCCACGGCCCACCGCATTACATCACACACACGCTGCTGCGTAGTGCCTCTGCCCCACCGCACAGCAACAGAGCACGTTGTCAGCTGCACAGCTGACACGCGTCTGTACAGCCCAGGCCCAGCAATGTCTCCCAAGGGGATCGGATTCTGATCCCTGACGGGCAACATCCGTCACAAAAGTGGATTGGGCCTTAAGAAATATAAAGGAATAATCTAAACAGCCAATTGACACTTAAGGTCTGGCTTGTTAGATCATTAAAAGTGAACCTGAACTCTTGCACAGGACAGAAAAAAACAAAGAGAAATGCATACTGTATGTATTTAGAGAGTTTAGCCTGTCTAATTCCCGCTCATCTGTGATTACTCACGAGCGTAATTTGATCTCTCCGCTGTGTCAGCTCAGGAATCTCTTCTACCAGGCAGAGCAACTAATTTGTAAACACAGGATGTTAACCCTATGTCTGCTTCCATGAAAGCAGACGCACTGCAGCTTTATTGCAGGATTTGTATCAGCTGTAACCAAGAAATGTTTTTCTTTAGAGGTTATTATGTTCTTGCTTATCTTTTAGAGCAGAGAGGAAGTTCTGAGTTCAGGTCCTCTTTAAGCATCCTTGACAGACACCTGTGTTATATAGTGTTGTCACCAGGCTTAAATGTACAGTTCAAGAAATCTACTATGATAACATTGGTCCACTTCCCAAAAGAATGATAGTGGATGTAACTGCATGTGCCACCTCTTTCCACAACACAATGAGTACAATGAGTTGGCTAATCCAAGTATTTAGGTTAAAGGACCCCTCAGCTGCTAGATTCATATGAAGGTGATTGGATCATACTCTCATTCAATCACTTACTCGCATCTATGAGCCCTCAACACCCCCAGCACAGTACCAGTTCAGTACACCAATGGATTGATCATAGGTTCTTTGCCAACACAAAACCACACATGGCAAACAAAACTGATATCATGTTCTCATTATGTCAGTTTCTTTCAGTTTCATCCTTAATACTGGCGACACACAGGGTGATGGTAAAAAAAAGATCTCATCAAAATTGATCTCTACAGTCATTAAAATAAATGTGCAACCAATAAAACAAAAGGGCCTATTTTTCTAATAGCTGACACAATACCTTTTGTGAGATATATATATAGCTCTCCTCATATGTTTAACAAAAAAATCTAACATAAAATTGTATGGTGTGTACTAGGCATTACAACCATAGAACTGGCTCTAAGGTTCTTTGAGTTTTTGGGCTGGTGCACACCGGAGCGGATCTGGAGCGGTTTTTAAAACGCTTGCAGGGGGAAAACCGCTTGGCTAATGAAAGTGAATGGGCTGGTGCACACCAGAGCGATTCGTTTTTTCCACGAACGCAAACTCGGGGGCTGCAGCATTTTTTAGATTTCTGTGGCGTTTCTGCCTCAATGTTAAAGTATAGGAAAGTGGAAAACTGCTCTGATAAACGCTAGATCAGAGCAGTTTTCCAGGCGTTTTTGTTACAGAAGCTGTTCAGTAACAGCTTTACTGTAACAATATTTGTATCTGCTACACAAAAACACTCCAAAAAACGCCAGGCATGTTTAGAAAACCTCTCTGAACATGCCTAGAATCGCTCTGAAATCTGTTTCAAAAACCTCTAGTGTTTGCAGATCAGCTAGAGGTTTGTGGTGTGCACTGGGCCTAGGAGAGGATTGACCAACTACATACTACAACCCATATGTCCAAACTTCATTTGTGATGGATTTTGGTGGATTCAATGTTTGTATCAAATATAATGTCTAAACTTTTAATTATACTGCAAAGCGTATGCCTGCCTTTAGGGAAAAAGACTGGGAAGGCTAAAGTCCTTTTAGATAAAAAAAACATCATCTATTGGTCTAACATATCAACTTGTGTGTGGCCAGTATATTGGCCCATACTCACGGGCTACAATTGTCGCTGCAACACGCGGCGCGCGCGTGTTGCGGCGACAGGTCGCCCGTGAGTATGCGGCGTTGCACGCGCGCGCTCCCCGAACTGTCGCCCGTCGCTGATGTCGCCAGGCGATTGAAACTTTCAATCGCCTGGCGACAGTCGCCGCCGCAACTCCGCCGCAACTGTCGCTAGTCCGCGTGAGTACGCGGACTAGCGACAGCAACATAATAACAAATAGACGCCGCTTCCGGCGGGGGGGAGGGACAACAGCGACAGCTTCCGCCGCATCAGTTGCCAGGTCCCTCCGCCGTGTGTATGCGGAGGGACCTGGCGACGAGCTGTCGCTGGCCTGTCGCGCACACGCTCCCGTGTGCAAGCGACAGGTAGTTTAGTTGCCCGTGAGTATGGGCCATAACACTAGATACAGTACAATAAACACTGGGTACAATAAACATTGTGTGCAATAAACACTGGGCGCAATAAACACTGGGTGCAATAAACCAGCCTCTTTTATCTGACCAGTTAGTATAAGAAGGCCACTACTACTAAATCCCATTATTGCTCTCTAATTCTTTCCTCAATGTTTCTACAAATGGAGAGACAAGACTACCCAAGGTGCAATTGTTTGCAAACCTCTTCTTTGAGCAGAATAACTGTACAATGGCATACATTAGAAGACATAATAAGACATTGTTGGTAATCATCGTACACTTTTGTAGTCTGAGACATTTATTGCACCACTTTATGCCAAGATTATTATTATTATATGCTCAGACATATCCACACACATAACATATTATAAAGCAAAATCATTCGAAAGATCTATATCAAGAGTTTTTTGTATTTCTATAGGCTGCCCACAAACAGGCTGATCCAGCAGCCTAACAATAGCCATAATAGCAATGGTGCCTAGGGGGAGGGGGAGGTGGGTTAGGGTAGAAGGGGCAGGTGGGCCTTAATGTGCTCCTACACATTTATATTCCTCCTTACTGAGGCTTTACATGTCTATCCATATACTGTATGCACTACAGATTGCGTGTGAGAAATATACATTAACATGCACCAGTCATAACCATGGGGTAAGGGAAGTTTTGATTGCTTATGTATGCCTTGGCCTGCAATGTACACTGTGATTTCTAGTTATTCCACTGGACAGTTCTACAAGCAGAGAGAGTTTTGCCCCGCAAAGGAAAAACAGAAGTTTGACTTCTTAAAACAGAAGGTATTTACAATTATACTTTCTGTTTTAAGAAGGCAAACGTCTGTTTTTCATATTATCTTACCCTTAAAGGACAACTGAAGTGAGAGGAACATGAAGGCTGCCATATTGATTTCCTTTTAAATAATGCACTTTGCCTGGATGGCCTGCTGATCTTCTGCCTCTACACCTGCCTAGTACACACCATACAATTTGCTGTAAGATTTTTCTGTTAGATTTTCGGTAAGATTTTCTGTAACTAGATTATTTTCTGTAAAGTTCTGGTAGAGACTGGTCATTAACTCTGGTGCATTGTCTTCGGGTTATCTCTACTGAGTAGATCAATGCTTAATTGCTAGGCAGATAGATGGTTAGATAGATAATTTCCAACATGTTGGAAATTATCTACCTGGCAAGTAAATCTTACAGCAAATTGTATGGTGTGTTCTAATACTTTTAGCCATAGACCCTGAACAAGCATGCAGATTAGATGTTGGGACGCAAAATGCATGTTTGAGGTGTGTGATCCAGACATTATCGCAGCCAAAGAGATTAGCACAACTAACAGGCAACTGGATTATTTATAAGAAAATAAACAATGGCAGCTACTCTATCCCTCTCATTTCAGGTGTCCTGACAATGCAGTGCAAGAAGTACTTAACTTTTTTCCTTAGGAACAGGAAAGATTGCTTTCCACACTGGGAATAAAAATGCTTGCACCTTTTCACTCAGTGGGGGGTTAGCTATTCAGCAAAGAGCATTGTGGCTGCTCTTATGCTAAATTTAAACCTGGCTGGCCATGGCACCTGTCTCTGCACACGTCACAACCTGTCAAGGCTGCACCTGTTGGCCCAGCACCCCCACCCTCTCCCAGGAGCACGACCCTTGTCAGCGCATGCACGCACAAGCCCATTGAGGCTCACTCACCTGTATCCAGGCGGAACTGGTTCATGGATATGAGATCCAGTATGTAGGGAGTGAGGCTGGCATCAGCTTCCCCCAGGCTCACTGAGCTGGCTTTGGGGGTCTCCCGAAGCACCTGCTCGATGTAATGAGCCACCTGTGGGCTATAGGGTTGCCACCTGTGGTCTTCATCCTGCCATTCCCAAACCAGCACCGATCCTCGGTCCAACATGGTCAGCTTTCTGAGGCCACCTCGGGCTGAAGGTTATCTAGGGCTAGGCGATCTGTAGTGTTGTATTCTGATAGTAATCCCTCGGTGGTGCTGGAGAGAGACTACATCCAGCTCTCTCCGGAGATGTTCAGGCTCCGAAGTCAAGTTGTAGCTCCTTCAGATCCGGTTGAAGGACACATCGCATGACTACAATCTTGTAGACCCTTGTTAATTGAGCCTTGCTGGTCGCATTGCTGGGCGTCAGGTGTATGCCAGCATGCTGCAAGCCCTTTTATCTTCTCGTCTTAGCACTTTCTTTCCACTCTAGATTCCATACTTAGGGCTTCACTCATCAGTCCCAGCAAACTTTCGCTCACCTTCAGCCAGCCCTCCCTTCTCTGTCACACCCCGATCCTCCTTCCTTCTTTCCCCGGCCAACTTCTTGCAATAATCCTTCGCTGATCTGTGTCCCTTGCAGCTGGGTGTTTAGGAGGCCTCTCTCCAAGGAAGGAGGGGGAGAGGAGGGGGGGTCCCTGTGTCTTCTGGCAAACACTTCCCCCAGAGCCCCTCCTCCTATTCCCCCTGGGGACAAATCTTACAAAAGGCTCTGGGTCTCTTTGTGTACAATTAATGATCAATCAGCCCTCCCAAAGCTTGCTTCTCTCTCTTATCTGTCTGCAGAAGCACAGCTTCAATGAGCCAAATATCTCAAATGTTTATTTTTGTAGCCATATACAAAATGTAGCAATCATGCACCAATTGCTGGAAAATAGCATACAGTATATAGAGGTCAGATGAGTTTGAGATTTGTTTTCTTTTTCATGATTCATTGTTGCTGAAATAAACCCAAGATCAGGGGAGGACTGGCCCAGGGGGACGGGGGGCAATTGCCCCCCGGGCTGCCCAAATCTTAAGTAATTAGGGCCGGCCGCTGCTATACGCAGCGGCCGCAGACATACCACAGGTGACAGGTTCGTAGTGGGGATCGCAACCTCACGCGATATTTCCCGGCAAGTTGAAGTATCCAATCAAAGAAGGGGCTGAGGCGGCTGGCTGTGGTGTGCCCTTGTGCGTGGCTGCGCCTGCGGTGGATGTGAGCGGCACAAGGACACAAATAGCTTAGGTACTCTCCGGCCAGGTGGGTTGACCCTGCTTGACTCTGCCCCCCGCCTGGAGCCATTGCCGCCCGCAACGTGCTGCTGTGCCTGCGGTGTCATCGGAGTGAGCTGTCTCACTCTTCAGCTTTCTGTGCTGGGGGGGCTGGGGGCCTGGAGCTGTGGCTACGAGTGGCTGGCTGGAGGAGTCGGACACAGTCCTCCCCTGTGCTGCTGTGCCTGAGGTGTCATCGGAGTGAGCTGTCTCACTCTTCAGCTTTCTGTGCTGGGGGGGGGGGGGGCTGGGGGCCTGGAGCTGCGGCTACGAGTGGCTGGCTGGCTGTCCTGGCTGGAGGAGTCGGACACTCTGGGGGCTGGATGTCGGAGATGCCACCTATAGCTGCTTGCTGCTGTGGAGGAGGAGGAGGTGTAGGACTGAGGAGACAGGAGGATAGAGGAGGTCGGGTCCAGGTTGCCAGAGGAGAAGGTGGTTTTTATAAATTTTGTTTCTGTACTTCTTCTCCCTTCTTGTCACTGAGTTACTCACACTTTGCTGCCTGCCTGCTACTGCTGTCAAATTCAATTCTCTGCCCAGGCCAGTGCCCTCTTGAGTTTTTTTTTGTGTGATAATCATCCCCATTCTGACCCTGGCCTGAGGGGGAACGTTTTTCCTTCTTGTGGTGTGATTGGCGGCAGGGGAGGGGGGAGGCAGGCAGTTAGGCACTGTCAAACAGGTAGTTGGAGGGGGGGGGGGGGGGTAGGTGTCAGACAAGTAGTTTGTATGGTGGGTGGGCAGGAGTGGGGTTAGGCATCACCAGGTAGGTAGGTTTGTGTGTGTGTGTGTGTGGAGGGGGGTTGTTTAAGGGAGTTATCAGGCATTTTTAATGAAATAAGTGCTACTTACCCGGGCTTCCTCCAGCCCCACGCTCCCAGCATGTCCCTCGCCGCAGCTCTGCAGTCAGCCATTCGCTGCCGCTGCCTCCCAGTCCCCGGCGATGGCACCAGTCCGACCTGGATGTCGGCCTGTACTGCGCCTGTGCGAGCAGCACTGTCAATCACCGCCACGTGGACCGGAGTGTACTGCGCAGGCGCAGTAGTTCTGCGTCTGCACAGTACGCTCTGGTCCATGTGGCGGTGATTGACAGCGCCGCTCGCACAGGCGCATTCGGCCTGACGTCATTGCCGGGGGCTGGGAGGCAGTGAACGGCTGACTGTAGAGCTGCGGCGAGGGACATGCTGGGAGCGTGGGGCTGGAGGAAGACACAGACAGGTAGATTGTGCGGAGAAATGGGGTTAGGCATCAGGTACATAGTGTGTGTGTGTGTGTGTGTGTGTGTGTGTGTGTGTGTGTGTGTGTGTGTGTGTGTGTGTGTGTGTGTGTGTGTGTGTGTGTGTGTGTGTGTGTGTGTGTGTGTGTGTGTGTGTGTGTGTGTCTGTGTGTCTGTGTGTGTGTGTCTATGTGCACACAAGAAAGATATGGCTTTGGGCTGGGGATGCCGTGAAACGGGCCTCTAGTTTGTGTTGTCCCCCTAGGCCAAAAGGTCCCAGTCCTCCCCTGCCCAAGATGAACAGAGCTAAAGCTGCATTTTATTGTAGCTTAGCTTTTGTAAACACGTACGTTAAAAAAGGGCGCCAGGAAAAAAGGGTGCAGGGTTTTAAACGATAAGAATGAATAACGTTTATAAAAAATTGTGCTATATTTCGTTTAAAAATAATGTTTTATAAGGTTATACATCATTAAATAATGTGTATGAAATCGGCAATTGTAAAAACGTTAATCTTCCCTGTTTAAAAAGTGAAATTTATAATAACGTTTTATAAAACGTTAATAAGAATGTTACTAAAGCTATATCTAACCCTACTCTCACACAGAACCCTCCCTGTACCTACCCCTAACCCCTAGACCCCCCTGGTGGTGCCTAAACCTAACCATCCCCCTGGAGGTGCCTAACCCTAAAACCCCCCTGGTGGTGCCTAACCCTAAGACCCCCCTGGTGGTGCCTAAACCTAAGACCCCCCTGGTGGTGCCTAAACCTAAGACCCCCCTGGTGGTGCCTAAACCTAAGACCCCCCCTGGTGGTGCCTAAACCTAAGACCCCCCTGGTGGTGCCTAAACCTAAGACCCCCCTGTGATAAGCATTAATATCGTTTTAAAAAATATTGTGCTGTTTTTCGTTTAAAAATAATGTTTTAAAAAAATATTGTACTGTTTTTCGTTTAAAAATAAAGTTTAAAAAATTATAAATCATTAAATAATGTGTAATCATGAGAAGCAGTTATAAAACATTAAAAGTCTCCGGGCGCCGCTCTTAAAACGTTATTTTTCTCCAGGTGCCCTTTTTTCCTGTTGGGCGCCCATTAAACGATATTTATTATGGGAGTGAATGGCGGCGCCCTTTTTGTCCACCTACCTCATGCGCCCAAATTTCCTGCTTCCTTGTAAACTACTTGAGACAATTTGCCCATATTGTGGCTAAAGATAGCCACACACAGGCACAAAGTTGGGAATTACCAGTCACAATCAAAACTGGATCAACATTCCAAAAATTATGCAAAATCTCAGCAGAGATAGGATTAAAACAGGGGTCGAGTCCTGCGTGAACGCGGGTGAACGGCGTCCACCCACTTTTTCTTCAAAGTGAATGCCGTTCACCCTGGCTTGTGTGGAGGGGTGCAGAGCAGGGAAGGCGAGCTATAGGGACAGCGGGGATGGGCGGACATCTCCCCCCCCATCCCTCACCTTTGTGCTCCCCTTCCTGCCTCTACCCTCCAGCGTTTTTAAGTGTCAGGCCTGCGGCGAAAGTGGGCGGAGACTTCCTGCGTTCCAGTCTCATGGGACGCTCCGCTCTGTGTGCGGCTAGTCTGGTCTTCTAGCCGCACACAGAGCGGAGCGTCCCATGCGACTAGAACGAGGTAAGTCTCCGCCCACTTTCGCCGCCGGGCCGACACTTAAAAACGCCGGAGAGGAGAGGCAGGAAGGGGAGCACAAAGGTGAGGGATGGGGGGGGGGGGAGATGTCCGCCCATCCCCGCTGTCCCTATAGCTCGCCTTCCCTGCTCTGCTCCCTCCGGGTGGGGGGCTGGGGGCACACCTGGCTACCTGGGCACATATACACCTGCCTACATATACTGGGGACATATATACCTGCCTACATATACTGGGGACATATACACCTGCCTACATATACTGGGGACATATACACCTGCCTACATATACTGGGGACATACCCCTGCCTACATATACTGGGGACATACCGCTGCCTACATATACTGGGGACATATACACCTGCCTAAATATACTGGGGACATATACACCTGCCTACATATACTGGGGACATATACACCTGCCTACATATACTGGGCATATATACCCCTGCCTACATATACTGGGGACATATACCCCTGCCTACATATACTGGGGACATATACCCCTGCCTACATATACTGGGGACATATACCCCTGCCTACATATACTGGGGACATATCCCACTGGCTACATATACTGGGCACATATACCCCTGCCTACATATACTGGGGACATATACACCTGCCTACATATACTGGGGACATACCCCTGCCTACATATACTGGGGACATATACACCTGCCTACATGATATACTGGGGACATATACACCTGCCTACATGATATACTGGGGACATACCCCTGCCTACATATACTGGGGACATATACCCCTGCCTACATATACTGGGGACATATACACCTGCCTACATATACTGGGGACATATACATCTGCCTACATATACTGGGGACATACCCCTGCCTACATATACTGGGGACATATACCCCTGCCTACATATACTGGGGACATATACACCTGCCTACATATACTGGGGACATATACACCTGCCTTCATATACTGGGCATATATACCCCTGCCTACATATACTGGGGACATATACACCTGCCTACACATACTGGGGACATATACACCTGCCTACATATACTGGGCACATATACCCCTGCCTACATATACTGGGGACATATACCCCTGCCTACATATACTGGGGACATATACCCCTGCCTACATATACTGGGGACATATACCCCTGCCTACATATACTGGGGACATATACCCCTGCCTACATATACTGGGGACATATACCCCTGCCTACATATACTGCGGACATATACCCCTGCCTACATATACTGCGGACATATACCCCTGCCTACATATACTGGGGACAGTGGCATCACTACATGAGGCGATATTAAGAGGTACAGGCACCTCCTGTGGCAACACAAAAAGATGCCGGACACAGGCAGAGGCAAGGAGGTGCGCCAGTGTGACAAATAACTAGGCTGTGTTCCTTTTTTCTTTCTCTGCCAGGTCGGACTGAGTCAGACTATAGTGTAACCCTCACTGGTAAGTAATTACAGCTATAAAACACTTTCCTGTCAGTAAATGGCTTCTGAGAGCAGGAAAGGGATAAGAAGGATCAATAATTCATAGATTGATATCTGGCATACTTCAATGAATGTGTCATTGAGCAGAGACAAAGAAACAGTAAAAACTTTAAAAACTAGATGTAAATATAAAATAAAACGGGGGGATATTTTAGAAAGTCATTTTTAGGAGGATGGAGACAAATACAATTGTTTTTCTCATCAGTTTATGTTCACCTCGGATGTCCTTTAAGGTTTTTAACTACTGACTGGTTCTGGTCAATTTTGCCATTAGAATAAATTAGACGGCCGTTTGGCACTAACATGCTCCTTCCAAGGCTGGAGGCCATCAAGCTCCTGCCCAGTGCCCAGCACCCACTGGGCCGCCCTCTCATCTGATGTGTGGTAGGATTATGGAAGATTGTACATTCCTGCTGCATATTATACCGCTGTATGTCACAATAAGTATACGGCACACAGCAGTGCCAGATACATAGTCTTCTTTGTACAGCTAAATGTCAAGTATGCAAGTGACAGTTCCTCTCCAGTCCGGACCTAATCAGACTATAGCGTCCCCCACACTGATATGGAATTACAGCCATAAAACTCTTGCCTGGAAGAGAAAACCTTTTGTGCAGGAAATGTATAAAATAAGTCAACTGTTCATAATATTTGGTGTAGAACTCATCCAGACTGTATGAAAGATGGGACACTCAGTTTAGACAGTACAACATTTATAAAGAATACCAGATGTGAAACATGCTAGAGTAATGGAGCAAGCATATATTGTCACCTGTCCTTATGCCTGTCGCTCCCCCGTTTTCCTTACTGCCCCTGCATTATACCTAAATGCCCCTCGGGCAGCCTTTTCTGGGTTGCGGGAGTCGGGCACTACTGCGCAGATGCTGGCCGGGCTGCGTGCATCTTGCAGCGCGCACCCCTGCCCGGAAGCGCACTGCACATGCGTATGATGTCATACGCATGATGTAGTGATGTCATGTGCATGCATAGAGAGCTCCCAGCCATGGGTGCATGCTGCAGGATGCGTGCAACTTGCCAGCACCTGCACAGTAGTGCCCGACTCCGGCAACGCAGAAGAGGCTGCTGGAGGGGCATTTAGGTATAATGCGGGGGCAGAAAGGAGAAAGAGCCACAGGTATCAGGACAGGTGATAGTATATGCCTGCTCCCCCAGTTTCTTTAGCATGTTTTGCATCTGGTATTCTTTAAAAATGTTGTACTGTCTAAACATATATAAATCAATAATAATAATGCAAATAATAATCTGGTATTTTTTAACCACTTTTTAAACTAATACACATAAAATAAAACTGGGATTTCTAGGAATAGGAGAAAAGATATTATTGTTTATCTCTTCAGCTTTTTTTTTTTTTCACTATGGGTTTCACTTCATTTAAAGTCATTGAGCACTGTGGCAACAACTTGGTAAGTGATGTCCAAACATTCATGCAAATAAATCCTTGAGCAGTTAGGGAAAGAATTTGGGGAATAACAATTTTGTGCCAGACCCTCCAGCAGAGATCTGAGGGGTGGAGTTTCAGATATATAATGGTTATGGTGAATTACTAACCCTGGCACCAACTGGTTCTTTCACAACTTTCATAAATGTTTTCAATATTACTACCTTGGTTCTCTTTAAAATCCAACAACATAATCAACATTGATTTTTCATTATCCTTTTCTTCTTCTGTACTTCTTTTTGCTTGCTTGCAGACCCCCCACACACTGTTCTTGCCAGTCGTGATTTGAATTTGCCGCTAAGGTTTCCACCAAGGATTCCCAAAATTCAGCCAAAGGATGGCAAGCATCTAGGACAGATAAACAGAATGGTGCTCCAATTAAAAAAAGAGTAAGAAATTATTTGAAATTATCAAGTTGCAATTTCAAACAGTTTTCCTTCAACAAAAGTCTACAATACCTTAAAAAGTTCACAATAGATGACAACAATTTCGAAACAGTCCCCCTGTGAATGCGCCCTTACAAGTTTGGTCAACCACTTCAGGTAGAATTCATTAGATGCAAGGGCTCATCACATCAACTTCCTCCACCCGGTCACACCGGGAAGACAGTTTCCAGTCCACCTACTAAATCTGTCTCAAAATCCCAAAAGTTGGATGAAACTTTTCACCGTTTGACAACAATTCATTTCAGGTTCTAAAGTCTTCAAAATTGTTTTAGCTATGGAATATACCTCAATTTCCTTGTGTAAACAGAATTGGTAATTACAGTGACATGATAAATAAAATGTATAACAGATTGCAAGATACAAAATGAATAACAAATTCCAAGACACAAAAGAGTAGATTAGTGAGCCCTGCCCTTGTGAGCTTACAATCTGAAGGAATGAGGGGAAACAAGGGGTGGGGGAGTATGTAGTATACATAAAAGCAGCGTGTATTTAGGTCATCTATTAAAGGAAACCAGAGACGAAATAAAAAAAAAGTTTTATACATACCTGGGGCTTCCACCAACCCCATGTGCATGGATCGCTCCCACGCCGCCGTCCTCCGCTACCTGCAGCTCCGGTATCAGGTCCTGTTAGTTCTGCCAGTTGTGGCCAGTCTGCCCAAGAGAAGTGCAGCTGCCAGAGTGCTATGTAGAGGGCTCACTTCTCTAGTTTCACCACAAACGTGACGTCACACACGAGAAGTGGTCACGGGTGCAGGTGCCCCTGGCGATCCAGAAAAGACACTAGAGGAGGTGTGAAAGCAGCTAATCTATCAGTAACATGCCTCCTCTAGTGTCTTTTCTGCATCACCAGGGGCACCTGCAACCATGACCACATCACATGTGCTTGACATCACTTTCATGAGATGGGGGCAGGGTGAGAAAACATTACAGGAGGCCCACGGCAGATAGGTGAGCTTCTTCCACATTCACAGCACTGGCCTGGGGGGGGGACACATTACATGGGGGAAGACCAGGCTTGGGGGGTGGGGAACACATTACATGGGGTGAGGGTGGCAGCACTAGGTATAGGTATTTCCAATAAATGTAATGCTGAAATGTATTGTAAATTAGTGTGCAGTGTGTGGGCAGAGGTCTATCAGATGGTCGATCTGGTGGCCATCGGCCACTTTTACACTTTAAGAGAAACCGTGATCAAGAATTGAAATTCATTCCAATCAGTAGCTGATACCCCCTTTCCCATGAGAAATCTATTTCTTTTCACAAACCGATCATCAGGGGGCCCTGTATGGCTGATATTGTGGTGAAACCCCTGCCACAAAAAAACTCTGAGGACCATGGTACTCCTGGTAGTTTCCTGTCTGGGAACCTTGTTGCATTGTGAGAAATAGCTATTGACAGCTGTTTCCAACTGCCAAAAAAGCAAGCAGCAGCTACATCACCTGCCAGCAGTAAAAATGTCTCCATGCGATAAATGTCAGAATGTAAATCAGGGATTTAAAAGATTTTACAATGAGCAAACACTGACTAAATCATTTATACATAATTATTGTAAAAATGAAGCACTTTTTTTATTACATTATTTTCACTGGAGTTCCTCTTTAACTCTTTAAGGACCAGAGGCTTTTTTTGTTTTGTTTCTTCCCTTCCCGATCACTGTGATTGGCTCCCAGTGATCAGGAGCCAATGAAAATGGCTCCATACCGATTGGAGTTCACTTCCTCCAGGAACAGCAATTGGCTTGGGACCGCAGCATAGAATCTACACCGCATCAGATTAAGCCACAGAGATGCATTGTAGATTCTACTTACAGTGGCTGCTTTCCTTGTTACAGGATACATTTTGGCCCAGAGTAACACTTTAATCAAACTGAAGCATCATTAGTTTAAATCCTTACAATTCCAGAGGGCCGCAAATGGCTTAATGTATTTTTGCTGTAGCTCAAACCTTAGTTTCGTTTTGTTTGCCAAAAACAAGCTAAATACATCTAAAAATGCTTTATTGCATCAAATACAGCATATTGTTTTTCTACAAACGAATTTGTTCCAGAGTCCTCTACTTTGAACACTGTCTGCAGCCACTCCTCCTTCCTCTCACTCCTACACTGTGAGTTTTTCACACACACTCCTTCTTCATAAATGAGATTGTGCCTCAGAATCAAGGTCGGTTGTTGGCAGCAATCTGAATTCTGCAGTGCTCAGCACATTGTTTTATACAGTTGGATTCAAATACGTTACAATGTACTTTCTTTTCTGCCTCAAACACAAAATGTTTTTTTTCTCCCTTCTGCCTCTGAACAATTGAGCAGAAAGACCTTAGGTTCCAGAGTCTCACACTCTCCACACAGACTACATACAGACAACCCCCTTCTTCTCACGCCAACCCTCTGCGCCTTTCACACTGTCTTTTACTTTGCCTCTTGTCCTCAGGCTCTCTGCTCTTCTCTCCCTCCTCCCTCTCCATTCAGAAGCATTCAGAGCTGAAAATCCTTAATGAGCTAGTGGGCTGTCTGACCTCCTATTCTGAGCACAGATCCCAGGCCAGGACTACAATAAGGCTATAGCCCCCCTGAAGTCGCCTGTTCCCCTCATTCCCCCATTGTAATTATTCTGAGTCTGCCCCAGCAAATAGGACCCTCATTACAGAATCCTTGGGAAAGAAGCTCTGATCAAGTAGAGTGTCTTTCTCTGGGTAGAACAAAGATCCCGGTGAAGTGTGTGATAATGGGGAAGAGGAGCTTTAATTCAGACTGGACACATATCTCTGTGTTTGCTTCAGAACACTTCTGGGAAAAAATATTTTAAAAGGGAAATTCAACTCATAAATAAACATCCCTTGCAATCAATATGTATAGTGATTAAAAAGATTGAAGAAGACTAGATGTAGGCATATATTATATGACATTTTCAAGAGATTGGAGGTTAAATGCAATAAAAACATTCGAAAAGGAGACCCCTTAATTGATGTTTATTTGTTTTGTCGATTTAGCATTGATCAGGAAAGGCCGTTCCCGGTGTCACAGCTAAATGGCGATGAGCCACAGTGTGAGTTTTACATTGGGCCCCCTCAAGCATACATAACAATTGACAGGGAGCATCAAAACCTGACAAGGACATCCTCAGTATCGGAAAGGTGTAAGAAGGGGGAGGGGAACAGTTTGTTAATGATTACCACTATTCAAAGTATAAATAGAGGTGATCACTACCAGCATAGCACCAATAAAAGTCATACAGCAGTTAAATGAGGGCCCCTAGGGGGTCCTTATTGTCCATGGACCCTGGTGGGATAACAGCTTCTGCATCCCTTATTGCTACTCCACTGGCCATTTCACCAGTCAATATGTGTCCACTGACTTGGATGGAGACAAGAGCATCCATGTACACAATGATGCGCCGCTGAGACAATTCATGAGGAAGATCAAGCAATGCCATGACAAGACAAGGCCCTGCATGGGATGTATTATCAACAGATAGCTATCGGTGACTGAGACTGGGAAATCCTACCAGACAGCACTGAAGCACTGATCATGGTAGTACAAGGAAAGGCACAGTGCACCAAATTCATAGAAGCGGGGATCCACCACACCACAATGGACCGGGGTGCTATGGTAGAGTGTAGGATGAAACCAGGTAGCTGACATTGTGCACAGGGAGGGACATCTGGACAAATATTTCCAAGTCCACGTGGAAAATTCCAGTAAAGCTTGTGGAGAATAAAGGCCCATACCCACAGCAATTTTTCAGAATAATTTATCGCAACAAACATATGATATGATATCATATCATGCAACATTGTTTAATGAAAATTCGTTAAAAGATTTTTCACAGTGCACTCCACCCGCAGCGATCGTTCGTTTTTGAACAACCACTATGGGGGATTAAATTGCGGAGGATTGTTCCGATCCTTATCAACATTCAAGGATTCTGCCGGGATCATTCATTTACGACGGCACCAATGACACTTGCAGATATGGCCAAATAGATCAGGGAACGAATGTTCATTGGTGGAAATCCCCAATCAATCTGGCCGTGGGTACTTTACAAAGTTAAGATCCTATGGCATTTCCAGATCCAGATGGACTGGCAGGTAGGACAAAGGCAGCTAGAAAGCTGTAATGATGATAGATGTAGCAGTCCCAATTTGCAACATCAAGAAGAAGGAGAATAAAAAATTGGAGTAATATCAGCGCCTGAAATGGAAAAAATGTGGAAACTGAAGGTAAAAGTGGTCCCAGTAGTGGTAGCGGCACCTAGGGCTGTGACCCGTAAGTTGGAGGTTCCAGCAAATCATAGGAACAACATCACGGCTCTCTATTCAGAGAGCAGCTACAATACTGTGTGTGGAGTACCCTCAAGCTACTAGACCTCAGGTGGAGGATGCAAGCTTGAGGAAGAAAAATGTACAACCCATGTACCAACCATTGTATATACTGTATATGTAGGCATGCTGTGTTTACAAGCATCCTGGTCACAAAATCTGGGGTAGCAGTTTATTCAGAAGTAACCAGATCATATTTGGGTGTGTATTTCTACAATGCTCCTTATCAGGGGTGTTGCTAGCCCCAAGATCAGTGGCATGTGCCCCGGATCTATTCTGGGGGGCCCCGGATATCCCCCAGGCAGGGGGCGGCAGTACTCACCTCTGGCTGCTTAGTCTCCATATTCTGCAGACATCTTCTCTTCTAGGCTTCTCCCCCTAATGTCTGAGAATGAATCTGACGCTAGAGCTCCTAGCATCTGATTCTTGGATGCTAGGGAGAGAATTGCCTGCTATAGAGGATGTCTCCAGACTTGGAGAGCAAATGGAGGAGATGAGTAGTTCCTCCCGCTGTGCTACTCTGCTGGAAGGAGGGGGGGGGGGGGCGGGGGGAGGAACCGTGAGGAGACACACAGCGATGCATGCTCCCTGCATTTTATTATATTTTTTTTGTATTAATGGAGAGGAGGGATTCATCCAACATTTTACTGGGCAGGCCTACTTAGACCGCTGTTAAACTCATGTAAATATGGCTCCACCCATGACCACACCCACATTCTGGTGCATGGACACACCCATTTTCCAGCTGGGTTGCCCAAAATTGCCTCGGATCTCTTAGGATCCTAGCAACGCCTCTGCTCCTCATCATGTCTGAGAGATGACAACTGAAATATCTGTGGAAAAAAATCAATTTTTTCATACTTTCTTAAAAATTTCTGAAGAAATCCATAGAATCAAAATATTCAATGTATCGATGAATACCCTAGGCTCTGAATGGTGTGATTTAAGTGGGATTTTCACTAAAGAACATTGGAGCTTTACCAAAACTTTTGTAAGACGCAAAAGAAATAAAAAATGAATATGTTTTCTCTGGAAGGTACAATGGCCTCAATTCACTAAGATCATGCTGGAGATAATAAGGCAAGAGAAAACTTACCACCACACAGTGAGAGAGTTATCTTATCTCTTCATTCCTTAAGTTACCTCCTCTGTAGTTAAATTACCTCCTCTGTAGTTAATTTACCTCCTCTGTAGTTATTTTCACACTCAGTTAATAAACAGCCTGTCTTCAACTGTGGAGTTATTTTAAGGACAGAAGAGTTAACTTTAGGTTTGCCTGAGGTAAAATTTTTGCTGAATACGACATACCTCATCACCATGGTGACCACTCTAGAAACGTTATTAAAGACAGGGGATAAGCTTAGTGAATTAAAGCCAGTGTCTAATCTTTTCCTGTTCTCTTCAATGTACTCCACAAACAAACTAGTCACACATTTGGGATATCAGTGTATTCAGAGGAAGTAAACAAATAGTTCTGGGGTAAACTTCTTGCACACTCTAAAGAGCATCCCACAAAGAACAGAACAGAGGAACTGACATATCTGAGGAAAATGTTGCATGAGGTAGCATGTTAATGGTTACCAGAATTTCAAAATACGGCCTGGGATCCACTGGAACTTTTGGAAAAGCTATTTCTGGAAGCACAAAGTACTGTGCTTTTGAACGCAATTTCCCAGAGTGATCAGAATTCGCTGATCGCTCTGGGAAAATCGCAAATATACTATAGGACTCACAATTGCCATTTGAAAAAATTGCAGCAGTGGATCCACCTGCATTGACTAACATTAGCCTAGCGCTTTTGGAATCACCGGCAATTCTAAAGAGCTGCAAAAGGTCTCAGGCCTAATGCTTCCAATACAAACATCTTGTGGAGTCAATGTCACAGATATTAGTGTTCCTAACAAAGGGCTCATTGAGTGTCACTGTTTTGTGCTATATATTAGCCTTAAAGGGAACCTAAACTGAGAAAGATATGGATTTTTCCTTTTAAAATAATACCAGTTGCCTGACTTTCCTGCTGATCCTGTGTCTCTAATACTTTTAGCCACAGCCCTTCAACAAGCATACAGATCAGGTGCTCTGACTGAAGTCAGACTGCATGCTTGTTTCAGGTGTGTGATTCAGCCACTACTGCAACCAAAGAGATCAGCAGGACTGCCAGGCAACTGGTTTTGTTTAACAGGAAACATCCATATCACTCTCAGTTAAGGTTCCCTTTAAACAGTGGAAATATAGAATACATAACATTGTACAATTTGGCTCTTCCCCATGCAACCACACAAACCTGACCTAGTACTATGAAAGAGAGACTCTCATCACAAAAAAGAGGTAGGACTTCTGTAGTGACTAGTGGTTCCCCATACTGTCACCATATTCCCTGGTAGTCTAGTGCTTTCCCAGTCTTCCCATGGTATTCAGAGTGGTGGTCTGGTAGTCCGCCTGATGTGTTTCCCAAATATGTAGAGTTTCATGCAGTGGGTGGAGTTTACAGTGGAGACTCACCTTTTCCGGGCTCCAGAGGTCCCATCTGTCTTCTGCGGTGCTGCCAGCTCTCTACTACTTGATTCTCAGATCAAAGAGGTAGAGAGCTGAGGGCCTTGCAGAAGACAGAAGGAACGTCTAGTGGCTGGAACCTGAAGGAGGTGAGTCTCTCGCTCTATGTAACTCTGCATATGGGGGGAGCATAGGAGACGGAGGGGGGAAAGAAGTCAGTCCTTCCCTGCATCCCTTTTGCTACCAACCTGGTTGGGCCGCATATGACAGTACCTGTTCTACTGCCCTGAGGGTGGCCTTGGGACAGTGGGGTGTGGGAGAGGAATGTGCCCTGACGGTTCTGCGCTCAGAGGCTGGCATCTCTCTAGCCTCTGCATTGGGCCAGCCCTGACTTTTGGGCTTGGTAGGATAGAATTATTTTCCTTCCTTGCCCAGAGAAGCTTTGCACATAAGGAGACTATTTTGTTCAACTGATAGCAATGCTCCTACTAATAATTCCACATGTGAATACACTACCCATACTATTGTATGAGCATGTGTCACTTCTCTGCATTGTAACAGATCGCAACATATTAAATCGTTGTATGCAGGGAGTTCCTAGATAACATGTGTGAATATGTGCGTATCGCATAGACATAAACACATAGGCTTGGAAATAACGAATGTGTTACGGTGTTGTGTACTGCATTGCAGTACACACACATTATAGCACATACAGTATGCAATGCACTCAGTGGGAATCATCCAGCCTCAAGCCAGGTACACACATGTGATAATTATTGCCCATTGGCGATTAGAAAACAATCCTTCAGGAGACAGTTTGGGGTACGATGCTGTACAGACACATTGCACTCCTTGGGCAGACTTCAGAAGTACAGATACTTACATCCCCAAGTACTTCTGAAGACAAGCACATGCACACTGTGAGTGGGCGAGTCCGGGCTTCCGCAAGCGCAGTACAGATGCTCCCATGGTTGGAAGCACTCCTAGGCGTACCAAAGACACAGCCAGACGCAGAACTTCAGCAATGGAATAGTGCTGGAACGAAGGGACTGACCAAGGACCAGGAAGGCTTTATGGTATCCAGTAACCAGAACCTTCTCTCTAAACAAGTAAATAGAACAAACAAACAAACAAACACAGAACATTTATATCGCGCTTTTCTCCTGGCGGACTCAAAGCGCCAATAGAAATAGGGGAGCAAGGAAAAAGGGGCGCCCGTTTTTGTTAATAAAATTATTGTTAAAATCTACCGATATTCTTTTTGTTTTTAAAATGTAAATTATCGTCATAATGTATTGGTATATATTAACAATATTTTACTACTTCTTGACACCTAACCCTAAACTCCTACTTCCTGACGCCTAACCCTATACCCACCCCCCTTCCTAACCTCATAATACTGAAAAACGATAAATTTCAAAACAATAACTTTCAAAAATGAATAATTTCTAAATACTAAACATTAAAAATGTCAAAAAGTATAACGTTCCAATTTTCCTATCTGCAAAAGAGGTTTATTGACTGCCTACCAAAGTTCCAAATAGGTCCATGATCCAAAAAAGACAAAATGCCTTGCGTTCCTCCTTTGCTACTAGCTAGTGGCTACAACTCACCAGTGCTATTTTACAGAAACAGTGGACAAAAATAGAAAGATTTACAGAAACGTTTACACTGAAAATGAACATGCAAAACATGACACTGTAAAATTTATTTTGATAGGTCATGTCTCAGCCATGGTCATTCCCTCCTGAACCATCCTGACCCTTTCTGCTGGAACACCATGTTATGACTGTAATGAGACTCTCCAGCTGTTGTTTGGAAACTGCTGTCTGAAAGTCTTCAGCATTACTGGTACATTACAGATAACTTGTAAAATCCCCAAATGGTGTGCAGAACAAGTATGTGTACCAAAAACAGATGTTTTTACCCATTGTACAGAAATAAGTACACCTTCACCTCATGATGAAAAATTAACTAAATGATGACATCAGCTTTTGCTGCAGGAAAAAAAAGAATCCTCAAATCATCTTTATGTATGACTAGTAGAAAGGCCCACCCACTGAAAAACGGGCACTAGGTCTCAACCGCCGCCACACAATGCACGCACATTCAATCACAGCATGCGCACGCATGGTTGCGACCCACGTGCCCACACACCCATGCCCGCTCACACCACCACGCACGTACACCCGCTTCCCATTCGCTGTTGTGCATGAGTACCAGGCACGAAGCATGGACATAGAGATACAGGAGGACGCAAGACAGGGAGATTATTATATAGGATAAGTATAATTCTGAGTTGATGCAGGTTTATGCAAACTGTATATGCAAATATATGCAGTTTGGAAGTGGACCAATCAAACCCTGCTGAGGTGGAATACAATTAGTCCATGTCTAAGTTTGCTGGACTGGGATAATATACTACAAGGGAAGGATAAGAAATATATCAATTAAACACATTTTTCAGTAGAAAAATACATATATTTACATCTGACACGAAGAATCCACAGCACCACGCCAGTAATGTATAGCTCTTTTATTGTTGCAAAAGACAAAGAGATAGCCATAACAGCGACAGACGCTGTTTCGGACAGAAGTCCTTCCTCAAGCTGTGTCAGGCTGTCCTTCCACAGCTTGAGGAAGGACTTTGTCCGAAACAGCGTCTGTCGCTGTTATGACTATCTCTTTGTCTTTTTCAACAATAAAAGAGCTATAGATTACTGACGTGGTGCTGTGGATTCTTCATGTTGGACTTCGTTTGACTCATTGAGGGCTACTGAGTCTATCCACTTAAGCACACGTCTGCCCCCATTTGGGTGCTTGTCCACCTGGTTTCTATATATTTACATCGGTACATGGGTCCTGAAAGAGGGACAAATAAGGAAGAAAGAGGCACAGAGTGTAACAATTGTGGAATTCTCTTCGTGGTCAGCGCACAGGACGCGCGCTGACACTGCGGAAATCCTCCACAAGCGTATAATTTGAGAGAACCCAGCAAAAGGTGCAACGCACCTGTAGAGGAAGATTCCTGTCGGCAGATGGAGCTGTGGAGTGCAGAGGAACAGATCCTCTGCCCTGCCACAGACACCAGACAGGAATTGTACGAAGGGAAGAACGCAGGGCAAGATAGCCCTTAAAGAGAGAGAGTAAAGCGACAGAGTGTATGTGTGTCCACCAATCTAGTCGCCACCCAGCGACGATGAACACACAACCATGAAAATCAGGTGAGAAGGCAATCGCAAGGGATGGTGATTGCTAACAACGACACAAGACTGAATAAGCACAGAGGAGGATTGTATGTATGTCCACCAATCTAGTCGCCAACCTGCGACGGTGGACACACAACAGAGGAAACCAAGTGAGAACGCAATCGCAAGGGAAGCAATTGCGAATGAGAATGAGCACAGGGACAGAATGTATGTGTGTGCACCAATCTAGTCGCCAACCCGCGACGGTGCACACACAACAGCAGATACGAAGTAGGAACGCAATCGCGAGAGAGGCGATTGCCAGAGGTGACACAAGGTTAAAGCAAGACAGGGCACGAGAGTAGCAAAGGCACAGCAAATCATACAATGAGAAGATAAGAAAAATAACAAATGCTAACTAAACACGAACACCGCACTCATTCGCAACAGCGAACGTGTTTACAGCGCCATCTCCGCATGTTAAGCACAACAGAGACAAGCACGCCTAACTAACCACCGACAGACAAACACAAAACAGAGGACTCGAGCGCTTGCTTAACGGTTACCTCACTGAGCCTCCAGCAAGCGTTCATATCAGACAAGACAGATAAACGAAAACAGGAATAAGTGAGAGATACGATCCACCGCTCTTCCGCCAGAGCGAGTGCGATCTAAATAGGGAAACAGCGTTAGAAGGATCCACTGCTCTTTCCGTCAGAGCGAGTGTGATCCAAGTATTGAAACAGAAGGAGCTACCAGTAGCAACCGCTGCTCTGGTTAGCACCCAACAGACAGACAGAAGAAGCAATACAAATATACAACCTGACTGAACTAGAGGGGTGTCTAATACAGCCCCCAGAATTACTCTAAGTTAGCTAACAATTCAACAGAGATGGCTGAAACTCCAGGAGTGTGATTACAAACCGTTATGACCAGCGAAGCCTTCTGGTCAGCAGCAGGCTTTTATACTGCCAGCCCTCAAACAAGACAGCTGAGCAATTTGCATGTATGCAAATCTCTCAGCAAAGCAACTCTGAAAGTTGCAAGATGAAGCCAGGTCTCTTTTCCAGAGACCTGCATCTCTCAGACATAAGGAATGGTCAAACAGCTGGCTGCCTGAGCAGCCAGCTGACCGGATCATTACACAGAGAAACAGGGTTCTCAAAAAGGGACTGTCCCTCCAAAAGAGGGACAGTGGGGAGCTATGGTGGTAATGAGTTATCCATGAGCATGCTGCGAGCGGTACTGAAGATACTTTCAGAGTGAACACTGGATGCAGGGCATGGAAGAAGCTTGATGGCTTACTGTGCCAACTGTGGGCAGATTTCAAGTCTGTTGACCCAAAACTGAATGGTGTCACTGCTGTCAGGAGAAGCCGCCTCCTCATAGCTGCAGCCACCGCTACCAGCCAGAAAAGAGCCAACGTTATTGTGCACCATGCACTTCATCTGTTTACAATAGTTATGCCCCCACACTTGTTTGAGGTGGTCACCAGGAATCCAGAAAATCGCCCCTGCTTTCTGCCATTTCTGCTGCTGCCACTACAGGTGGATACGGTGAAGGCAGTGTCTCCCTGAGTTCCCTGTGTGGATTGTGGTAGGAGGTATTCCTCAAACAGTCAGTTGCATAGTTCCCTGCTTAGGCGGGTCAGCTTTTCCTTTTCTTGTTCTTGTGCTGTTTTAGGAGGAAATGTAAAAATGTTTCTGTTGCAGTGATTCAGAAAGATGTCCAGCCAGTAATAGCCAGCAAGTCCCTTCTTGCTCCTTCTGAAGGAGGTTTCTGCCCTATTGATCGGAATGTCACCATCATCTTCAAGCAAAAAAATTATGGATATGACATTGTTCCAACCTGACCACTCCTGACTGACATTTGTGGCCAAAGGGGGCCAGTATCTTGCACAGCATCTTAGCCACTGGCTGTGCCATGGGCCCTGGTACCTCCATGCACTACACTAACCAAGTAATGCTGGATGGCTGCCTTTTGCTCACCCACATGGGTGAGCATGTGCAGGGTGGGATTCCACCTTGTCATAGTGTCGCAAATCAAATCAGTATATGGGGGTGGCAACATCTGTTGGTGCTGGATTTTTCTAAGCCTGGCAGTGGCAGTAGGGGAACGGAGGAAATGGCAGCAGATGGAACAAGCCTCTCTCAGAAAATCCTGCAATCCTGGGTACGTGCAGAGGAACTACTGCACCACCAGGTTTGGTACATGGGCACGCAAAGCAGGGCACATGTGTTAGGCCTCTTGCACACTGCAAGCAATTCAGATTCAGAATCCGCTTTTTAATCAGTTTTTACCTCCGATTCAGATTCAGATTTGCAGTGTGCAAGGAGTAAACTGCAAATCTGAATCTGAATCGGAAGTAAAAACAGATTAAAAAGCGGAATCTGAATCTGAATTGCTTGCAGTGTGCAAGAGGCCTTAAGCAGCCCATGTGGAGCATGGCCTGAAGGTTGGCCAAGTTATTGCACACCCTATTGCCTCTTGTGAGCAGAGAGGGCATCGACCAAACCTTAACCTCTTTTTGAAAAGCAGACAAAACTTCTCTGGCAGCGTGAATTTTCTCCCCCAAGGACACCAGTTTCAGCACTGCCTGGCAACGCATGTGCATGAGGGAGCTGTAGTGGCATGGCTGCTTAACCACAGTTTACTCAGCTGCTGGCCTTTCAGGAGTAGAAAAATGCCCTCAGTATAGGTAGGTAGGTAGCCAGGTATTGGTTCCCCACAGTATAGGAAGCCAACTGGGTACCCCCTGTATAGGAAGTCAGGTATAGGTGCCCCCTGTATAAGTAGCCTGGTGTAGGTGCCCCCAGTATAAGTATCTAGGTATAGGTGCCCCCAGTATAGGTAACCAGTTATAGGTGCCCCCAGTATAGATAGCAAGCTATAGGTGCCCCCCTCCAAGTATAGGTAGCCAGCTGTAGATGCCTCAAGTGTAGATAGCCAGCTATAGGTGCCCCCTGTATAGATAGCCCATTATAGATGTCTCCAGTATAAATAGCTAGCTATAGGTGATCCCAGTATATAGGTAGCCAGCTATAGATTTCCCTTAGTATAGACCCAGTATAGATAGCCAGCTATAGGTAGCCAGCTATAGGTGCCTTAAAGAGACTCTGTAACAAAAATGTCATCCTGTTTTCTACCATCCTACAAGTTCCTAAACTTATTCTAATGAGCTTTGGCTTACTGCAACACTTTCTACTTTCACTGTCTCTGTAATAAATTAATGTATCTTTCCCCTGTCAGACTTGTCGCCCTGTGTCTGGAAGGCTGCCAACTCTTCAGTGTGATCTGCTATGCACGCCCCCCTCCAGGCCCCTCTATGCACACTCACGTGTGTGTGTGTGTGTGTTATTTACATAAGCCAGCAGCGTCTCTGCTCTCTGATATCAGTGAGAGAAGAGAGCTGGATAAAAATCCTCCTCTGTTAGGCTGTGAAAGGAGCTGGCTGACACATACTGAGGAATTACAGACACAGAGCTGTCTGCAAGAAGAAACAATCAGCCTGTCACTATTCAGTGCATGAGAGCTGCAGGGGACAGAAGGTAAACACACAAATGATCTTTTGGGATTCAAAAGGAAGGCTGTATACAGCCTGCTTGTGTATGGATGTATTTTCTATGTGTGGACATACTGTACATCAACCTACTTCCTGTTTTGGTGGCCATATTGTTTGTTTATAAAGAAACTTTTTAAAACTGTTTTGACTACTTTTAATGCTGCGGGGAGCGGCGAAATTGTGACAGAGGGGAATAGGAGATGTCCCCTAACGCACTGGTATGTTTACTTTTGTGCGATTTTAACAATACAGATTCTCACGTGTGCCCCTGCTAAAACGCCGCTATCGCGCCGCACAAAGGGGGTCCCTTCACCCCCAAACCCACCCCAGCACGACTTGGTCGTGCATTTGGTCGCTCCTGGAGGCAGGGCTAACAGCTGCAGCCCTGCCTCCAGTTGCGTCTATCAGCGGCGCATCGCCGTCTTTCCCCCGCCCCTCTCAGTGAAGGAAGACTGAGAGGGGCGGGGGAGAGGCGGAGATACGCGCTGACAGACGCGCGTGGGGCAGAGCTGCGGCGGTTAGCCCTGCCCCAATGCGGAAGCGCTCCCCCGCATTACGGAGGGGATTTGGGGGGACAGGGACCCTCGTGCAGCCGCGGGATAGCGGCGTTTTAGCAGGGGCACAAATGCCCCTGCTATTTAGGAGGTCTGAAGCGAGATTTATTCTCGCTTCAGACTCTCTTTAAGTGTAGGTAGCCAGCTATAGGTGCCCCCCAGTATAGATTGGCAGTTATAGGTGCCGCCAGTATAGCTAGCCAGCTATAGGTTTCCCTCAGTATAGACAGCCAGTTATAGGTGTCTCCAGTATAAGTAGCCAGCTATAGGTGCTCCCAGTATAGGTAGCCAGGTATAAGTGCCCTGGTACAGGTAATCTGTTATAGGTGCCCCCAGTATAGCCTAGTATGGATAGCCAGCTATAGGTGCCTCCTGTATAGGAAGTCAATTATAGGTGCCCCCAGTATATGTAGCCTGGTATAGGTGCCCCCAGTATAGAAAGCCAGGTATAGGTGCCCCCAGTATAGGTAGACAGGTATAGGTGCCCCAGGCAGGGCTGTATTTAGGGTTTGGGCTCCCCTAGGCACACCAAACCTACGGCGCCCCCTAGAAGAACGTTGTTGGGCGTGGCCACATAATGCAGTGGGCGTGTCCATAACGCAGTGGGTGTGGCTAAATAAAATATCCTAGTAAGAGTGCAGCCCAAAGTCAGTGGGGCCATGGTTTCTCCCTGGGTATGAGTAAAGTGACCTTAAAGAGAATCTGTATTGTTAAAATCGCACAAAAGTAAACATACCAGTGCGTTAGGGGACATCTCCTATTACCCTCTGTCACAATTTCGCCGCTCCTCGCCGCATTAAAAGTGGTTAAAAGTTTTAAAAAGTTTGTTTATAAACAAACAAAATGGCCACCAAAACAGGAAGTAGGTTGATGTACAGTATGTCCACACATAGGAAATACATCCATACACAAGCAGGCTGTATACACCCTTCCTTTTGAATCTCAAGAGATCATTTGTGTGTTTCTTTCCCCCTGCAGTTCTCATGCATTGAAGTTTCAGGCTGCTCGTTTCTTCCTGCAAACAGCTTTGCCCTTGTCTGTAATTCCTAAGTATGTGAAAGCCCAGCCAGCTCAGAGGACGATTTATCCAGCTTGTAAAAGATAAGAGAGAAGAGAGAAGCTGCTCTAATCTAAATAATACACAGGCAGTGTGCATAGAGGGGCCTGGAAGGGGGAGTTCATAGCAGAACCACAACACTGAAGAACTTGGCAGCCTTCCAGACACAGGCCGACAAGTCTGACAGGGGAAAGATACATTGATTTATTACAGAGACTGTGATAGCAGAAAGTGCTGCAGTAAGCCAGAACACATTAGAATAGCTTTTGGAACTTGTAGGATGATAAAAAACAGGATGCAATTTTTGTTACGGAGTCTCTTTAAAAAAGCAAGTAGGAAATGTCCCCCCCCCAAACCCCCCCCCCCCCCCCCCCCACCACACATTAGCCAGTGTTCTCTCGCACAAAATAGTGGTAGGTATTAGAGTGTGAGCTCCCCTGAGAAAAGTCAGTAACATGACTGTTCTCTGCAAAGTGCTGCAGAATATGCCAGTGCTATATAAATACATAATAATATGGTAGGACATTAGACTATGGGAGAATTAGATTGTAAGCTCCTCATAGTCAGTGACATGACTACGTACTCCGTGAAGTACTGCTGAAGATGTAAGTACAATATAGTACAGTGGTATGGCAGCATGATGGCGTAGTGGTTAGCACTCTCGCCTTGCAGCGCTGGGTTTGTATGTTCTCCCTTTGTCTGTGTGTGTTTCCTTAAGACACTCTGGTTTCCTCCCACATCCCAACAACATACGATACAGATAAGTATAATGTTAATTGGCTTCCCCTAAAAATTGGCCCTAGACTATGATACATACATAGACATATGACTATGGTAGGGATTAGATTGTGAGCCCCTCTGTGGGACAGTTATGTGGCAAAACAATACATACTCTGTACAGCGCTGCGTAATATGTTGGCGCTATATAAATAATTAGTATAAGTACAGTAGCCAGGTCTATAGGTGTCCAAATGTAGACATACTATAGGTGTCCCCAGTATAGATATCCTGGTCTATAGGTATCCCCAGTTTAGGTAGTAGTCAGGGGCGTAACTAGAAATCACTGGGCCCTCTTGCGAGAATTTGGATGCCCCCCCCCCCCCCCCATAGGTGCCAAATAATCATAATGTGGCAGTGTTTCACCATAAAATAATCGCAATGTGTGCAGCATTTCAGCAGAGAATAATCACGAGTGTAACATTTCAGCAAAGAATAATCGCAATGTGGGAAACATTTCACCAGAAAATAATCGCAATGCGGGCAGCATTTCACCAGAAAATAATCGCAATGAGTGCAACATTTCAGCAAAGAATAATCGCAATGTGGGCAACATTTCAGCAGAGAATAATTGCAATGTGGACAACATTTCACCAGAAAATAATCACAATGTGGGCAACATTTCACCACAAAATAATCGCAATGAGTGCAACATTTCAGCAAAGAATAATCGCAATGTGGCCAACATTTCACCAGAAAATAATCGCAATGTGGGCAACATTTCACCAGAAAATAATCGCAATGTGGGCAGCATTTCACCAGAAAATAATCACAATGAGTGCAACATTTCAGCAAAGAATAATCGCAATGTGGGCAACATTTCAGCAGAGAATAATTGCAATGTGGACAACATTTCACCAGAAAATAATCACAATGTGGGCAACATTTCACCAGAAAATAATCGCAATGAGTGCAACATTTCAGCAAAGAATAATCGCAATGTGGCCAACATTTCACCAGAAAATAATCGCAATGTGGGCAACATTTCATCAGAAAATAATCGCAATGTGGGCAACATTTCACCAGAAAATAATCACAATGTGGGCAACATTTCACCAGAAAATAATCGCAATGAGTGCAACATTTCAGCAAAGAATAATCGCAATTTGGGCAACATTTCACCAGAAAATAATCGCAATGTGGGCAACATTTCACCAGAAAATAATCGCAATGAGTGCAACATTTCAGCAAAGAATAATCGCAATGTGGTCAACATTTCACCAGAAAATAATCACAATGTGGGCAACATTTCACCAGAAAATAATCACAATGTGGGCAACATTTTAGCAAAGAATAATCGCAATGTGGGCAACATTTCACCAGAGAATAATTGCAATGTGGGCAACATTTCACCAGAAAATAATCACAACGTGGGCAGCATTTCAGCAGTAAATCACACAGTGGGCAGCATAACACCAGTGGGCTGGCTGAGTACCTGGCTGGGTGAGCGGGTAGTGGGCTGGCTGGGTAGCTGGGTGAGCAAGCAGTGGGCAGGCTGAGTAATTAATTCAAGTATTTGTATAGCGCCTTTCTCCTGTCGGACTCAAAGCACTTGCGAGGCAGCCACTAGAGCGCACTCAGTAGGCAGTAGCAATGTTAAGGAGACTTGCCCAAGAAACTCCTTACTGAATAGGTGCTGGCTTACTGAACAGGCAGAGCCGAGATTTGAACCCAGGTCTCCTGTGTCAGAGGCAGAGCCCTTAACCATTACACTATCCAGCCACTGCCTGGCTAAGCGAGCGGGCAGTGGGCTGGGTACCAGGCTGGGTGGCTGGGCGAGCGGGCAGTGGGTTGGCTGGGTACCTGGCTGGGAGAGCGGGCAGTGGACTGGCTTGGTACCTGGCTGGGCAAGCGGGCAGTGGGCTGGCTGGCGAAGCGGGCAGTGGGCTGGCTGGGAAAGCGGGCAGTGGGTTGGCTGGGAAAGCGGGCAGTGGGCTGGCTGGGTACCTGGCTGGGCATGCGGGCTGGCTGGATACCTGGCTGGGCATGCGGGCAGTGGGCTGGCTGGGTACCTGGCTGGGCATGCGAGCTGGCTGGGCATGCGGGCTGGCTGGGTACCTGGCTGGGCAGCGGGCTGGCTGGGTACCTGGCTGGGCATGCGGGCTGGCTGGGTACCTGGCTGGGCAGCGGGCTGGCTGGGTACCTGGCTGGGCATGCGGGCTGGCTGGGTACCTGGCTGGGTACCAGGCTGGCTGGGTACCTGGCTGGGCAGCGGGCTGGCTGGGTACCTGGCTGGGACAGCGGGCTGGCTGGGTACCTGGCTGGGCAGCGGGCTGGCTGGGTACCTGGCTGGGCAGCGGGCTGGCTGGGTACCTGGCTGGGCAGCGGGCTGGCTGGGTACCTGGCTGGGCAGCGGGCTGGCTGGGTACCTGGCTGGGCAGCGGGCTGGCTGGGTACCTGGCTGGGCATGCGGGCTGGCTGGGTACCTGGCTGGGCATGCGGGCTGGCTGGGTACCTGGCTGGGCATGCGGGCTGGCTGGGTACCTGGCTGGGCAGCAGGCTGGC
Source organism: Hyperolius riggenbachi (assembly GCF_040937935.1). Lineage (NCBI taxonomy): Eukaryota > Metazoa > Chordata > Amphibia > Anura > Hyperoliidae > Hyperolius > Hyperolius riggenbachi. The sequence goes on from NC_090655.1 coordinate 198,918,760, forward strand.
TGGGTACCTGGCTGGGCAGCGGGCTGGCTGGGTACCTGGATGGGCAGCGGGCTGGCTGGGTACCTGGCTGGGCATGCGGGCTGGCTGGGTACCTGGCTGGGCAGCGGGCTGGCTGGGTACCTGGCTGGGCATGCGGGCTGGCTGGGTACCTGGCTGGGCATGCGGGCTGGCTGGGTACCTGGCTGGGCAGCGGGCTGGCTGGGTACCTGGCTGGGCAGCGGGCTGGCTGGGTACCTGGCTGGGCATGCAGGCTGGCTGGATACCTGGCTGGGTACCGGGCTGGTTGGGTACCTGGCTGGGCAGCGTGCTGGCTGGGTACCTGGCTGGGCATGCGGGCTAGATGGGTACCTGGCTGGGCATGCGGGCTGGCTGGGTACCTGGCTGGGCATGCGGGCTGGCTGGGTACCTGGCTGGGCATGCGGGCTGGCTGGGTACCTGGCTGGGCAGCGGGCTGGCTGGGTACCTGGCTGGGCAGCGGGCTGGCTGGGTACCTGGCTGGGCAGCGGGCTGCTGGGTACCTGGCTGGGCAGCGGGCTGGCTGGGTACCTGGCTGGGCATGCAGGCTGGCTGGGTACCTGGCTGGGCAGCGGGCTGGCTGGGTACCTGGCTGGGCATGCGGGCTGGCTGGGTACCTGGGTGGGCATGCGGGCTGGCTGGGTACCTGGCTGGGCAGCGGGCTGGCTGGGTACCTGGCTGGGCAGCGGGCTGGCTGGGTACCTGGCTGGGCATGCAGGCTGGCTGGGTACCTGGCTGGGTACCTGGCTGGGCAGCGGGCTGGCTGGGTACCTGGCTGGGCATGCAGGCTGGCTGGGTACCTGGCTGGGCATGCAGGCTGGCTGGGTACCTGGCTGGGCATGCAGGCTGGCTGGGTACCTGGCTGGGTACCAGGCTGGCTGGGTACCTGACTGGGCAGCGGGCTGGCTGGGTACCTGGCTGGGCAGCGGGCTGGCTGGGTACCTGGCTGGGCATGCAGGCTGGCTGGGTACCTGGCTGGGCATGCGGGCTGGCTGGGTACCTGGCTGGGCATGCGGGCTGGCTGGGTACCTGGCTGGGCAGTGGGCTGGCTGGGTACCTGGCTGGGCATGCGGGCTGGCTGGGTACCTGGCTGGGCATGCGGGCTGGCTGGGTACCTGGCTGGGCAGCAGGCTGGCTGGGTACCTGGCTGGGCAGCGGGCTGGCTGGGTACCTGGCTGGGCATGCGGGCTGGCTGGGCATACGGGCTGGCTGGGTACCTGGCTGGGCAGCGGGCTGGATGGGTACCTGGCTGGGCATGCGGGCTGGCTGGGTACCTGGCTGGGCAGCGGGCTGGCTGGGTACCTGGCTGTGCATGCAGGCTGGCTGGGTACCTGGCTGGGCATGCGGGCTGGCTGGGCAGCGGGCTGGCTGGGTACCTGGCTGGGCAGAGGGCTGGCTGGGTACCTGGCTGGGCATGCGGGCTGGCTGGGTACCTGGCTGGGCATGTGGGCTGGCTGGGTACCTGGCTGGGCAGCGGGCTGGCTGGGTACCTACCTGGCTGGGCGAGCTGGCTCCTGGCTGGGTAGCTGGGCTGCAGTTGCCAGCGCGTCCTTCGCGCTTCTCCCGACTCGCTCCCGCCCTCCAGCAGAGTGGCAGACATGATCCTGAACTCTGCATGCCGCCTCCTTGTCTAGTGACGTCACTAGACCAGGAGGCGGCATGCAGAGTTCAGGATCATGTCCTGACTCCTGTCCGGCCGCTGCCACTGTGCTGGAGGGCGGGGGTGAGAGCTCCCCTCTCCGTCTGTAGGTGCGCTCTCTGCCGCTCCCCCCTACCTGGCTGGGCATGCGGGCTGGCTGGGTACCTGGCTGGGCAGCAGGCTGGCTGGGTACCTGGCTGGGCATGCGGGCTGGCTGGGTACCTGGCTGGGCATGCAGGCTGGCTGGGTACCTGGCTGGGCATGCGGGCTGGCTGGGTACCTGGCTGGGCATGCGGGCTGGCTGGGTACCTGGCTGGGCAGTGGGCTGGCTGGGTACCTGGCTGGGCATGCGGGCTGGCTGGGTACCTGGCTGGGCATGCGGGCTGGCTGGGTACCTGGCTGGGCAGCAGGCTGGCTGGGTACCTGGCTGGGCATGCGCGCTGGCTGGGTACCTGGCTGGGCATGCAGGCTGGCTGGGTACCTGGCTGGGCATGCGGGCTGGCTGGGTACCTGGCTGGGCATGCGGGCTGGCTGGGTACCTGGCTGGGCAAGTGGCTGGCTGGGTACCTGGCTGGGCATGCAGGCTGGCTGGGTACCTGGCTGGGTACCGGGCTGGCTGGGTACCTGGCTGGGCAGCGGGCTGGCTGGGTACCTGGCTGGGTAGCGGGCTGGCTGGGTACCTGGCTGGGCAGCGGGCTGGCTGGGTACCTGGCTGGGCAGCGGGCTGGCTGGGTACCTGGCTGGGCATGCGGGCTGGCTGGGCATACGGGCTGGCTGGGTACCTGGCTGGGCAGCGGGCTGGATGGGTACCTGGCTGGGCATGCGGGCTGGCTGGGTACCTGGCTGGGCAGCGGGCTGGCTGGGTACCTGGCTGGACATGCAGGCTGGCTGGGTACCTGGCTGGGCATGCGGGCTGGCTGGGCAGTGGGGTGGCTGGCTGGGTACCTGGCTGGGCAGAGGGCTGGCTGGGTACCTGGCTGGGCATGCGGGCTGGCTGGGTACCTGGCTGGGCATGTGGGCTGGCTGGGTACCTGGCTGGGCAGCGGGCTGGCTGGGTACCTACCTGGCTGGGCGAGCTGGCTCCTGGCTGGGTAGCTGGGCTGCAGTTGCCAGCACGTCCTTCGCGCTTCTCCCGACTCGCTCCCGCCCTCCAGCAGAGTGGCAGACATGATCCTGAACTCTGCATACCGCCTCCTGGTCTAGTGACGTCACTAGACCAGGAGGCGGCATGCAGAGTTCAGGATCATGTCCTGACTCCTGTCCGGCCGCTGCCACTGTGCTGGAGGGCGGGGGTGAGAGCTCCCCTCTCCGTCTGTAGGTGCGCTCTCCGCCGCTCCCCCCTACCTGGCTGGGCATGCGGGCTGGCTGGGTACCTGGCTGGGCAGCAGGCTGGCTGGGTACCTGGCTGGGCATGCGGGCTGGCTGGGTACCTGGCTGGGCATGCGGGCTGGCTGGGTACCTGGCTGGGCAGCGGGCTGGCTGGGTACCTGGCTGGGCAGCGGGCTGGCTGGGTACCTGGCTGGGCATGCGGGCTGGCTGGGTACCTGGCTGGGCAGCGGGCTGGCTGGGTACCTGGCTGGGCATGCGGGCTGGCTGGGCATGCGGGCTGGCTGGGTACCTGGCTGGGCAGCGGGCTTGCTGGGTACCTGGCTGGGCATGCGGGCTGGCTGGGTACCTGGCTGGGCAGCGGGCTGGCTGGGTACCTGGCTGGGCATGCAGGCTGGCTGGGTACCTGGCTGGGTACCGGGCTGGCTGGGTACCTGGCTGGGCAGCGGGCTGGCTGGGTACCTGGCTGGGCAGCGGGCTGGCTGGGTACCTGGCTGGGCAGCAGGCTGGCTGGGTACCTGGCTTGGCAGCAGGCTGGCTGGGTACCTGGCTGGGCATGCGGGCTGGCTGGGTACCTGGCTGGGCAGCGGGCTGGCTGGGTACCTGGCTGGGCATGCGGGCTGGCTGGCTGGGTACCTGGCTGGGCAGCGGGCTGGCTGGGTACCTGGCTGGGCATGCAGGCTGGCTGGGTACCTGGCTGGGTACCAGGCTGGCTGGGCAGCGGGCTGGCTGGGTACCTGGCTGGGCAGCGGGCTGGCTGGGTACCTGGCTGGGCAGCGGGCTGGCTGGGTACCTGGCTGGCCATGCGGGCTGGCTGGGTACCTGGCTGGCCATGCGGGCTGGCTGGGTACCTGGCTGGGCAGCGGGCTGGCTTGGTACCTGGCTGGGCAGCGGGCTGGCTGGGTACCTGGCTGGGCAGCGGACTGGCTGGGTACCTGGCTGGGCAGCGGGCTGGCTGGGTACCTGGCTGGGCATGCGGCCTGGCTGGGTACCTGGCTGGGCAGCGGGCTGGCTGGGTACCTGGCTGGGCATGCGGGCTGGCTGGGTACCTGGCTGGGCAGCGGGCTGGCTGGGTACCTGGCTGGGCAGTGGGCTGGCTGGGTACCTGGCTGGGCGTGCGGGCTGGCTGGGCAGCGGGCTGGCTGGGTACCTGGCTGGGCAGCTGGCTGGCTAAGTACCTGGCTGGGCATGCGGGCTGGCTGGGTACCTGGCTGGGCATGCGGGCTGGCTGGGTACCTGGCTGGGCAGCGGGCTGGCTGGGTACCTACCTGGCTGGCCGAGCTGGCTCCTGGCTGGGTAGCTGGGCTGCAGTTGCCAGCGCGTCCTTTGCGCTTCTCCCGACTCGGACAGGAGTGGCAGACATGATCCTGAACTCTGCATGCCGCCTCCTGGTCTAGTGACGTCACTAGACCAGGAGGTGGCATGCATGCAGAGTTCAGGATCATGTCCTGACTCCTGTCCGGCCGCTGCCACTGTGCTGGAGGGCGGGGGTGAGAGCTCCCCTCTCCGTCTGTAGGTGCGCTCTCCGCCGCTCCCCCCGGAAAAAAAAATAAAAAAAAAATTATTGAACTATAGGTGGCCGCCCCCCCCGAGGACCCGCCCATGGCACCGGTCCACGGGTGCCTCTTAACAGATACGGCCCTGGCCCCAGGTATAGGTAGCCAGGTATACGTGGTGCCCCCAGTTTAAGTAGACATACTTACCATCCTCCAGCTCGGTCCTCAGCGTTATCAGCGATTTATGACTGTGCCTTTATGTTTTTTAGTTCATATTAGGCTGGCTAATATATGTTATTTAGCATCTTTGTCTATGCACATATTATGAGTACTAGGATTTACATAGATCGGAGTGGTGGAACATTTAAAGTAGCAGTTCCCCATCAGGTCCTCTCATTTGAATAATGAATCCGATTGGCTGTTTTTATCTATATATATGTGGATTTGTGTCAATGTGTTATCAGAACTGGGCAACTTGAAGATGGGCAGGAGCCTGAAACAGTGGACTGTCTTGCCTTACAGTTTTTTTTAACTTGTATGTCTTTTTCTATTCAATAAAACAAGATTGGTGTGGATCTCCATATTTGCAGACTTACATTGAAGTCCCTGTGGTATCCAGGGAAGTTTTCTGCAAACCTCACCCCTCTTCTTTTGGGTGGATAGCCAGAAGAGTGCGACTTTACCTACCCAGAATCTGAACGGTGTCTGCGGCTCTATCAACACCGGGTCTCAGTAGTCCCTCTTTCAGCTCCTCCAGGCAAATGGCGAGCAACAGATGAATGGCAGATGAATGGCTGGCGCCCCTGTATATATACTTACCGTATATATACCCCCCATCAGCGATGCTCATCCGGATTTCGGATAACCCGGATATCCGAACATTTTTACACTATCCGGCCGGATCCGGATTCCGGATAGTAGGGCAGATATCTGGATAGCTATCTGCGGATAGTTTGACGGCTGACCCGATATCCGCGGATTTCTCCCAGATATCCGAATCCGAATTACAAGTTCGGTGGCAAAAAGGCCCAACTCACTCACTCACTCACTCTCTTACTCACTCTCACTCACTCTCACTCTCACTCACTCTCTCACTCTCTCACTCACTCTCTCACTCTCTCACTCTCTCACTCTCTCACTCACTCTCTCACTCTCTCACTCACTCTCTCACTCTCTCACTCACTCTCTCACTCTCTCACTCTCTCACTCACTCTCTCACTCACTCTCTCACTCACTCTCTCACTCACTCTCTCACTCTCTCACTCTCTCACTCACTCTCTCACTCTCTCACTCACGCTCTCACTCACTCTCTCACTCACTCTCTCACTCACTCTCTCACTCACTCACTCACTCACTCACTCTCTCACTCACTCTCTCACTCACTCTCTCACTCACTCACTCACTCACTCACTCACTCACTCACTCACTCACTCACTCTCTCACTGGCCCATATGCAATTCACTTTTTCACCTGAGTTTTCTCCTAGGTGATAATTTTTTAACTTGTCAATAAAATGCATTTTAAGCCACCAGCAAGCAAGAAAATACTCAAAATAATTTTAATAGTACTTTCTCAACTACTTTTTGGTACTTTTTTAGTTGAAAGGTGCTGGAAAGTTATTTTAAATAGAAGATGAAAAATTATCTCCTAGGAGAAAACTCAGGTGAAAAAGTGAATTGGAAATGGCCCACTCTCTCACTCTCTCACACTCTCTCACTCACTGTCACATCTTGCCTTCCAGGGATTTGTAGGCTGTCAAAAGCAAGCTCACATACATTGGCCAGGAATCGAACCCAGGTCCACTGCTTTGAAGGCAGCTATGCTCACCACTATACTACCAACAGCACTACATGCTGAAGCCAGCCTAGCATGTACCATTGTGATATACCCAAGAGAAAAATGAGCTTGCTTATTTGCCTAATTTGCTAGATGAAAGCAGTGGGACACATGGTGAAACTGCTTACAAGATTCAATTCAAGACTTCAGAATCAGAAAGATCATGTGCCCCCCTGGATGATGCTGGTGTGTGTTACAGAGCAAAGGACAGCAATTTGAAATCTGGAAGATTCCAGGGCAAGGGTGGGAAGGATGAAAAGCTAAGTGGCCATGCAACCCTTCCTGCTAGGGATGGCCTTGCCTTTTGTGTTCAACAGTTGTCCGAAGAAAACCCCAGATAGCCATTTAGCAGCACTTGTGTGCAGTGTCTGTAGCACAATTGGTTAGTGCATTTGGCTGTTAACCGAAAGGTTGGTGGTTCAAGCCCACCCAGGGATGGCCTTGTGCTTTGTGAAGGGAACTAATGTACCCTTCTTAAACTTGAAGATTGTATAGAAATGTAAGCAGACTGCAGAGTGGTGCAGCAGAAGTGTGCTGGGCCCATAACCCAGAGGTTGATGGATTGAAACCATCCTCTGCTAGGCATGATTTCATTTTTGCACCTCGGTTTATCACATGGGCAAAACGGTTTCCATAGCCCTGTAAGAAAAAGTGTAATAAGGGCCCTGCCGTAACATAAATATTACGGTAGCTAAGACTACTCCTGGGCCTTTCTTGTAGTTGAAGAGATGAGTGAAATGGCTGGCTTCAGCCTGTAATGTTAGTTGACCTGGGCTTGATTCCTGGCCAATGGTGGTATAGTGGTGAAGAGAGCTGCCTTCTAAGCAGTAATCCTAGGTTCGATTCCTGGCCAATGTATGTGAGCTTGCTTTTGACAGCCTACAAATCCCTGGAAGATAAAATCAGAGAGAGAGAGAGAGAGAGAGAGAGAGAGAGAGGATGAGGATAGAAGGTGTTTTTAAAGGTTAGAACCGATTTTAAAGCATTTTAAAAGGCACTTCCGGTTTCTCTATCCGGATATCCGCGGATAATGCTTTCGGATATCCGCGTTTACGCGGATATCTAAAAGGTCGGAATCGGATATTCAAACTGGATCCGGATATCTGGATATCCGGATCAATTCGGATTTTAAAAAGTACTATCCGAGTATCCCTGCCCCCCATCATATGTACAATGTCATATTTGAGGGTCTTATAGGTCACTGCAACTGATCGAGTGCAGTATTTGGCCCAATGACGGTGCCGTGGCCCAGCCCGCGAGATGGTGCCATGGCCCCGTCCGCAAGACCATTGGCAGCAGATAGCAAAAGAAGCAGCGGGCGGCTGTGATTGGCCGGTCTGGTACCAGCATCCCCACCTGATTAGTTGCATGCCAAAGTTACCCTTCTTACTGGAAATGGTGATCTCTCTGCCTTTTGCAATGTCTGATGCCTGAGCGCACTGTTCTCCTACTTATCCTGCCCACCAGAAGCCGCTCTATGCATCGTCTCTGCACCCCCTCCATAGCATCAGACATCTTGCTAGACTCTAAGCTAGTGACACTTCTGTACAGAGGTCAGTCCTGAACTGTTACCCCAGGGACCAAAGCCAGGAGAAAGGAAGGGGCCAAAGCAGCATCCAAGGAGGTAATAGGAGGGGGAGGTAGCTATGCCAGCCTTACTTAAAAACAAAGGGGACTAAAACAGCTCAATCCCCGTTAACTGTCTTATCACAATAGCTGTGTGATTCAGCTTCATTACCTTGGAATGCCAGGGGTGTTTTCCCACACATTAGATACATCTGTCTCCCCACTCCACTGATTCAAAACTGCAAGATAATTGTGGGATCATCAGATTCAGCCGATAGCATGTTTACCAAATAACCTCATCCACTCTAAACTGGCCTGGGGCAGCTTCCAAAACATTCTCACTTAAAACAATAGAGCAGGTGTAGGCAATACAGAGAGCCAAGTAGTTGACGTAAATGGGATAATGTGGGCAAAGTCAATCGAACATTTCCGTGTGCCATTTACCAGGCACACCTGCCAAGCTTAACCCTTCCACAGTGATTCAAACATCTATTCATGCCTTAAACCTTTATCATATCAGCTGGAAGTATGCCAGCAATGTTCAGTACTAGCTCAGATTATGAACAATATAAACTCCAAATCCAATCTTGCAATACATACAAAAGGAGACACCTAGTGTCCCCAGACTTTAACTGCAATTCATCTGCAGCAAACCCACAGGTCATTTTTATTAGACATTTGGCTTTCCTAAGCACTAGTGGTGCAACTGATATAATATTGATTAAATATTATCCACACACTGCAGATCTCTCCATTGGGACAACTCAAGTTATGATGAGAAATATAACATTTCATGTCACCTAACTTTTTGTGGTGCCAAGAGATAGGGATTGAAGAGCAAACTCCCCATAGGTAACATGGGCAACAGTAAACACATGGAATAGATTGTACCTAATCACTCTCCACAACAGAGGCTTGAGCTGCCACTGCTGCCTGTCCCCCCCCCCCCCCCCCCCGCGCATACATTACCTGACGCTGGCTCCCGGGCATCTTCTCCGCATCTTCTCCACGCTGCACCCGCTCCATCCCGGCGCTTCCGGTGTCACTCCGTGACCAGGAAGTTCAAATAGAGCGTCCTCTATTTGAACTTCCTGGTCACTGCAGTGACAGGAAGCGCCAGGATGGAGCGGGTGCAGCGCGGAGAAGATGCGGAGAAGATGCGGAGAAGACGACCGGGAGCCAGCGTCAGGTAATGTATACCTGATCGGATCGGCCGCCGCTAGCGACGCGCTCCCTACCCACGGGCGATCGAGGGTAATTCCCCGCACCGCGCGATCGACGGACCGATCCGATTTCGGGAGGAAATCGGATCGGCGGGTGCGTTTAGCGCGGACGATTGGCAACAGATTCGATCCCAGGATCGAATCTGCTGTCGAAACGGCCGCGAATCGGGCCAGTGTATGGCCACCTTTAGTTAGAGTTTTCAGCCCCCGGGGCCATAGACAGTTTTGCACCCCCCTCTGAACAAAATGGGCATGGCCATGCATCAGAATGTGGTTGTGATCATGGGTGGAGTCAAATGTACAAATGCTGTATATGTATGGCCATATGTGCCCCCCTTCCTCCTGTTTAGACAGTTAAATGTACCCCCTTCCCCATTCAGATGTCCCCCTTTAAATAGCCAAATGAAGTGTCCCCCTTTAAATAGCCAAATGAAGTGTCCCCCTTTAAATAGCCAAATGTGACCCCCTTTAGCCAGATTTGCCCCCCCCATAGATAGCCAGATGTCCCCCCCTTTACCCCATTTAGGCTGATGTGCCCCGCTTTAGATAACCAGATTTGCCCCCCTTTAGATAGCCAGATGTGCCCCTCTTTTTCTGCAGCTGTTAATGCTTCTGCACTTCTCTGTAGAGGGAGGGAGAGCAGCAGAAGCACTATAGCCAGCCAGCGAGCCGCCTCCCACAGGCTTGGGGGTGCAGTGACTGTGCTGAGCGCCCTCACAGTGCTGCACCCGGGGACATATGTTCCCCCTTGCCCACCCATAGCTACGCCTCTGCTCCACACACATTTAAAGCACACCAGCCTGACAAAAATTGCTGCTGAAAGGAGACAGTTGCATCTGTATTAATATATGGCAGAGTGGGTGGAGCAAGCACCCATGAGCAAGGGGCCATACAAAAAGTGGGGTGCCAAGACTGTTGTCCCTGGGTACCAATGCGGATACAGAAATCCAAGATGCAGCAATTAGTCAGCACCAGTCCAGTCTTCAGTACACTCCACACAATAGAACGATCTTTAACCTCAGCGCAAGCTTAGTGTTCCACCGCCACACCAAAAGCTATGAAAACGCTTACCAGAGGTAGTTAGACCTGAATTACCAGGTCTATATAAGACACAATAGGACCAGCAGCTTGCTCTCCCTCTGTCAGTCACCCCTCCAGCACGCGTATCCAAAGTGTAATGGTTCCAGACAGACAATTCAAGGTTGTCAAAAACCTTAAAGGGGAACTGAAGAGAGAGGTATATGGAGGCTGTCCTGTTTATTTCCTTTTAATCAATTCCAGTTGCCTGGCAGCCCTGCTGGTCTATTTCTCTGCAGTAGTATCTGATTAAACCAGAAACAAGCATGCAGCTAGTCTTGTCAGATCAGACTTATAAGTCTGAACCACTGAAACACCTGATCTGCTGCATGTTTGTTCAGGGGCTATGGCTAATAGTATTAGAGGAAGAGGATCAGCAGGGCTGCCAGGCAACTGGTATTGTCTAAAAGGAAATAAACAGGACAGCCTCCATATACCTCTCTCTTCAGTTCCCCTTTAAACATAAATGAAAAATTGCCTCTAAGTGAATGTTTTTAGGATGATTTATATGCTAAAATGCAGCATACAAAACATAAAATACACTTACATATGGGGCATTATTACAGGGACCCAACAGATGCACAGCGCTCAAATGTATATGCAGGACGCGGTCCAACTGTAAGTCCACCACCCCCAACCGGTTTCACTTGTGATAAGCTTCCTCAAAGGCCACGTGGGGATGGCAATGGATTAGCGTTTATATCATTTCTGTCTCCCAAACTGATTGTCAGAAGATCCACTGCGCCCCGGCAGAGAATGGTGCCACATTACCCGGCTCCCTGCGCTTTACAATTGAGCGATGTGCATCTGCTGGGTCCCTGTAATAAGGGCCCATACGTAAGTGTATTTTATGTTTTGTATGCTGCTTTTGAATTGTGGTGCTGGAGATGACGTTAGAGAGTCCCTTGGACTGCAAGAAGATCCAATCAATCAACCCTTGAAGATATTAACCCTGACTGTTCATTGGAAGGAGCAATGCTGAAGCTTTAGATTGCAAGCCTTTGGCAGGGTCCTCCCTTCCCTAGTACACGATTGTGCACTCATTTCCTATGACAGCCTCATACGTGTATTACTGGGCCTACCTAACCAGCCTAAATTGGTGTTGTGTAACGTTGTTACATCTGTCATCATTTGTATCATTGTACATATTGTCCAACGCTATGTAATGTGTTGGTGCTTATTTATAATAATAATAAGCTGAAATATTTTGGATACCCAATGAGAAGGCATGACTCATTGGAGAAGACCCTGACGCTGGGAAAGATCAAGGGCAGGGGCATAGCAATAGCCATAGCAGCCGCTATGGGGCCCTGGAGCAGAGGGGGCCCAGGTGGTACTTGATGTTTTCTTTATTAAGTTTCTTGTGGTCCTCCTCCCTCTCGCTTTGTATAGTGCCCATTGACTATATGCAATTTAGATTGCATGAGAATGTAAATTGCTTAAAGGGACTCCGAGCTCTGAATACAAATGAAATTGGCACTCACCTGGGGCTTTCTGCAGCCCGCCGTAGGTCGGGAGGTCCCACGGTGTCCATCCGGCTCTTCTCCCTGGGCCTGTCCAGAAATGGCTGCCTGGCGGCTCCCGGCGACACTGGGCCAGAGTCTCGGGCTCCTTCTTCCTCATACGTCACGTCTGACGTCATTACGACGGTCACCATGATGACGCGAGGTGGCCGGCGTGGTGACGTCAGACGTGACTTATGAGGAAGAAGGAGCCCGACACTTGGACCCCGTGTCGCCGGCAGCCGCCGGGCAGCCATTTCTGACCAGGCCCTGGGAGAAGAGCCGGATGGACACCGTGGGACCTCCCGACCAGCGGCGGCCTGCAGAAAGCCCCAGGTGAGTACCAATTTCATTTTTATTCAGAGCTCGCAAAGAGTCAGACACGACTGAATAGCGATTGAACAACGAAAAGAGCGCTTCTACTTTTTGGAGACATGATAACATGAACTTTTAGCATGATGGTATATGTTACGGTATATGGAAATATAAAATAGGCTGTGACTGCCAGACTGCCAGGTCTCAGTTATTGATCATTGCAGAGGCAATGGTAACAGAACTTAGATAAATCAAATACATGTGGATCGAGTATGGCTACTGTTTAAATTATGTGCCGAAGCTCCAGTTTATCCTATAAATTCTATTCCACCACTACCTTCATCAAATCACTGAAGCACTAGTCACTGAGAAAACAAATCTCTAAAAACCTAGAGTTGACTCATATCCAGGGCCAGTGCTTTCATAGAGGAAAACTAAGCTTGCCCAGGACCCCAGAAAATGTAGAAGCCCTAAGTTTCCCTCTTAAGGGCCATCACTATTGGTGTACATAGGTGTGGATTTCACTGTATGTCACCATCAGAGGGGCGACACCTGAGAGTTAATGCAAAGTACAGAGTGAGACACCATATTTCACCCATCACGGAAACAATTTTCTCCTTATTTATTCCTCATGGCATCCATGTCTCTATCCCTGTGGTCCAACAGCATATTATGCCAGTGCGTACATGCCTGTAGGGCAGTGTTTCTCAAATCTGTCCTCGTGACTCCCCAAAGGCACACGTTTTTCCAGGCAACCTCCCCCATGCACAGATGGGGTCATTAGTGTCTCAGCTAGGTGGATTCAATGCAGTTGAGAAACTAATTACCCCACTTGTGCATAGGTGAGGTTGCCTGCAAAACATGCACTGTAGGGGAGTCACAAGGACAGGTTTGAGATACACTGCTGTAGGGAACAGAGAAAATGCCCCATCAGGGAGATATAGGAAGGAAGGAGGAGCATAATGTAGGACAGGTAAGATATGATGGTTCCCTGTGTACTCTGCATTGTTAGGGGAGGGGGGACAAGACAACCCTATTACTGCTATTTGAGGGGTAGGAGGACAAAGGCTACCACTATAAGGAGGAAAAAAAGCCACCTTAAACTGCCATATGGGGGGCAGGATCAAAGGCCAGATGGGGGGGCAAGTTCATTTTTGCTTTCTGTCCTTTACATTGAGACGAGGATGCTTTCCAAGGGTTGGCTGGATATGCCCTGTGCATTTGCAAGGTACACCTCAAATGTTAAATGCCATAAGAGTTGGTATTGATTGGAGGGCATTTTAAATATGCAGGTCAGCTTTGGTTACTAATTCACAAAAAGAGTATTCCGGAATTGGAAAGGTTGCAAACAAAGGTCACAAAGTTAGCAGTGTGAAGGATATGTGATTGCACTAATCTATGTGTTTGTATTTGTCTAGAGAAGATTCTGATATCCAGTACAGTGCATATAATGTAAAACTGACACCTATAGGCTGGAGGCTCCAATCCTCCACTTCAGCCTCGGACTGGGCCACAGTAGTACAGTTTTTTCCCTCGGTGGGCCCTGCCTCCAGGTCTCTGGTGGGCCCCCCCTCCTTGTTTGACAGAGCTCCAATTGCTGCCCGCAGCACAAAAATTCTCTTCTCAGTGCTGTAATCACTCATGCTGAGAGCAGTGGCGTAGCTGTGGGCCTCGATGCAAATTTTACAATGGGGCCCCCCAAGCACTCTATACATAACAATTGATACGACACACCAAAACCTGCCAATGGCAACTGCAGTGTCAGAGCTGCAAGAAAGGGATGGGAAATAGCTTGTTAATGATTACCACTGCTCAAAGTATCTATAGAAGTGATTATTATGAGCACAGGACCAATACAGCTAATACTGTAGTTGAGGGAGGGGCCTTCAGGGCCCCTTTGGCCCAAGGGCCCCGATGCGGTCGCAACCTCCGCAACCTCTGCAAAGTAGGGCATTACTTTATATTGAAGGAGGGGACTCTATGCAAAGTTTTGCTGGGTAGCAGTGTCTCTGAATTACAATGCTGCTAAGATCATGTACATTTGGCCCTGTCCATAATACATCATGACCACGCCCACCTTCCGGTGCATGGTCACACCCTTTTTTCACTGCAATCATGGGATGTGTGGGCCCCAGGTTGAAATTTCTTTGGTGGGCCCCCAGTGTCCCTTTCCGACCCTGCTCCACTTGCCAGCCTGGTAAATTTGCTCAGTCACACTCTACTGCACATGGGCGATCTATGCCTGCGCACATTCGTGACTGAGCACAACTGAACAAATTTACCAGCCTGGCTAGCGGAGGATCAGTACAGGAGGGGGGATTGGGGGCTGCTGCACACACACCAGACTTTCAGCTGAGGTGGTCTTTATTGGCCACCTCAGCCAACTTAAATCTAGCGGTGTGTGTACAAACCTCAAGGGTGCAGGGTTGCAACTTGAGGGACATGTCACTTTTCAGCCTAACCAAGTAACTGTTTAATTTGATTAACAACCCCTTTAGGGCCTGAGCCCACTAACACAGTTGTATCCGCTTCTGTCCGCTTTTCAGCATCTGTAACATTGATGTGCAACTGAAAAGCGGACACAACTGCGTCAGTGGGCTCTGGCCCTAACACAACACAAAATATGCTCAGTGTGCTTCAGATAATGTGACATTAACTACTAAATATTTCCTGGCATTTACAAAACTCCTCGCTGGCACTGCATGGTTACATAAAGCTTTCTATATACAGTAATACATGCACAGCTAAGGAGAATATTATGGATGCCATAACAAGGACTCAAGCTAAAGTGTAAATGGCAGGTTTTCAGACGTAAATGTTGTTTACTTCTGTCCTGAGCTATAATTTATGAGAGGGTAAAGGTTAGCCAATTAGTGTTCTCCCAGGTAACCAAACAGGAAATTGAAGAGCTGAGAGAAAAATAATTTAGACTGTGATGTATTTACAATAGAAACAACTAGGGGTGGGACGACGAATCCTGCGAATCCACGAATCCCTCGAATATTAGGAAATATTCGAGATTCGTGGATTCGAATCCCGACGCCATTTTCCACAATACGAATCCGCCGAATCCCGACGCCGCATCGCCGCGCATCCGCCGCTCGCATTCGTCCTCCTCTGACCCCCCCCCGCGCCTCCTCCGCTCGCCCCCCCTGCCCGCATAGTTTCCATCCACTCACCTATCGCGGAGCGCAGAGCGGCAGACCTCTCGCCGACTTCCTGGTTCCCCCTAGTGACCGGCTCTTACAATGACGTCATCAGTAAGAGCCGGTCCGGCCACTAGAAGTAACGAAGAGGTCTGCCGCTCTGCGCTCCACGGGAAAGGTGAGTAGATTCTTGCAGGGGTGAGCGGAGGAGGCACGGGGGACAGAGGGGGCCGTGGGGGGGTTGGCGGGAGGGCGAGGGATTTCTACCTACCGACCTACCTACCTACCTATCTACCTACCACTATCCCTACCTACCTACAGGCCTCTATACCTACCTACCTACCTACAGGCCGCTATACCTACCTACCTACAGGCCGCTATACCTACCTACCTACAGGCCCCTATACCTACCTACAGGCCCCTATACCTACCTACAGGCCCCTATACCTACCTACCTAAAGGCCCCTATACCTACCTACCTACCTAAAGGCCCCTATACCTACCTACCTACCTACCTAAAGGCCCCTATACCTACCTACCTACCTACAGGCCACTATACCTACCTACAGGCCTCAATACCTACCTACCCACCTACCTACAGGCCCCCTATACATACCTACCTACCTAAAGGCACCTATACCTACCTACCTAAAGGCACCTATACCTACCTACAGGCAACTATACCTACCTACAGGCCACTATACCTACCTACCTACCGGCCACTATCCTTACCTACCTACCTACAAGCCGCTATACCTACCTACAGGCCGCTATACCCACCTACCTAAAGGCCCCCTATACGTACCTACCTACGTACCTAAAGGCCCCTATACCTACCTACCTACCTAAAGGCCCCTATACCTACCTACAGGCCACTATACCTACCTACAGGCCTCAATACCTACCTACCTACAGGCCCCCTATACGTACCTACCTACCTAAAGGCACCTATACCTGCCTATACCTGCCTACCTACATACCTACCTATACTTAAGGCCCTATACCCTGCTACCTATACTGAAGGTCCCTTTACCTACCTACCTACACTGAAGGCACATGTACCTTACTACCTATACTGAAGGCCCCTATACCTAGCTACCTACCTACCTATACTGAAGGCACATATACCCTGCTACCTATACTGAAGGCACATATACCCTGGTACCTATACTGAAGGCCCATATTCCCTGACACCTATACTGAAGGCCCATATACCCTGCTACCTATACTGAAGGCCCATATACCCTGGTACCTATACTGAAGGCCCATATACCCTGCTACCTATACTGAAGGCCCATATACCTTGCTACCTATACTGCAGGCCCCTATACCTTGCTACCTATACTGAAAGCTACCAATATTGAAGGCACCCATACCTAGCTAGCTATACTGAAGGCACCTTTACCTCGCTACCTATGCCTGGGTACCTATACTGCGGGCAACTATACCACGGATCGCACAATTTTTATGTGCAGGATTCGTTAGATTCGGGATTCGAAAGGTTCGAGATATTCGAGAACCTTTTTAGATTCGGATCCGGATTCGGATTCGAAGAAATTGAGGATTCGGCCCATCCCTACAAACAACACTGCAATCTGCCTGAGTGGCCGTGTCACTACACAATTTTTCCAGCACTTTTTTTTTCCAACGACCGGCGATTTTTGAGCAAAGAGCGTTTCCACAATTTTGCGACATGGGTACAGGCATGCGATTACGCAAATGACATTTGCCGATGCGCGGCGACAACGATCTTTAACCACTTCAGCCTACAGTGTTGTTTTACCTTATACATCTGAGCAACTTTAACCTCCCATTCATTTGCCAATAACTTTATCACTACTTCTCACACTGAAATGATCTATATCTTTTTTTTCACCACCATTTAGGCTTTCTTTGGGTGGTACATTTTGCTAAGAATTATTTTATTCTAAATCCATTTTAACAGGAAAATTAAGAAAGAAATTGAAAAAAATAATTATTTCTCAGTTTTTGGCCATTATAGTTTGAAATTAATACATGCTACTGTAATTAAAACCCATGTATTTTATTTGCCCATTTGTCCCACTTATTACACCATTTAAATTATGTTCCTATCACAATGTATGGCGCCGATATTTTATTTGGAAATAAAGGTGCATTTTTTCAATTTGCGTCCATCACTATTTACAAGCATATAATTTAAAAAATTATAGTAATATACTGTGACATGCATATTAAAAAAATAGACCCTTAGGTAACTATTTATGTTGTTTTGGGTTTTTTTAATTGTAATTGTTTTTAATTAAAATTAATTAAAATTTTTGGGGGGTAATTTTTGGTGTGGGAGGTAAACAGTTAATTTAAAATGTAATAATATGTGTTTATTTACTAAAACATGTATGTGGATGTAGTTTTACTATTTGGCCACAAGATGGCCACAGTGCAAAAAAGAGGATGGGAAACTTTTTTTTGCACAGAAAGACTGCAGCCACTGATAAGGGGCCATCGGTTTTTCTGCTGGGGACTTACATCAATGGATGGGAACCATCCCATTCATTGATCTCGGGGCTAACGGAAGGCGGCGGGAGCACGCTTGGGGGCGCAGCGGCAGCAGGGCAGGTTATCTGGACGGATATATCCGTCCAGATAGACCTAAGTGGCTAAGATCCCCAATGACACCTGCATAAAGTACCGCGATTGTTTGAATTCTCATTCACGCCTGTCATGTAACATAGCGTGTACCCGCCGACAGGGAGGTGGATTGGGGAACGCTCGCTGTCGGGGGTTCTCACTGTGACCCATCTGTAAGAATCTATACTTTGGTTGCTATTGGCAACAACACTACACCTTCGATCGGCACCATATCACAGGAAGTGTGATAACTTGACTCTCATCACAGCAAGCAGCATAGGAGATAGAACTTCTTAGGCGTCATCACAGTTTCAAGGAGTTTATTCAGTAAACAGATATACAGACGCTCATCCCTACACAGCGAAGCAATTGTTCTGTAGTAAGTCCTCTTGCGTTACAGCTCTTAGTTCCATTGCATGGCAACCAGGTTTTCTCTTATGTTCCATCTATACTATGTAGCCCGTAGGCCTATATACAGCATACAGTTCGATAATATGACAATACATTACAAATAAAAGTAAAGGGTGGGAGTCATTAGCCAGACTCACAAGAAGCAGCAGTATTTAGAAGTGGCTCTCTAGAGCCTGTCAGCTGCTTTAGTACCAACCACCAAAGAGTTAAATGTGACATCATCTGAGCAGGAACTCATCGCCTGCTATTGGCTGATAAAACCTTGTGATATGACAGGCACGTCTTTACTGCGCATGCCCGAACTATCACCTAGTTCTAAGAACTGTCATCTTGTTCTAAAGAGGCCATTTGTTTAATGTTCTTATGAGAATATTTTCATAACAATGGCTCATATTTATGTTGTTTGTCGCCAGCTAGTCTGGCCTAAACACTGGATAAACTCTTTAACCTTGGCTGGTTTTGGGTAAGACACAAAACCATGCTCCAGTGTTTCTAGAAATGCTGCTCAAAGAGAGACTATGCAAATCAAGTCTTTTAACTAAACTCAGTTAAAGTAACTGAGGCCTATGAATTCAATCATATAATACTTAAATTCTTACACCATCTTCCTGAGTCATTAGGTGAGTATTCATCTTAAGAAACTGTTGGTGCGAGTGGCACACAGAGTAAAGGTAGCCATACCCACACACATATACATATACATATATATATATATATATATATATATATATATATATATATATATACACACATTTTTCCCCAATGG
The DNA here is from genome assembly GCF_040937935.1 of Hyperolius riggenbachi. NCBI lineage: Eukaryota > Metazoa > Chordata > Amphibia > Anura > Hyperoliidae > Hyperolius > Hyperolius riggenbachi. The sequence goes on from NC_090655.1 coordinate 198,937,688, forward strand.
TCCCAAATGGTCCAAATTATTTTCTGATCGATATTGATTCAGATAGGAATCCATTCCATCATGCAGGCAATCTATTGAAAAATGTATCAAACTGCAGCATTGCACTGTTCAGTACATTACAACACTATGGGTCGGCAAATGGCCGCCAGTCCTGCCCTGCCCCGATCAATCAGATTCTTGCATCTGGTCCATTCAATATTTCTGATTCAATTTAAGCCCAAAAAGATCAGATATTTTCATGGTATCAATTCCCAGCAGTTTCGATCATAGTGTAACGATTGGTGTCAGCAATAACAAAGTTCTGATTATTGGGTGATCTGCAGTATCACCAATAATGCAGATACTATATCTGATTATATGGTGATCTGCAGAATAACCAATAATACAAATATAGCAACACTGAGAAATATCAAGACCTTAGTCACACTTTATTGTACTGAGTGTAGTGATTAGTGCAAACAGTAAGTACTGGCAGATTTGACTATACCTCACCAGAGGAGCTAGTGGGCACTGCCAGTACAGCGAACACCTCACCAGTGACAAGGGCTCACTGGTGAGTAGAAGGGTCAGACTAATCGAGTTGGTAACAGACAGGCAGATCGGAAGGCAGAGAAGTAACGGTTAACAGGCAGAGTCGGCAGCAATATCAGATGGGCTAAAGTACAGAATCACTGAGCAGAGAGAGGTAACGATTTTCAGGCAGAGTCGGCAACAAGATCAGATGGGCAAAGGTACAGAATCACTAAAGTAAGAATATTTAGAAACGAGCCAGAGTCATAAACAGGTAATAAACAATATAATGAACAATCTATCACTGTGAAATTCCCAGTTTCCTTCCAGATCAATGCACACCGGATCTAACTAAGGTCTGAGCACTAACACGTTCGTCCTCTGACGATCCAGCAGCCAGTCTTTGTTGTCCGTCTGCTCACCGTACTTCCTGCGTACGCTAACGGGAGCAGATTAGACAGGATCGCGGGGCTGGATTGTCACAACGATGAAGCTCATGCATAAATTAATTCAACTTCCCCATGTGTACAGATGTTTCAAGGATCTGCAGATCTTTCCGCTAAAGTCTGTGGAAGTTCCCCATACATTCTTGGTTTGTTTAGCGATCGTAATCTACTGCTGTTCATGGGCCTGAATGTACAGCTGATTGCGCATAGCAATATTACCAGTGCTAGTCCTCCATTTGCACAGCAATACTACTTGCAGTTCATGAATTAGGCGCCATGTTACTAGTCACTTCAGGTAAGCTGCCCAAAGTTCCCTTGTAGCTTTTCTTGGCAATAGCTCCAGATGCTTCACCTGTGTGCCTCTCATCAACAGTTATACACATGCTCAGGCAGAGCAGATTGTCATGCAAGATTGCCTGTCACTCCTAACCAGAGGCAAAAGTCAAAAGTTCACAGTGCTGGCCAATAACCAATTTCAGATCCACATGTGTTTATTTGCCATTACCAGTCCCTAGTTTTTATCTGCAGCCTTTGCAGCAAACTAGATGGGAATGGTAATGAGGAGCGCAAAGGCTGCACCCTGCTCTCAGATGAAAGCATTGGGCCGCTGTACACATGCTAGATTCTTGACAGAGTGGGCCTGACCTCCGCCAAAAGCCATATAGTGTGTGGACAAAGCTTAAATCTATTTACCCTATAAAAACAATATTTAATATATTGCAAGCCAAGCACTTTACTGGGTTGTTTTACTCAGACATACAGGGATGCTTTCATTTCTATTTATTTTGTTGCTACCCACAATGCACCACTACTGAATATGCAAGTTATCTCTTTATGCCCCTGAAGCCAGGCTTACATCCAGTGTATAGCTAGCCTATAGCGTTTTTTTGCATATTCAGTAGTGGTGCATAGTGGGTATCCACAGATGTTCACTTCAACCTGAATTATTGCAAACTAGCTGAAGACTCGGCATTGCCCGAGTATGTATTTGGCTGGTCTTGGCTCCGCCCACTTTTTCTAACCCTAACACACAATTACTCAATGACCTAGTTTGTGAGCTTTGCTGTCTTTGGCATAAATAATTTGCATTGAAATGAAACAAATCTGATTGGCTGTGGCTCCACCCCTTTTCTGAATTTGAACCCCTATGACCAACTGTACCAGGCTTGAGGCTTTTGTGCCATTAACAGTGCAAGAATGGCAGCAATTAAATAATCCCCTTGAAAATCAATAGGTGAATTATGATTGGCTGTTGTAGGCTCCACCTACTTTTCTGAATATTAACCCCAGTCACCCAGTGACCAACTATGCAAAGTTTGAGAACCCTCAATTACCAATCACCTGTCTGTCTCACTCACCATTTAACATCGACCAAAACTGTAAATATTATCTACAGGAGCAGCTGCAGGTAAACAACCATTGCAGTATAATAATAAATAAATAAACACTCGCTGCCGCTCACGTCTTGAATGTATAATACCTTTATTGAGAATTATTTGAAAACCCCCACACATGCCCTAAAATCACTAAAAATAATGCGGAGCGCTCCAATACACCACACCACACAGCACACTAACATTCAACCCTTCCACTCTGGTACTGGTACCAATCCAGTAATATCTTCAGAGTGTTGAAAAGCGTGACTGCTGTATAAGCATAAATGTAATCACAAGCCACACAGCACACTAACATTCAACCCTTCCACTCTGGTACCGGTACCAATCCAGTAATATCTTCAGAGTGTTGAAAAGCGTGACTGCTGTATAAGCATAAATGTAATCACAAGCCGCTGCTATGCTGAAGCTGCACATATATCTTCCAGCATTTACATGACACCATAATGGAGCCGCAAGATCTTGCCACCCGGACAGCAGGTCAGATCCGATCAGACGTTCCATGCAAGGCTCCTGCTGGATGGATTTCTCCTGTTTACTCTTCAGCTCTACCCTCTTCGCAACTCACAAGGGGAGCCACACTTAGCAGTTCACTCTACCCCGGGTCTCAAGTATGTATGGGGGAGCAGTGATGAGGACGGAGTTCCGCCTATTGCAGCTCAGCCGGCCGGCTAGTAGGAGCTAGTTGGAGCGCTCAGACGCATGTCGCAGTAAAGCCCCGCCCATCGACGCATTGCGCCCGCCCACTGCGAGCTTCGTCAGGATACGTGGCATGGCTGACTGGGCGGTGATTTATGCGCCCATACGTGCGCTCTCAAAGGACGTTCCTATCGACGTCATCAGTAACCATGGTCACTGCCTACGACTCCGGAACTTCTCCCCTATTCTCGCTCTGGCTTCAGCACATGAATAACAGAACTTGTCTGACGAGTCCACAGCTAGACACATATCCAAATGGATCCACAGTGTAGTCACTGTTTTTTAGCAACTCGATTGTCCTGTTAATATCTCCAGCAACATATCATATGGGGTAAGTTCAACACTCCTATTCTCATAATTAAAGAGAGTCTGAAGCGAGAATAAATCTCGCTTCAGACCTCCTAAATAGCAGGGGCATTTGTGCCCCTGCTAAAACGCCGCTATCCCGCGGCTGCACGAGGCTCCCTGTCCCCCCAAATCTCCTCCGTAATGCGGGGGAGCACTTCCGCATTGGGGCAGGGCTAACCGCCGCAGCCCTGCCCCACGCGCGTCTGTCAGCGCGTATCTCCGCCTCTCCCCCGCCCCTCTCAGTCTTCCTTCACTGAGAGGGGCGGGGGAGAGGCGGCGATGCGCCGCTGATAGACGCGACTGGAGGCAGGGCTGCAGCCGTTAGCCCTGCCTCCAGGAGCGACCAAATGCACGACCAAGTCGTGCTGGGGTGGGTTTGGGGGTGAAGGGACCCCCTTTGTGCGGCGCGATAGCGGCGGTTTAGCAGGGGCACACATGCCCCTGCTAACTTTGAGCTCTGAAGCGAGATTTATTCTCGCTTCAGAGTCTCTTTAAGCACGAACCTCTCCATTACCAGACATAGGTTACAAGAAGGGGGCAAAGTTCAATTGTTGATTCAGGCCTGTCAGTGCCAGGGAATCAAGTAGATAGATCCATTTAGCTTCTTGTTGCAGCAGCCACTTTTCTCTATTTCCTTCTCTTCGATTGCTCTGCAATTTATATATCCCCTTAAACCAGAATCCAATTGTTTGAGAACCCTGCCATTAATAGAGTAAGAATGGCTGCAGTTTACATATTCCAAGTGAAATTTGTATTTGTCTCTGCCCACTTTTTGGTTATGGGTATAAAAATTATCCTATATTTTATTCCAGGTAATGTACTATGTGTGTACTAAATTTCATTCAAATCCGCTCATCCATTGTTGCGTGATTAAGTAACAAACATCCAAACTTTTATAATGAGATAACTTCTGTTTTAATATTAAAAGCAATGGTGCACAAGCCATCCTGGGGCCCCGGGAACTCTCATTGCCCGGGGCCCCAGAACCAGCATGTAACACCATATGTGAGGGCAGTCAAGCCCTGGAGCTTCCACCCTTGCACCATTGTTTTTAATTTTATTGTAGATTCCCATGCAGTTTAGTTAGGAGTGGGGCAAATGAGAGGGAATATCCTGCACGCTGGTGCCCCCTGCTGGTCATATAGCCATTGTCTATATGCTACTGAAGCCCTCTCCAACGATTGGCTGACCTGCTCAGCTTCTGCTTGATTAATCACTGCAGACTAGAGGCTCATACACACATCAGACAATAGTCTTTGGAAAATGAAAGATCACAGACCAATTTTACCCCCTTCCATGTAGTATGAGAGCCCTATTTACACAGTCTATTCTAGGGAGCTGAACTCCCCATCAGATAGAAATCTTTGCAAGATGCTGCACACATATATGCTGTACACATTCAACAGATCAGTATCTGCAAAAGATCCGTTCCTGCAAAAGATCCATTCCTGCTAAATGCATTCATAGTCTATGATATCTGCAGATCCTCATACACACCTTGTTTAACATACAATCATCTGCAGATCAGATCCACCTGGATGGATTCTCAGATCTGCAGATGATTGTCTGATCTGCAGATGAATGTCAGTTAAACAAGGTGTGTATGATGATCTGCAGATCTCATAGACTATGAATGCAATTTGCAGGAACAGATCTTTGGCAGGAACAGATCTTTTGCAGATACTGATCTTCTTGTGTCTGTATAGCATCTGTGTGTGCAGCATCTTGCAAAGATTTTTATCTGATGGGGAGTTCAGCTCCATAGAATAGACTGTGTAGGTATGGCTCTCATACTACATGGAAGGGGGTAAAATTGGTCTGTGATCTTTCATTTTCCAAAGACTATGGTCTGATGTGTGTATGTAGCATAGGTGTAACGTGTGTGTGCACTTTTTATTGGCTTATAAGCAGCCTGCAGGCTTTTTAAAGCAGCAGAGGACTGTTTGGGAGTGAGTATTTCCCTTTGTGTGTTTGGTAAGTTTCAGAGCAGTTGGGGACAGGCTCTTGGGGGTGGCAGCTCCATGGCTTGACTGCGCTCACATATGGTGTTACATGCTGGTTCTGGGGCCCCGGGCAGTGAGAGTTCCCGGGGCCCCAGGCTGGCTTGTGCACCATTGTTTTTAATTTTATTGTAGATTTTTATGCAGTTTAGTTAGGAGGGGGGCAGATGAGAGGGAATATCCTGCACGCTGGTGCCCCCTGCTGGTCATATAGCCATTGTCTATATGCAACTGAAGCCCTCTCCAACGATTGGCTGACCTGCTCAGCTTCTGCTTGATTAATCACTGCAGACTAGGTGTAACGTGTGTGTGCACTTCTTATTGGCTTATAAGCAGCCTGCAGGCTTTATAAAGCAGCAGAGGACTGTTTGGGAGTGAGTATTTCCCTTTGTGTGTTTGGTAAACGTCTGTTTTAAAGAGGAGCTGTTAGGTATAGGGTCTCAGAGAAAAAAAACACATATCAGTAGCTAAAGATTGGCTGTACTTACATTACATATGCATTTCACTGTCCACGTTTGGATTTCACAGAATTTTTATGTAGTATTTGCAGAGAATGATGCTCCTGACAGCTCATGGCAGGTTCCATGTTTGTCTGTCTCCTATGAAGCCAAATGTGTCCTCATGTCCTGCCTGCTTCCTGATGATTCCACTCACAGAAAAGCTGGTACTGAATAACACTACTGTGCAGTGAATATTGATTAGCAGATGTGGCTAGGAACAATAGCGGGCTCCTGCAGTGTACTCTGCCCGGAGAATTTTCAGTGCTACGCTGTTGTAACATGAGCCTGTACTTTCTCACTAGCAGCCAAGGGGAGGACCCAAGCAGCCCCAGAATGCTTTGCAGTATGGTATGCGGCCTTTCGTCCTTTTGAGAGCTTGGGTCTAACAGCATTGCAGTTCAGCACACATCAAAAGTAAGAGAGATTTTTAACTTCAGTATTGCCTTTTTGGCTTCCATCTAAACTGTTTAACACAGGAGAATAGAGGTTTAAATTAGCTTTTGCAGCCTGACAGTTACTCTTTAAGAAGACAAACCACACTAAGTGTTGCTTTTTTAGTAGGAGGGCTTTTCGGTCTCTTTTAGTCCCCAATACTTTCCTAGTGGTTTTGGGTCACCCTGCTGAGCTGCTTGGTTGTGTTGTGCTATTTTTGCATAAACATGACCTAAAATATGGTATGGTATATTGAAAGCTATAAAACTAGATAATGAGAACCCAATTCCAGGGATTTCTCTCTATTGTCCTCTCTCCCACACTCACTATCTACTCCAGAGATGAACCTACAATTTCCAAAACCCACACTGACCAATGGTGGTCATCAAATTTCGGGGGTCCCATGATCTTCCTACAAGTGGAACATGATACGCCTTGCCATTCAAACTCCTCCTCTATGTCAGCATGTTCCAACCACCCCTGAGCTACACCTATCTATCAGCCCCCTGCTTCTATTAGCCCCCTGTAGCAGTCATGTCCCACGCCATTCTCCTCCCATCCGCCGCTGGCTCCGGTCTAGCGCGGCAAGCTTTTCAACTGCGGCTGCGCCTGCTAGCATTTGCTCGCGTCATTGGAAGTGTACTGCGCAGGCGCAGTACAAGAAACCTTCGTACTGCGCTGTAAGCTTCCAATGACGTGAACGGGAGCAATCATTATTCGTCTGTGTTAGATGAACAATTGCCCAGTGCCGGCGACGGGGAACGGCAGATCGGAGGACAGCGTGGGACATGACTGCTACAGGGGGCTGATAGAAGGTACAGGTAAGTGTCTGTTTTTACCCTCAGCACACCCCCACAGAACCCCTTTAAAGAGAACCCGAGGTGGGTTCTAAGAATCCTATTAGCACACAGAGGCTGGGTCTGCATATAATGCCCAGCCTCTGTTGCTATACTGTGTCCCCCCAGGGCCCCCCTGCGCTCTGCTGGCCCCCATAAATCAAACGCCGTGCTATAGCTGTCTATAGCAGGCTGTTTACCTCTGCACTTGTTACTCTTGCCGCTTCCCTGCCTGTGTCTTCCCTCCAATCAGCAGGGAGGGAAGGGATGCAGGCGGGGAGCGGTGACATAGAGGAGCCGGGGGAGCAGCGAGAGTGACAAGTGCAGAGGTAAACATCCGGCTAGCAATGTTTGATTTATGGGGGCCAGCAAAGCGCAGGGGGGGGGGCCTGGTGGGAGACAGTATACCAACAGAGGCTGGACATTATATGCAGACCCAGCCTCTGTGTGCTAATAGGATTCTTAGAACCCACCTCGGGTTCTCTTTAACATGAGTTTGCCATCTGTGACCCTCCGTTCCATTGGTACTAGGCCAATGCAGCGCATATGCCAATCTGGAAAAATTGCTGCAGACCCAAACTTGCAGCAGAATGGACCAAAACGGATCCGTTTAACCTCCTGAGCGGTCTGGACGAGCTCAGCTCGTCCATCACCGCCGGAGGCTGCCGCTCAGGCCCTGCTGGGCCGATTTTTATCAAATAAAGTGCAGCACACGCAGCCGGCACTTTGCCAGCCGCGTGTGCTGCCTGATCGCCGCCGCTCTGCGGCGATTCGCCGCGAGCAGCGGCGAAAGAGGGCCCCCCTAGCCGCCTGAGCCCTGCGCAGCCGGAACAAAAAGTTCCGGCCAGCGCTAAGGGCTGGATCGGAGGCGGCTGACGTCAGGACGTCGGCTGACGTCGATGACGTCACTCCGCTCGTCGCTATGGCGACGATATAAGCAAAACAAGGAAGGCCGCTCATTGCGGCCTTCCTTGTTTATTCTGGGCGCCGGAGGCGATCGGAAGATCGCCTCCGGAGCGCCCTCTAGTGGGCTTTCATGCAGCCAACTTTCAGTTGGCTGCATGAAATAGTTTTTTTTTTATTTAAAAAAAACCCTCCCGCAGCCACCCTGGCGATTTAATCAGAACGCCAGGGTGGTTAAACAGACCAATGTGAACGGATCCATTGGTTAAATTAGATTAGTTTGCACCTGTTCTCACCCGCTCCGGTTTGCTTAACCATCCAATTTTTAGGCCAATATGAACCAGGCCTAACTGATTCACTAACTAATTTGAGGTAAAAACTTAAATATTACAAAAATAATGATTCCTTTGATTTTTTTTTTTAGAAATTTGAAAAGTTATTACGGATTAAAGTCAGGGGTCGAGTGGGGCATGGACGCGGGTGGACGACGTCCACTTGATTATTTCAGGGGCTACATATACTGGGCACATATACCCCTGGCTACATATACTGGGCAACTATACCTCTGGCTACATATACTGGGGACTGTTAAAATCCAAGTTGATACAGCGTTCACCACCCGTGCTAACAGCTTATCCAGTGTGCAGCTAACTGCCAATGAGCAGGAACTAACAGTTCTCCTCGGGTCAGTTGAAGTAGTCACAGCAGCGCTCCTGGTATTCCTTCCTATGTACTCATCCGTTCACAGACCTACAGTGGTGTGAAAAACTATTTGCCCCCTTCCTGATTTCTTATTCTTTTGCATGTTTGTCACACTTAAATGTTTCTGCTCATCAAAAACCGTTAACTATTAGTCAAAGATAAGATAATTGAACACAAAATGCAGTTTTAAATGATGGTTTTTATTATTTAGTGAGAAAAATAACTCAAAACCTACATGGCCCTGTGTGAAAAAGAAATTGCCCCCTGAACCTAATAACTGGTTGGGCCACCCTTAGCAGCAATAACTGCAATCAAGCGTTTGCGATAACTTGCAACGAGTCTTTTACAGCGCTCTGGAGGAATTTTGGCCAACTTGAGTTGACGAACAGATGGCCGGACATTCTCCTTCAGGATTTTTTGGTAGACAGTAGAATTCATGGTTCCATCTATCACAGCAAGCCTTCCAGGTCCTGAAGCAACAAAACAACCCCAGACCATCACACTACCACCACCATATTTTACTGTTGGTATGATGTTCTTTTGCTGAAATGCTGTGTTACTTCTACGCCAGATGTAACGGGACACGCACCTTCCAAAAAGTTAAACTTTTGTCTCGTCGGTCTACAAGGTATTTTCCCCAAAGTCTTGCCAATCATTGAGATGTTTTTTTAGCAAAATTGAGACAAGCCTTAATGTTCTTTTTGCTTAAAAGTGGTTTGCGCCTTGGATATCTGCCATGCAGACCGTTTTTGCCCAGTCTCTTTCTTATGGTGGAGTCGTGAACAATGACCTTAATTGAGGCAAGTGAGGCCTGCAGTTCTTTAGATGTTGTCCTGGGGTCTTTTGTGGCCTCTCGGATGAGTTTTCTCTGTGCTCTTGGGGTAATTTTGGTCGGCCAGCCACTCCTGGGAAGGTTCATCACTGTTCCATGTTTTTGCCATTTGTGGATAATGGCTCTCACTGTGGTTCGCTGGAGTCCCAAAGCTTTAGAAATGGCTTTGTAACCTTTACCAGACTGATAGATCTCAATTACAGTACTTTGTTCTCATTTGTTCCTGAATTTCTTTGGATCTTGGCATGATGTCTAGCTTTTGAGGTGCTTTTGGTCTACTTCTCTGTGTCAGATAGCTCCTATTTAAGTGATTTATTGATTGAAACAGGTGTGGCAGTAATCAGGCCTGGGGGTGACTACATAAATTGAACTCAGGTTTGATAAACCACAGTTAAGTTATTTTTTAACAAGGGGGGCAATCACTTTTTCACACAGGGCCATGTAGATTTGGAGTTTTTTTTCTCACTAAATAATAAAAACCATCATTTAAAACTGCATTTTGTGTTCAATTATGTTATCTTTGACTAATAGTTAACGGTTTTTGATGAGCAGAAACATTTAAGTGTGACAAACATGCAAAAGAATAAGAAATCAGGAAGGGGGCAAATAGTTTTTCACACCACTGTAAGACATCCACCTCTCATAGAGTAAAAACTTCTTTGTAATATGGCTCAAGCCCCATAAAAAATATATGCGTACCAAATATGATAAGATCAAAAGCACATCTCACATATCCAGCTGACTGGCAAGGACGCCATCCAGGTTTCCCGCCATAGCGCTGGTAACATCCGTCCTCTCTGTTGAAGTATTCAGCGTGAGTGTCCAGGGCTCCGCCCTTTTCATATACTGGGGACTACTATACTCATGGCTACTTATACTGGGGACACCTGTAGACCTGGCTACCTATGCTGGTGGTACCTATTTTGGGGGAACTGCTGTCAGATCATCTGCATTTTGGTGGAACCGCTGTTATGTATTTTGAGGAACAGCTGCCAGATTATGTGTATGTTAGGGGAACGGCTGCTGCCAGATTACGTGTATTTTGGGGAACAGCTGCCAGATTATGTGTATGTTTGGGGGACCACTGCTACCAGATTATATGTATTTTGGGTGTTACATGTATTTTGGGTGATCCGCTGCCAGGTTTGGCGTATTTTGGGGAACTGCCTGCAAATTATGTGTATGTTGGGGGAACTGCTGCTGCCACATTGTCTATTTTGGGGGAGCCACTGCCATATTATCTGTATTTTGGAGGAACTTCTACAGATTATATGTCTTTTTGGTGAAATGCTGTCAGAATCCATCTATTTTTGGGGGATACACTACGGCAGAGCTCAAACTTCCCCGGCAGACCTTTTACATCACTGCTAAGGTCATGTATATTTGGCCCCACCCATGACCACGCCCACATTATGCTTGCCCCCGCCCATTTTTTTCCAGGTGAGTCCACTCACCTCTTTTCCCAGGACTAGACCCCAGATTAAAGTGTACCAGAGCTGAAAAATTAAAAAGATTTAATACATACCTGGTGCTTCCTCCAGTCCCATCCGCTCAAATCGCTCCCATGCCGCCGTCCTCCGCTGCCCGCAACTTCGGGAACCGGGCCCCCCACTTCCATCAGTTGGAGCCATTTTAACATGAGAAGTGCCTGCGCTGTTTGCGTATCTCTACAGCAGCCGCTGGAGAGATACGTAAAGGGCGCACTTCTCCTACGTAGCTGGCCGCAACTGACGTCAGTGATGGGACCCGGTTCTCGAAGCTGCGAGCAGCAGAGGACGGCGGCGTGGGAGGGATCAGAGCGGATGCGGCTGGAGGAAGCCCCAGGTATGTATAACATCTTTTTAATTTTTCATCTCCGAGTCCCTTTAAGCTGATGCATCATGCACTAAACTCTACTCTGCACTGATGATGGTGTGACTTATCACAAGGATTCGTTCAAAATATGACAAAATGTACTTGCCTGCAACCTACAGGAAAATAAATCATAAATAAAAATAAAAATCATACATAATGAAACAGTGACATCTCTTGGTCACGAGCCATTACTACAACTAATAACTTCCTAAACGGCAGACTCTTTACGTTTCTTTTCTAGAATAAAATATCTTCATGTGTTCATTTTTTATTCTACAAAATAAAATAACAAAAAATAAAACGTTGCTACTGTCTAGATTTTTACACATACAAGGAAGTGTAAATAAATAGAATAGGTATACAAATATACATCATAATGAAAAACAATGGTCAGTTACTTCTTCTAAGCTTACTCAGGATCCCGCTATTATAGGCAAACACATACACTAGTAAGTACAGTTACATTCAAGTGTTTGTTTGACCCTATACAAGCGCTCCCGCCACTGTGTACATCAGCCTTGTTCGGGTATACAGCGAGCACACAAAAGCTTCTGGGAAATGCAGTTCCTCAGCTCACCGCTCCGTGGTGAAAGTCTTAGGACTTTACTACAATACCCAGAAGACAGTGCGGGAACTGTGTAAATAAATGGTCCAATCAGGGCGTAGAAGTCGCAGGAATTGTAGAGAGTGCATGGTTTAGTGGCAGTGCTGTAAGCTGAAGGTTTGTAGATGACTTTTTATCCTTTGAATAATGAATGCAGATTTGAGTGAGTACGTCTCACTGCATGCCCCCATTATGGCAGTTCTGTGCATAGCCTTAATTCTATTACGTGGCTTGGCATGTTAACTACATGTAGCCCTCTATTTCTTCCCAGCTGTGCTTTTATTTGCTGGATTGCTTGGCACATATGTTTCATTGCATTAAAGTCAACTATTGCAATCCATAAATGGGATGAGATCCAGGGCACCACTCCATGTGGAAAATGGGTGTGGCCACACACCAGAATGTGGGTGTGGCCATGGGTGAAGCTAAAGTTACATGAACTTAAAGAGACTCCGTAACAAAAATTGCATCCTGTTTTTTATCATCCTACAAGTTCCAAAAGCTATTCTAATGTGTTCTGGCTAACTGCAGCACGTTCTACTATCACCATCTCTGTAATAAATCAACTTGTCTCTCTCTTGTCAGACTTGTCAGCCTGTGTCTGGAAGGCTGCCAAGTTCTTCAGTGTTGTGGTTCTGTGATGCATCTTCCCCCTCCAGGCCCCTCTCTGCACACTGCCTGTGTATTATTTATATTAGGGGAGCTTCTCTCTTCTCTCTTATCTTTTACAAGCTGGATAAAACCTCCTCTGAGCTGGCTGGGCTTTCACATACTGAGGAATTACATACAGGCAGAGCTGTCTGCACTCTGCAGGAAGAAACAGCCTGACACTTCAGTGGAAGATAGCTGCAGGGGGAAATAAACACACAAATGATCTCTTGAGATTCAAAAGGAAGGGTGTATACAGCCTGCTTGTGTATGAATGTATTTTCTATGTGTGGACATACTGTACATCAACCTACTTCCTGTTTTTGTGGCTATTTTCTTTGTTTATAAACAAACTTTTTAAAACTGTTTTTTAACCACTTTTAATGCGGCAAGGAGCAGCGAAATTGTGACAGAGGGTAATAGGAGATGTCCCCCAACGCACTGGTATGTTTACTTTTGTGCGATTTTAACAATACAGATTCTCTTTAACAGCAGTGATGAGCGAAAATGCAAATATTATTTTTGCTAAAAAAAAGCACTAATTTTATTTTCGACAGGTGAATTTTTGATCGAATATTTTTGCGTTCATTTTTGCCTAATGCCCGTCATTTTCGTGTTAAATACATAGTTTATCGCGTATGTTTTTCCGTGTCGCCTGCTACACGTAGTTGACGTATGTATTGCGAAGTCAACTACGCATGTGGTAACTGCGTCGATACGGATCATTATGCATGCGCAGAAATATTATTGCCCTTCTATACGTATACAATTCCGCATTGGAAGGTGGAATGTACGCATGTATTAGTTCACCCATGCAATAGCGGAAGCTGTTAGAGTGACCAGATTTTTGTCGGTTCAACCTGGGACAGATAGGGCTGAAAAATGGGGACTGCGGAACACGCAGCGCGTTGTACTGAAAAATGGGCGTGGTCATGACATTGTATGGGCGGAGCTAACATAATGATGTAACAGCGAGGCATAAGAAAGCAGTGTTTACGCCATGATGTGGTCAAACGAGGTTTCGCATCATGGGTGTGCAGAAACTGTGTGATGCTATTTAACCAGTTCACCCCCAAGGGTTTTTACCCTAATGGACCAGAGCAATTTTCACCTGTCAGTGCTCCTCCCTTTTATTCCCTAATAACTATATTACTATTTATCACAAGGAAATGATCTATACCTTGTTTTTTTGCCACCAATTAGGCTTTCTGTGGGTAGTACATTTTGCTACGAATTTTTTTTTATTCTAAATGCATTTTAATGGGAAAAATACAAAAAGAATGGGGAAAAAAATCGTTATTTCTCAGTTTTCAGCCATTATAGTTTTAAAATTAAACATTCTCCTGTGGTTAAAACCAACACATTGTATTTGCCCAGTTGTCCTGATTTTTAAACCATTTAAATTATGTCCCTATCACAATGTATGGCGACAATATATTATTTTGAAATATAGGTGTTATTTTTGTTTTTTTTTTGTTCTGGCCATAATTACAAGCCCCTATGTAATAAAGTAAAATTAATTTTCCCTCATAAAATATAGATTAAAAGTCCCTAAGGCAACTATTTATTTATTTATTTATAGCTGATTTTCTTTTACAAGTGTTTTTTTTGGGGGGTGGAAATGTAATTTATTTTTATTAATATTGTGTGGATATTATGTATTTGCCTGTATGTGCAATATACTTTTTGGCCACAAGATGGCGCTTGTGAACACTCTTCCATTAGGAAGTGATCACTTTTTTTTTTTTTTTTTTTTTACATTTTAAAGAGAGTCTGAAGCGAGAATAGATCTCGCTTCAGACCTCATAGCTAGCAGGGGCATGTGTGCCCCTGCTAAAACGCCGCTATCCCGCGGCTTAACGGGGGTCCCTGT